>NC_064843.1:24977531-25285031 GCF_024166365.1 Elephas maximus indicus | reverse complement strand
TCAGCACTGTGGACACTCAGCTCAGCAGAAATCCCCTTCCCCACACCCCAAGTGGGTACAGACCCTGCTACCCTACCCCTTTCCCTTCTCTACAATTTCTCCCCAAAGTATGGGAGTCTTTAGTGGACCTCGTAGACTCTCAGAACTTCCTGAGGCCAGCCCTTTGCCCTCAGCTTCACTTTCCCCACGTGGAGAAGAGACCACAGCACCGCCCTATGTGAAAAACATAGAAAGTGCCTGCCACCTTGAATTTTGTATAAGATTTACAACTGGAAGCACCGTGATTACGTGATTACAGATGGATATAAGCGTGGTGGTGTGTTGGAATGGGTGTGGATGAGGGGCAGATGTGCTAAGGACTGGGTGGGTCCTTCTAGGATGCCAGGAGGGGTGTTTGGTTCTGCTTAGTAGAGAGTTGGGAATAGACCTGTCCCGTGTCCCTCAGTCCTCGTCCAGAGGGACAGCAGAATCCAGGGCATGGGGAAAAGGACTAGAGTGCAGGGCCGGGTGCCTCCTAGGCACTGTGTTAGGCCCCCAAGGGCCAGGCAGCTCAGGGGACCGGCTGTGACAGCCCCTCCTCTCTCTGCAGCCTGCTCCCCAGGGACAAATCTCTCTACCTCACCTAATGCTGCCTCCCTCCTGCCCCCTTGCTGAGGCTCGCTGGAGGGCGCTGCTCAGAGCTTGAGGGGCTGACTGCAGAAAAGAGGCCTTGGCGCAGGCAGCAGGGTGAGCAAGAGAGCCGTGACACACCCATGCCCGGGGCTGAGTCCCCTCCGCCATCTCCCACTGGACTCTCCAGAGGCAGCCCATGCCCACCGCCGGCCCACAGAACCTGCAGGAACCTTCTGCCCGACCTGCTTGCTCCAGGGTAGCTGTGGACCGCACTCCTCCTCGTCCACGCCCTGCACTCCGCTCCGCCATCCGTCAGTCCAGACGTCTGGACCGACCCCAGCTCTCGTGGGCCACCCCCAGTTGGCTCAGTTACCAACAGAAGCCCACCTCCAGGGCATGGGGCGGGGACCGGCCCAGCCCTGGACGCGCAAATCCAACGATACAGCGTGAACAAAAGATTCTGAAACCTGTGAACTGTGGGCTCCGTGTAAGTAGTTGACTAAGTGTTTTAGAACTGTGCTGAAGACATCTGTAAGATTATTTTGTCGGGGAAAAAGTAGTTTCCTTTCAGGTAAAAAGCATTTTATATGCCCCTTAGTACTTTTTTTTTTTTACATTTTATCTGAAGGAAGACGTGCACAAAGGCACTACCACCCATTCCTATCTGTACAGCGAGCCCTGGGTGATTTACGACCACACGCTGAGTGTTGCTCTTTTTTTTTTTTTTTTTTTAGCCATATGTCCATCTATTTAAAATTGCCAACGACGACTTTTGTCTATTTATGAAGAAAAATGGAGAACAAAACTACCGTTTAGCATAACGTGTGCGTGGCTTTTTGTTTGGGGGTTTTGGTTTTTCGGCTTAGGTTTTTAATGTTGTTTGCAGCTGTTTCCTGGCCCTGGCAATGTCTGTCTCGGTGCCCAGTGCTTCTCTCAAATTCCTTTATAATAAAACTTATGAAAAGTTGGAAACAAGCCTGTCTCTTCTTGCCTCATAAGCTGGAGCCAGGCCTCCCGTCGTGGCATTCGAGGGGGCTTGGCGGGGACAGAGCCTCTGATGTCAAGCAGACTTGGGTAAAAATCCTGCCTGCCATTCACCAGCCCGTGTGGGTCTCTGAGGAGGTGGCTGGGCCTCCCTGGCCTCAGTTTTGCCATCCTTGGAATGAGGATAATGATGGTATGCATCCGTAGGGTTCTCGGAGTGATTAAAAGGGGTTATGGAATAGAGTGCTGGCCACACAGGGAGCGTTCAGAATGTTCTGGCTGCTGGCATGGTCAACATTTGTTCAAATCTGAGTGTAGAAAAGCACCTAGACGGGGACTGTTTAAACCAGGTTTCCCAACAGATAATAGATAGGTAGGTAGGTAAAGATATAAATAGCTATTGTCAAGTCAAATCCAACTCACGTACAACAGAATGAAACGATGCCCAGTCCTGCATCACCCTTTTGATCCTCGGCATGTTCAAGTTCATGGTTGCAGCTGTTGTGCCATTCCATCTCATTGAGGGTCTCCCTTGCCTTGCTGGCTCTCTACGTCATCAAATGTGATGTCCGCTTCTAGCAAGTGATCCCTCCTGATGGCATGCCCAAAGCAAGTGAACTGGGCAATGTTCTGCTGTGACTCATAGGGTTTCATTGGCTAATTTTTGGAAGCAGATCACCAGGCCTTTCTTCCTAGTCTTAGTCTGGAAGCGCCTCTGAAACCTGTCCACCGTGGGTGACCCTACTGGTATTTGAAATATTGGTGTCATAACTTCCAGCATCCAAGCAACACGAAAACTACCACAATGCAAGAAACAGACAGGTGGTGGATGTTAGGTAGTGGTACTTAAGGAAAAAAAAAAAAAGCAATAATTACGTGACAACTTTGACTGTATCTGGAGAAAGATAACAATGGCCTAGTGTGAAGGGGTTGTTGGAGGGGGGGTGCTACAGCTATTGGGCCTCAAGACACATATTTCAGGTGGGAGCCCATTTATGACAGCTCTCAGGGCCCCTGGTTCTCTAACCGTGGTCAGCTCTCCCTTCTCCCAGCTAACAGCCCCGAGTACAGGCAGCTTCCTCACTGGAGAGCATTTTGTCATCCATTTTGGAAAAAGAAAACCAAGCAAGCAAATAAAAACCACATGCTGGCATGTCAGAAGAATCACTGCAATGTTGAGCATAAATATTTCATGTGGTTACAATTTCCTTTCCTATGTGGAGCTTGTCAGTAACACAGTGAACAAGTTAGACAGTTCAATATTCCACTCTTGCTTTTACATTTGAGAAAACAGCATCATCGGGTTCCATGCAGACAACCCAAAATGACGAGAGTGTGAGGCTCTCAGATTCTCCCTCATGAGGCAAAGGCCTCCCGCCCGCCCCTCATGCCTGCACTGGGGTCTCAGGTATCCATTGGAAGCATCCAGGTGCCAAGGCTGGCCCCACACCTGCCAGGGACACTCAGCAGCTCCCAAGCAGAGTCTAAGTGCCCTGCCTACGAATACCAGGGGGTTGCAGGTGGGTGTGTTCTGTGGCCCCAGAGGATGGAAGCTGAGCCAGTGGACCAATGGAAGGTGCAAGAATGTTGATTCCAGGTCATGGGTGGACACTGGCCATGGTGGCTGCTGGCGGCGCCCCACCTAGATGCCCCTTGTTGCCAGTGCACCCATCCCCCAGCTGCTGAGTGTAGGCTTCTCAGGGCTCATAGCCTTGAGTGTTGCCCTTGGTCAGAAGGGAGCCACCTCTCCCGGAAGGTTAGGCTCCGTCCCCCATAGCCGCCACAGCCACTGGAGGAACCAACTCCATGGTCCCGTTCCTGCTCCAAAGCTCCCAGAAGTCAGATGGGAGCAGGTCTCCAGCTGCAGCATTGTCCTTGCTCAGCTCCTTCCCTGCGTGCCCTGCCGCCTCTGCTCCCCTTTGAGATCACTGCCTCAATAAATCACTGGAACAAGGATCCGCAGGGAAACGGGCACCACCTGAGCCCGTGGACACTCGTGAGGCCACCTCAGTAACATTCCACATTGTTTAACTGGCTCAGACCCTACCTGCAAAACGCAGCAGCACTTCCAACCCCTGATGAACCTAAGCCTTGCCCAGGTCCCCACACACTCAGAAGTCCTCTCCTGAGAAGCAGTGCCTGCTGCATACTCTCTGTTCTGTCCTCTGATGGTGGCCACAACCCATGGAGCCCCTGAGAGCCCACTCTCAGGCCCCCTGTGCTCCCGGAGCTGCCGGCCTGCATTCCACAGCCACTTAACCAGCCAGATGCCACTGCAGCCACGGATCGCATCCTCAACTGGGGACAGTCAATCTGGGGTCTGTTGATTTTGTTTTGTTGTTGACTGGTGACTTAGGAGACCCTATGTGTTACAGAGCAGAACTGCTCCATAGGGTTTTCTTGGTTGTAATCTTCACGGAAGCAGATCACCAGGCCTTTTTTCCGTGGTACCGCCAACCTTTGGTTCCTAGCCAAAAGTAAACCATGTGTGCCACCCAGGGACCTCCATGTGTCTCTGGACAAGATGCCTCCATGTCCCATGAGGCTAACACTGCCTTCAGGGGAAGGGAAGGGAATCCTGTGGTGCACTGGACACGCAAGGGCTTTCTGAACTGCAGATGTGACACAGTTAAAGGAGGAGGGGGACACGGAGGCTAGCTGTGACTTGGCTGATGCCCTCAGAATTAGAAAGGGCTCTGGAGGGGCAAGGCAAAGTTATGACACCGTAGTGCTGGGAGAATGCAGGACTCGCCAGGGCAGCAACAGTGTAAAATCATGCCCGTGCTACACTGACACAGTAATTTCACGCTGTTTTATAACAGCAATTAGCACCTCCACGGGCGTAAGAATGTTAATTTTCAAGGTTCTTGACTTTAGCAACTTAGTAAGTTAAACTGTGCCGTAAATCTCAGGGTGAAACATGGGTCTCTGCTCCTGCCAGCTCCTGCCTCCCAGCTCTGAGTTAGACGTAGATACTTGGAACTCTTTCAGCTGTTTTTCTTCTCTTATTCACCAAATAAAGAAAGCATATCCTGCTATTTCTTGATTTATCCATTTTAAAATAGTATTTTGTGGAAAAAGAGGATTTAGCACTCATACATTTCTTTGTTTCCCCTTCTCTTATCCTTCCAGTGGTCCCTGAGTGATGCCAACAGTTAAGGCACTGAGCTGCTAACCTAAAGGTTGGAGGTTCAAGCCTAAGAGGCACCTCATAAAAAAGGCCTGGTGATCTACTTGCGAAAAGTCAGTCCTTGAAAACCCTGTGGCACGTAGTTCTACTCAGACACACTTGGGGTTGCCATAAGTTGCCATCGACTCAGTGGCAACTGGTTTTTAATTGGTTATCCTCTCAATGAAGCTACATAATATTTTTGGTTAAATCAATATTCCATGTTTACATTGTTACTATTATGTAGCTATTATTTATTAATAGGCCAAGGTATATGCTTTAATTATATTTTTCCTTGAATAATTTTTTGATTTTACTCTTTGTTTTTCATAATTTTCCTCTACCCTCCATTCTTCCTAAACTCTGACAGAACCGTAAATAGCCTCTGAATATGGTCACTTTGTGCTCCAATTTGGTCTGTTTTTCTCTAAACGGGACCACAGCTGTCATCTGAAGCTTCCCTTTATCGTTACTTAGCAAATTTCTTTGTTTTTCTCCTCTGAAGTGTTCTCTCTTTTCTGGTTTCCTCCTGGTCCTCTTTCTTGTTTTGCTTCTTTCTTGTTTACGGCACACCTCCCAGTAAACTTTCTAGGGAAGGGTATATGGGAAATAAGTTTGCAAGTCTGCAAACGTCTATTCTACCCTGGCACCTGATTGATAGTTTGGCTGGGTAAAGACTTCTAAGTTGAAAGTCATTTGTCTCTAAATTTCGAAGGCATAGCTTGATTACCTTCTAGCTTCCAACATCGCTGTTGAAGAGCCTAGAGCAATTGTGCTTCCCATTTCTTCGTAAGTAGCTTGCTTTTTTCCCCTTCTCTGGTAAGTTCGAGATTTTCTCTTTTCCCACTATGTGTTGAAATCACACCATGATATACATTTACATGGATCTTTTTTCATTATGCTGGATCAGGTGGACCCTTCGAATCTGAAGACTCTTGTCTTCTTCCTGGAAGTTTTCTAAATTACTTCTTTGATTATTTCCTCTCCTCTGTCTTCTGTAATCTGCTTTTGGACAGATATTGGACCTCACAGATTAATCTCCTCATTTTCTTTTCCTTTTTCTCCCCCCTCCCCCTTTTCTATATATTTGTCTTTGGGGGATATTTTCTGGGAAATTTTGTTTACTTATCTTCTAACTCTGTAATGTCTTAACTTCTAAATGAGCTTTCTTGTCATCTTATGTTTGTATAGCATTCTGTTCTTTTTTATGGATGCAGTGTCTTCTCTCACTAAAGCAGGGCTGCTGTGTTGCACAACTCCAGGGAATGCCATTCACATAAAAAACAATTTAAATGTTATCCCCTAGATTTGATGACATGGTATCCCCGCTCTGGGTAGAAGATTTTTTTTCCCCCTAAAGCTTTTTTTCTACTTCCTGCATTGTCTCTATTTCCGCTGGATTCCTTTTTTAGGCTATTTTGCTTTAACCGCTGGCATTCTTGTTGGAGGTTTTCTTCAAATATCTTAAACATGCCAGGCACACTCCAGCCTTAGGGCCTTTATTACATCCATACTGTACTCCTGGGCATTCTTCCCATACACAGCCACTTGGCTCACTCTCTCACCTCCTTCAAGACTCTGCTTGAAGTCACTGCCTCGATGAGGCCTAGTCTGACCACATAGTTACAGAAGAGTGTCCCTGCCCCCAGGACTCCCCCTTACTGTGCTCTATTTGTTCTTTCTTTGATAGCACTTATCACTTTCTAACATCTATATAATTTACTTATTATTCTTATTGTCTTATTCCTTCCATCAGAATGTAAGCTCCATAAGGGCAGAGATTGTTGTCTGTCTTGTTCAGAGACAGATTTACCCAACAAGCAAGATACACACGGGCTTAATTGTGTTTACTGACTAATCTGTAGTGTACAAGTTCACCTGTTTTTCACCCATGTGAAATTGTGCACTGCAGATTAGTCAGTAAGCACAATTAAGCCTCTGCGTACACCAGTGTGTGCTGTGCATGCTGGTTCATTCACCCCTGGTCTTATTCACTGATGTTCTCCCAGCTGCTTAGTAAACTGTGAAAAGAATAAACCCACAGAATGTTGGATTGCATCTTCCTTTCCAACCTCTTCTGTCTTACTCCTTGGCCATAATTGTGAACTTAGGAGCCAAGAATTTGGCTTCTTTGTGCTCCTCTCCATGAAGGATGAGTGTGAGGGACAAAGCACATCCATTAATTCCCCCACATAAGTGTCTCACGCTGGCAAGAGTGAGGAGTGGGAGGGTGGTCTCCAAGCTCCTTCATCTTCCTCCCTCAAGCTGGCTCTAGGCCACAGACTTAGCCCCGTTTGAGCCCTTGCCCAGCCCACCTTTGGTGAAGATGGGGACCTCAATAAGGATGACAAATCCCATGATGCTAAGTCTAACTACTGGTTCATACAAAAAAACAAACCCATTGCCGTCGAGTAGATTCCAACTCATAGCGATTCGTTAGGACAAAGTAGAACTGCCCCATAGGGTTTCCAAGGAGTGTCTGGTGCATTTGAACTGCCGGCCTTTTGGTTAGCAGCCATAGCTCTTAACCACTACACCACCAGGGTTTCCAACCACTGGTTCATGGGCCAGGCAAAAGGAAAGAAACACAAATTGGGAAACATTCTGCACAGATGCGGTTAATCTATGCATAAAGTAACAGAATCAATCTTCTTAAAGGATGCTGTGAAGTCGAAATACCACAAAGTGCCACACCTCCAGCTACCGTTGTCCATTCCAGGAAATCCACACACCTGGTATGCTGCCACACCTGCTGGAGGAGCTCAAAGGACATTTAGTGATGTGTCAGGGAAGAGCCCTGACAGGCAGGGTTGTTCTCCCCCGCCCCGCCCCCTCCCCCCCATTTCTACAATGACTTTGAGCCACAACCATGTGTCATCTTTTTCCTGGGTGCCTTCTAAACCTCCAAAGTTTCCTCTGGTTTTTTGTTTCACTTTTCGTTTTGTTTTTGGTACATCCGTTGATTCCAGTCCACAAAATGTCATTATTAACAATGGAGTCAGCAAATTGCTATTAGCATAAATAGATTTGCTACTCTAAATGACATCGGGGTCAGGTAGGTCACGTAAACAAAGGAGACAGGAAAACATACAACAGGGAGCAGTGAGGGCTGTGGCTAAGTGCAGAGTGACTGCCCCACCAAAAAGCATTTGAATTTAATGTGTTTTGCAGCCAAACAAGCCAAGCTTGGCTGAAGTCAAACGCAGCATGAAGGTGTCTGGTTTGGGACCTTCACTGAGGAAATAGTTAAGAGTCTGGGCTTCAGAGATAGGCGGCTTGTTTCAAATCTTAGCTTCAGAGTTTGCTAGCTGTATGGCCTTGGACGAGTTTCTTAATATCACTGAGCTCACTTTTCTCATTCATGAAATGAAGTCGTGTCTCAGCTCAGGGTTGTTGTGAGAGATATATAAAATAATGAATGCAAAGTGGTTTATTAAGCATGTTAAGGCTTAATAAATAGTAACTGTTACATTGTGGTAAATCTGAAGTAATGATGGTAATTTTTTTTTTTTTAAGGCGGCCATAATTTATGAAAGCACTCATGTGTGGAGCTCTGGTGCCTCCTGGTGGTTATAACCAAGAACTGCAGTACAGTGTGGCAGGACTAACAATGTGTGCCATCGACTTGATTC
The DNA here is from genome assembly GCF_024166365.1 of Elephas maximus indicus. Classification (NCBI taxonomy): domain Eukaryota; kingdom Metazoa; phylum Chordata; class Mammalia; order Proboscidea; family Elephantidae; genus Elephas; species Elephas maximus. The sequence goes on along the minus strand of NC_064843.1, from coordinate 25,276,634 downwards.
TAACTCATAGCGACCCTATAGGACAGAGTAGAACTGCCCCCATAGGGTTTCCTAGACTGTAATCTTTATAGGAGAAGATTGCCAGGTCTTTTCTTCCACAGAGCTGCTGGGTGGGTTTGAATGGTTGACCTTCCGGTTAGTAGCCCAGAGCTTAACCAGTACATCACCAGGGCTCCTTAGGCCTAATAATAGTTAGGAGCTAGGTTGAGCTTTAGGGTCAAACACAATGGGTTTGAATCCAGTTCTGCTTATGAAAGCAAGGAACATAGGTCATTCACCTCTATTCTTAGCCTCTATCTCCACCCCCAACAATTATAACCTCATTCAGTGGGTCTGACAATTTAACGAGACAACATAGTATCACTGGGCACACGGTAAGCCCTTGGTAAGTGCTGACTACCACTACTAATTGGTAAATGCTGTTAGAATGCAAGATCCTAGCACTCAGCCCACCCCTGCACCGCCACTGCCCACCTCTCTCCCTCTTGTGTGAAGGTGGAACAGATGGGTGCCTGGTTGTTATTATTTACTACTTTTTCTTTTATTGGGTGAGGGTGGGGAGGATTGACTCTGGCTTGGGCTCCTGCTCCCCAAAATATTCTCGTTTTCACTGGAGCAAAATATTCCTTTGGATTATGCATTTCCCTCTCCAGACTTCATTTATCAACTGAGAATTCCCTTGGGAGGATGACGGTGTTGGTCCCAAATAACCAGGTAAGAATGAGTTTATCAGCTGTGTCCCTCGCAGATAGGAAGGGCCTAGGAGCCTGGGGGTGGGGCCAATGCATATTGTCATTAGGTGCCATCCAATGCCCCATTCCACTCACACACCTCTGCCCCACTTGCTGTTGCTGGCCTGGAGGATGGATTTTCTACCTTCTCAGAGTCCAGGAGTTCCATCTGGGAGAGAATGAGGAGCTCACCTCAGAAAGGCCTGCCTAGGATGGGAGACCCTGTCCTCCCTCTAGCTGGCTGGGCCCCGGGGCTCAGACTGCAGGGCTCCCTCCCCAGGGGACAAGCCCACAGGCCTCCCCCTATTGCCCTCCAAACAGCTCTTCTCACGCCAGCCCTGCCTCTCCTTCCACCAGCTGGCTCATTTCTCCTAACAGTATGGACTTTGGAGACAGTCAGACTTGCTTTAAATCTTAGCTTTAGTGCTTGCTAGCTGTGTGGCCTAGGGCAAGTTCCTTAGGACCACTGAGCCTCACTTTTCTCACCCATAAGATGGAGTTATGTCTCGACTCGTAGGCTTGTCAGGAATATATGAAGTAGTGCATGTCAAGTATTTAGTGGAGGGCTTGGCCCGTAATAAATAATAGCTATTACACTGTGGTAAATCAGAAAAGAATGACGGTGATAGGCGATTTTTGCAGCAAACTGAAGCCCCCCACCCCACCCCGGTCTGGAAGCCCAGGAGGAGGTGTCGCCACTTGCTCCTCCAGCAGCCTTTCCCGCTGCCAGGTGGTGGAAGGGGAACAGGAATCACAACTTGCGATGATGGAGCCCCTGGATGCTTGGCCTGTGCTAAGCGCTGCAGACCAAGCCTCTCACTCAGTCCTCTCGTCGGCCCCTGTGGTAGGTACGATGATTATCCACACTTCGCAGATGAGAAAACTGAGGCTCAGCGAGGTGAGTGGCTTACCCAGAGTCACAGAGCTATGAAGAGCTGGAGCCTGGATGCGAACCGGGCGGTCTGACGCCTGGCTCTTAACCACTGCACTCTATTTGCCTACTGGTGAGCAATCTTTGTGTCTGTGCCTGTAAAATGGACACAATAAGGGTATTAGATCATATTTAAGTGCCTGGCACATATCAGGCCCCCAGCAGGTGGTGGCAGGGCTGGCTGCATGATGTGTGGGCCCAGTGCAGAATAAGAATGCAGGGCTTCTTGTTCAAAAACCGTTAAGAATTTCAAGACAGCAACAGCAGAGCATTAAACCAAGCGCAGGGCCCATGAAGCTGCCCCTGGATGGTGGCAATTTTCAGTCCTCATTCTGACCATTGCTGTGTGATTTTAAGAGACATCACTCCCTTCTCTGAGAAGTGGCCTGATTAGTCTCTGAGCTTCTTTTCAATTCTGATGGTTATTACTCATCACATGGTTCTACTGACCCAAAAGGCTAAGCTGCATTTGAGCTTCCTCCCCACTTCTGGATGGCAAGCGGGCCCTCTTCTCACCTAGAGTTGTCCAGTTCCCATCAAGCCTCTCCCTCAGCCATGCCCTGCCTCCCTCCCGCTCCATCTTTTCCTTCTCATAACCTGGCTTTCCTACACCATCAACAAACATGGAGGTTATAGGCCATGGGTTCACAGAGAAGGTGGGAAACGAAGCTCAGGAGAGAACCTTTGCCAATTCCACAGCTCCTAGGCATGAATAGCTCTAACAGGTCACCAAAAAGTGACTTGAAAGGAGGAATTCCAGGCACCGGGATGAGACAGGCTGGAGTGGGTTGGTGAATGCTCTGACACATGGGGACGACCTTGCACCTGCTCTCCTGAGGGGCCCACCCACAGACAGCCTATGGGAAAGATCACTCTCCCTTCAGACCTGCCTTGGTCACTGACTTGTGTGGTCCCGGCAGGTCACTACCCTCTTTCCAGCCTCAGTTTCCCTATAAGACAAATGAGGGGGGTCAAATTAGCTAGTATCTTAGAGCCCCTCCACCTCTGACATATCCTCAGGCTTCTTAAGGCCCCCCTCCTTCCTTTCCCAACTTCTTTCAGGACACTCTGAATCATCTTGTTCACCCCATGCCCAATATATGAGTCCCCTCGGCAATCTCTCTGTTGAGTGGCCATCTGGCCTCAGCTGGCTTGTCTCCAGTGATGGAGGGCTCACTCCTTCACTGTGGGAGGTAGTGTGGTTCAATGCAAAGAGCACAGGCCCTGAATTTCCATCGCAGAAGCAAGGCCCTTCCCTCTTCCCTCACTGTGATACCTTGAGCCAATCCTCAATTTCCTCATCTGTAAAATGGGGAGACCACTATCTATTTATGGAGTTGTTGCGAGGATTGAATAATAAGAACACATGTATCAGGTGTTCACTACATGCAGGACATTGTTCTAAGTGCTGTACATGTATTTTTAATCTTAAAAGGCTAGTAGCAAAAGCTTGTAAGTTGCCATCCAAGATACAACAATTGGTCCCTATTTGCCTGGAGCAACAGAGAAAGGAGAGCCAGAAATAGGAGAAAGAAATGGAATGTGTGGCTAATTGTCTCCATGAACAACTGCCTCCTTTGCCATGAGACCAGAACTGGATGGCCCCAGCTACCATTACTGAATATTTTGATCAAAGAGTTCATAGAAGAATCCTGATCAAAACGGGAAAAATGCAGAACAGAATTTCAAATTCTCATGGACTCTTTGACTTTCTGGAGCCATGGAAGCTAGATGAACCCCTGAAATTACTGCCCTGAGATAATCTTTATAACTTAAACTAAAAATATCCCCTGAAGTCTTCTTAAAACCAAACAATAATTTAGCTTAACTAATAAAGAATGTCTGCCTTGAGCATTGTGCTCTTTTAAGAACCATCCATATGAGATATAATTGACAACAGCAACTCAAAAGATTAGATAGGAACCTTGGGGGGGGGTCAGTGAGTTTATGTTAATGGGTGGGAACAATTTGGAGAAGGAGGGTGAGAATGCAGAACTTGAAGGATGTAATCAATGTCAATGAATCGTACATGTAGAAATTGTTGGATTGATGTATGTTTTGCCATGTATATTCTCAATAACAATAAATAAATAAATAAATTATTGTTTAAATAAAAGGCAAGTAGTATGGTAATCAACAGCCTAGAAAAGGAAACTCAGAAGGTTCAAGATGCTAAGGACCGGAGCCAGGATGTGAACTGGTGGCCTGACTTCAGAGCTCATGTGCTCAACCACGCTGCGGTTCCACCACCACCAGGGTGAGTGAAGGGCTTAGCACGCACCTGACCCATAGCTACCTGATTCTATTGAGTGTGGGGCTGTCCCCTCTCTTGGTGGACCATTAAGATGGGGCAGAGAGAGAGGGAGGGAGGGAGAGGTTCATCCTCCATAGAAATAGACTTTTTCACACACACACACACACACACACACAATTAGGAAGCTATTTTAATTTCTGCATACATGTACACTTTGTGTTTTACAGTTTAAGTATTGTTTTTATTTTCTGAATTACAGACTAGGGATGCGCCATGTAACTTTTTCAGGTTTGGAGCCTCCAAGGTCATCGTCTGGGCCTGCATCTCTCCCAGCACAGCTGGATGCTCTGTGGGACCCTCAGAGATGATGAAAATTCCATTCTTGTTCTGAATCCCAAATCTGACTCCCACAGCTCCCAGGGCCCCTCCCTTCTCTGCCCTGGAAGTGTCTGGCCCCTGAGACTTGAAGTTGGTGGTCAGTGGTCATAGGTCCAGCAATGCCCACAAGGTGGTTTCAAGTCCCCCTCCCTCCATGGTGCAAACTACCTTAAATGAACCCAGGACGTGTCAGAGAACTCATCAAACTTCCTAGACTTGCTGGTGGCCTAGACTGGAAGAGGAGGTACCACCTAGACTGTGTCCTGTGCCTGAGCCACCAGGGGGCGCCCGACTCCGACCAAACTCCAGTCTGGCGCTCAGGAATCCGCCTTTTCAAACTGTCCAAGGTGGTTCTAATACAGCCATTTCCCGGCCGCCGCCCCCCCCCCCCCCCCCCCCCCCCGCCCCACACCTCATCACAGCCAGTCTGCAGACCAGCCCACTGGGCTAGCCGCCCACCCGTTCCCTCTGTGGGTGGCATCAAAGCCGTTGCAGATGAGAACAGTTCCCTCCTCACTCCCACCAAATTCCTTCTTCCTTGGGCTCCCTGGATCATCTCAGGGTTTTGAAAAACCCTCTACCACCCATAATCTACCTCATCTGATTCTCACAGCTGCAGAAGGCGCTGGGGCAGGGGTTATAGTCTCCTTGGCAGATGAGACCAGGCCCACAAAGAGGGAGTGACTGGCCCAAGGAGACACACAGCAAGTCAGGGTGACACTTGGAAGGGAACCCAGGGCTCCTGATCACCAAATCACTCCAGGACCTGCCTGAACTAGGAGCCTATGAGAGACACCCTCTCCCTGCAACCATGTGCAGGGGGCATCACTGATTTTAAGGGACCCTTAGTGGAAAGTGTTTACCCACAAATAAGAGCACTGCTTTCCTGCTATTCCTGCCGGTGACCTGCTGTGCGACCATGGGCAAGTCTCTTCTCCTCTCTGAGCCTCTGTGTGATGATGGCCTCTGAGTCTCCTGACTGAGACTTCCTGTGACTGTATAACCGGTGCCTGAATCATCTCCACCCCCTGGGGCTTCCAGGGTGCTCAACCAAAATGCAAGAAGGCTTAACAGTGAGATAATGACAATGTTGTTGTGTGCCGTCGAGTCGATTCTGACTCACAGTGACCCTATGGGACACAGTAGAACTGCCCCATAGAGTTTCCTAGTCTGAAATCTTTATGGGAGCAGAGAGCCAGGTCTTTTCTCCCGCAGCAAACTGCTCCTATAAGGATAGGAGCTGCTGGTTGGTTCAAACCACTGACCTTCCAGTTAGCAGTCAAGCAATAACAATAAGACGACAAGTCTTCATTTCTCAACTGCTTTCTACTGCTGAGCTTTACAGAGCTTTGCCACTTAATGTAATCCTCATTACAACCCCAGACGTAGGTGCTATTATTATCCCCATTTTATAGATGAGGAAACTGAGGCTCACAGAAATGAACAGAATGACTGAGCCAGGACTGGAGGCCAAGGTGATCGGACCTCAAAGGACAGGCCCTTTCTTTTACTATACCTTGCTCAGAGAAACTTCTGGAAGTCTGCTTTAGAAATACAGGCTGTTCCCTGGAAGTTCTGTGGCCTTCAAGCCTCCCCTCCAAGATTGCCCCTCAGGAGGCACTATGGGAAGTGCAAGAGAAAGGGCCGGGACAAGCAGGACACACAGTTCCCCTGCCTCTCCCCTGCCCTCCTGCACCCAGTCCCTCATCCCGGGCCCACAAGCAGACACTGCAGCCTAGCCGGAGCCTGTGAACAGACGCGGGTTTATTATTGCACCGACTGCAGCATCTTGAACCCTCTCCCCAAACACCAGCCCCAAGAAGGCCCAGGAGCTCAGGCATCTGAAGGCTTATCCCAAGCACTGGACTAGACCCCAAAACCTGACCTCAGAGCCAAGACCTGAAGCCACAGCCCTGTCAGCCCTACGCAGGGCCCCATCCAACCCCCTCATTCCCCAGGAGCCCAGAGGAGGAGCCGGGGGCCTGGCTGGCTGAGGATGGAGAATCTGCAGGCTTCTCTCTGCAGAAAGGCAGTCCAGGACTCCAGCTACGCCACGGGGCCCCAGCAGTGCTGGCAACAGCCAGTGTGAAGCTGGAGGAGGAGGGGCCCATGTGTTGAGAGGGGAGGGAAAGCTGACCCCATCTTCCAGTTGCAGAGCTGCCTGGGAGGCTGGCTGAACTGCCAAAGCCCCCAAGATCCAGAGAGGCAGAGGCAGGAAGCAGCAGCCCCTCCAGCTCTGTGGGGTCAGGCAGCCCTTCCCTCCATCCTCCTCAGGAGAGAGGCACAAGCCCTCTCCACACCGCCCCCCCCACCTCCACCCCCCAGCCTCCACCCTCCCCCCCAGCAAGCACCCAGATGCAGAGGCCCGGCGTGGTACAAAACATCTTCAGTGAGGTACATGCAAGCATCGTCTTCTGCCAGGCAAGCCAGAGGGACACCCCAAGCACCCAGTGGGAGCCTCAGACCCTCTCTGGGAAATGCTTCTTGACAGGCAGCCTGTCCCCAGCACCCGCCTGGCAGTTTGCCCCAGGGACATCAGGCAGCTCAACCCCTGAGCCCGTGGGGGGCCTGGTGGGGAAGCAAACAAGCCAATCACAGGGCATTGTCGCAGCTGGACTCCACCAGCCTCAGGGGACAGCAGGGCGACCCCTCACAGTAGCTAATGCAAGCCCCATCTTGACCCAGACACACTCAGGAACAGGGACGATCATAACTGTCCCCTCCCTTCTTCCCACCCACGTTCCTGGCCACGCAGTCAGTGGCTTCCCAGCCAAAGGCTCCAGTTCCTCAGATCTCCCCTCTTCCACTGGTCCAGATGGGAAGCTCCATGGACCCCTGGGAGGAGAGGAAATGCAGACTACCTTGTCCATTCCTCTTCTGTCATCCAGGGCAAGTGTAACCAAGGGCAGGTGGGCGCGGGGTCAGGCTACAAAAGGCAGCGCGGGTCTGAGGGTGTCCCCCTTGTGGCTACAAGGGATCACATCACTCCCTCCGCTTTCCTGGGAGGCCTCAACCCGCCAGCCAGAGGTTTAACAAAAGCGGGGCGGAGGGGGGCATAGCAGAAAGAGGGACAGGATTTAACATTAATCTCCTGATTCAGTGGCTTCTCCCAAAACACACAAAGGCCCAGGGAAGGTCGAGGAAGTGGATGGGGACGAGGGACAGGCGCAGATTGGGAAGCTCAAAGGGCCAGGGCTCATCCCCTCAGGGCCTTCCCTGCGACGGGGTGGAGAGCTTCCGGGGTGGTCCAGCACATTCTATTCCTCTTGGTACTGTCCACCACCTAGCACTGGCACAATGGGAGGCCTCCTTAAACGTCTGTGGTGTAAATGTGAGCTGGACCCTGGTCCAGAGTCCAGTCTTCCTTGGCCACCCTGCCTGGTACTGCAAAAAGAGGGGTCCTGGCGTCCTCAGCAGGAACTCCTGGCTCTGCAGAGACAGCAAGAGGGTCAGGTGAGGGAGGAGGGTTCAGCTCGCTGCAGGCCTTGGGATTGACCTTCCCTGGGGCAGATCCCATAGCCTCAGGCCCCCAGGCAGATTTACTGCTCGGCTCTGAGGCTCAGCGAGATCAGAGACTGGCCCTGAGGGGTCGCCTGCCTCTGGTTATTTGCACGTGTTCTCTTCCATACCCCCTCTACTGTCTTCTGGTTCAGTCCTTCTCATCCTTCAGGTCCTGCAGGAAGCTTTCTCAGATCCCCTACAAAACACGGAATCTACAGGGTTCAAGCCCAGGGCAGCACCTACCAGGCTAATATTGTCATCAACTATTTCCATGGGCAGGAGAAAGATGTGGCAGTCTGCTCCAGTAATGACTTCATCCTAGGAAACCCTATAGGGCAGTTCTACTCTGTCCTATAGGGTTGCTATGAGTCGTAATCAATTCGACATCACCCAACATTTACATGGAACTGGGCAGGAACCCTCTGCTGTGTGTGGGGAGGGGTCTGGGGTAGGGGTTCCAGTCTGCACTAAGCTGGGCTGTGGGAGGAGTCTTTGGTGGGAAGGAGGGGAAGAAGCAGAAACTGTTAGTATCACCCAGCACAGAATTCAGGCTGTAAGGCTGTAAAGGCAGGTCCTAGCAGCAGAAAGGTCTTCTTTGCCAGGTAGATACTCACACTGAGGCCAGTGAGGGCCACTTCTCTTCGGCCCTGCTGACCTCCTTTTCTCAGGGCTGCACCAAGCCTCCCAGTTCCATTATGGGAGAACAGGGAGCTGGAACCAATAGGCTGGCAGCAGGGTTCCAGGAAGGGAGGACAAAGGGGTGGAGTGGGATCTGGGAGCAGAGGGACTAAAGACTGAGGTGGGGTGAGAAAGAAAGAACAGGCCATCCCAGGAGGATGCGTCTAGACCTCTGGGGGTTGTGAGGAGGGAAGCAAGAACCACTTTTTAACGACAGGACTTTTACATAATGAGCTATAAGCTAAGGGGCTCCTCTCACAGTGGTCAACTCAGTTTCTGAAGGCAGGAGTGAGGCCCTGCTGTATGCCCAGCTCCCAGCTGAGCAGCTGTTCAGTAAATGTTGGTCGAATGAATGAATGAGTGAGTGAAGTCCCAGTGAACCAAAGCCTGACAGAGCAGGTGCTCTGCAAATGTCGAGCTAATGAGAGGAGTGTGTAGTGGGGAGCAGGGGGTTGATCAGTCAAATCCCAACTGCTAGGTCAGTGTTTCTGTGGGGGATGTACCTCCATGAGCTCCTGGATGGATGCCCAGTAGGCAGTGGGCCCCTCTGCCCAACACCCTCGTGCCCAGAACTCCTTAAAGGCTACCACCCCATCCTCCCAGCCACACCTGGCAGACAAGGGTCAGGTCAGGAGGTGAACGAAGAGGATGGCCAGGCCGATGTTAAGCAGGATCACCATGCAGATGAGGACAGTGTTGGGGACCTGGGAGTGGTGGAGAAAGGCTATGTGAGTGCCCTGGGCCTCTTAGGCACCCCCCACCCCCACCCCAGGTCACAAGGCTGGACAGAGGAACAGTAACTGGATGGATCCTCCTGAGAGTATCCCCCGTTTGTTCACTGCTGTATCCCCAGCCCCTGGACCACACACCACCAGAGCTGGAAGGGTTTGGGAACAATGAACCCAGTGCCTCTGGGACCGAAGAGGGGCAGGAACCTGGAGAGAGCTGGGCCTGGACCCAGGTGCCCTGCCTCCATCCAGACAGGTGCACCATTCCCAGCTGCTCCTGGCTCACAACTACCTCCTTCTCCAGAAAACTGCTCTCTCCTGATGGGATGCCCAGGGCACCTCCTGCCTCAAGGCAGCGATGGCTCTAAGGTGGATTTATGCCCCAAAGTCCCTGTGGATCAGGTCACAGCTGCCCGTGGCAAAGCCCACGTCTCCACTGGGGTCTTCCCCCTGCCCTATCCTGCTTCCATTACCCTCTCTAGAGGTGGAAGAGGGAACTTGACCTTCCGAACCCTCCTCTGCCACCAGTCTCACCTCTGCCACCAACCTTACCTCTTCCACCTCGACCTCGGGCTCTGCCGCCTCTTTCCGAGCCTTCTTCTTGGCCTTGGTCAGCCCTCGGGCCTCCGTCTTGCGGGCCTTGGCCTTGGGGACGATGGGCTTGGGCTCCAGCTTGGCGGGCGGCTCGGGCTCGGGGTCCTGGGGCGCAGGGGCCTGAGCGGGGGCGGTGGCCGGGGACGAGGGTGCCGAGTCGGACCCGGAGACCTCGGCTTCGGGCTCGTCGTCGAAGGGCGGCGGCGCGGGCGGCCCGGTGCGCACGGCGTAGCTGTGGTAGCCGCGGTAAAGCGCCACCTCCGGCTCCCGCGACGGCGCGGGCGGCGCCTGCAGCGCCTCGATGGCCATGTGCTCGGTGGCCTGGCGCGCCGGGCTGCGGCGGTCCGCGCCCTCGGACGGCGTCACCGACCGGCTGCCCTCGCCGCCCGGCTCGCCGTTCCAGGCGCCTGGGCTCAGCAGGCCGTCCTTGGGTGCCCCCGGCCTGGGCCGTTTGGGCTGTGGGGGCGTCCCTGTTGGCGACGGGGGGCCACCCTCGGGCCGCGGGGTCTCCCGCTCATGCAGCTGCGGGCTCTCGCGGGGAGGCCCCGGGAGCCCCATGGCGCCAGGACCTCGGTCGGGGGGCTCCAGCAGGCTCTCCGAGTTCTCCAGGATCTCCTGGAGCAGCCGGCGCTTCTGATATTCCGGACCTGCCCGGGGCGGCGGGGGGGTGGGGGGGGGTGGAGAACACAGGGATGATGGATTCGAACCCGGTTCCACCTCTGGGTGATCTTGGGCAAGCCACTCAGCCTCTTGAGCCTCCGTTTATTTACTCCACCAGAACTCCCATAGCACTGACCAAGTGCCAGACACTGTTCTAAGCAATTCTAAATATTAACTCACCTTTTTAATAACCCTATGAAGTCGATAATTGGAGCCCTGGTGGCGCAGTGGTTAAGAACTCAGCTGCTAACCAGAAGGTGGGCAGTTCCAACCCACCCAGCCGCTCTGCAGGAGAAAGACCTGGCCATCTGCTCACCTGTCCATCTGCACAGCCTAGAAAACCCTATGGGACAGTTCTACTCTGTCACATGGGGTTGCTACTAGTTGAAATCAACTCACACGCACCTAACAATAACATGAGGTTGATGCCATTATTAACCTCCATTTTACAGATGAAGAAACTGAGGTTCTGAGAGGTCAAATCACTTGCCCAAAGCCATCCAACTGACCAAGGGCAGAGCCAGGACTAGAACCCAGGCAGGCTGACTCCAGAGTTTATGCTCTTAAGCCCAATACTGGTCTCTTTCTATTCCCTTATCTGTAAAAGAGGCCTAATAATATCTTTTATAAATACCATGGAAAGATAAAATGAGAAAATGCACGTAAAATGCTGAGCATCGTGCCTGGCACAAGCCTAGTTCCAGCTGTTACTGTGACCAGCCAAAGCCTGGTCGGCCCGCCCTGGTCATTCTTCCTGGGACCAGCAGGGGGACTGCCGTGATGGGACGTGACCTGTGTAAATCCCACTCAACCTCCCAGACAAGGTCTGTGCTCAGTGGTCTTTCATCTAGTTTTTCCTCCAGTCTCTCTTTGCTGAGCCCAGAATCATGTTTAGAAAACACAAATAAAATCATGTCGCTCACCTTAAAAACCCTTCCATGTAGAGAACACCAGCGTCCTGCCCCAGTGACTACCCGTGGCTCTACCCAAGTGTAATATCTGTATCAGAGCCAGAGGCTCCTTTACTCTGTGGCCTCATTCCACCACCCACTGCCTAGTTTACAGTCTAGCTTCCCTGCAAGCATTCTGTTCCCACTCTCTGTCCCTTTCCACTTCCAGTCCCCTTCTCTTGATTCACCCATCGTACGTAGCACTACCTACTGCAGTGGTTCTCAAAGTGTGGTCCCCAGACTAGGAGGCAGCATCAGCATCACCTGAGAACTTGTTGGAAATGGAGACTCCTAGGCTCCACCCTAGGCCTACTAAATCTGAAATTCTGGGGGTTGGCCCAGCGATCTGTGTCAAGTTTGCGACCCGCTGACCTGGTGAAGTCCTGTTCAGCCTTCAAGATTCAGCTCCCATGGCCTGTTCTGGGGGAAGGCCTCCTCTAACACCTCCCCTGGCCTGACAGGGTTACGTGCCACCTAGGAGCCCCCACGGCCCCTGCTCTAACCACACAGCACTCACCGTGCTGTTTGCAATTTAATCATAATAGTGAAAAAACAGCCAGTTACTAGGAGCTTACTGTGGACTACAACGTGCTGGCACCCTCCATGCATTTAGTCCACAAACCAAAAATGCAGGCCCCATTCTCACTCCCATTGTACAGACTAGGAAACTGAGGTTTACAGAGGTTAAATAACTTGCCCAAGGTTCCAGGACTGGTAAGTGGTGCAGTCAGGGTTTGAATTCACACTGAGTCTGTATGCCTCATCCCCTGCTCTGTTGTCTTTGTGACTCTGTGCCTCTAGATTCTGGATCCCTGCTATGTATGCCTCAGAGCCCAGCACAGTGCCTGACACTTGGGCAATACTCAATTAATGCTTGACTGCAACTGTTGAGCAATTGCAGGAAGGCTTCCTGCCCCCTCATCACCCAGAAACCCTTTCCTCCTCTAAGCCTCACCAACTCCAACTGTCTTCCCTGTTCTGAGCAGAGAGGACAGCCTGAATGGTGGCCAGTCCACAACTGGGAGCCTCGGATACCCCCATAACAATCTCAGTAAGGTAAAAGCAGGAACGTGTCTCCCCTATAGTCCCCTTGCGTCATACCATCCCATGTATGCACTATTGCCCAGAGTTTCAAAAGCTCACAAACATCCACAAACCTGCTTAGGCTTATCAGCTTTCCAGCAAGCAAAGTGCCCACCCATCCTGTTCTAGCTGGCCCTACCTGGCTGGTAGAAGTCTGGAGCCAGCTCCCTGGCCAACGTGCGGGCGATGTTGGACTCTTGGTTGGCGGCCAGGGCGGCCTGTTCTGCTGCCTCAGCTTTGGCCCTGGCGTGGCTTGTCCTAAGGAGACAACATGGCAGAGGCCTCAGGATCCCTCCAGAGAACCACACCTCTGCCCCTCTCCCCAGCCCACAAAGAGGACACCATAGATAGAACATTCATTCACTCAGGTTGTCAGTGAACATTTTTTGAGCGCTGTGGCCCAAGGTGCTCATTACCCAGATTGCTTCCTCTTCTTTCTGGACTTACCGATAGACTACAGTTAGGTGTGGTCAGGTGACTGACTGTGGCCAATGCAATATGGGCAGATGTGCCTATGTTATTTCCAGGCCTGGCCCATAAAAATCTCCCCTGTAATCCACCTTCCCTGTAATCCTCCATAGAGCACTGGTGGCGCTGTGGTTAAGTGTTTGGCTGCTAGCCAAAAGGTCGGCAGTTGAAATCCACCAGCCACTCCTTAGAAACCCTACTGGGCAGTTCTACTCTGTCCTACAGGGTCGCTATGAGTCTGACTCTATGGCAACAGGTTTGGTTTGGGTTTGGTAATCTTCTATGCTCTCTTCTTCCCCTCCCCAACAGCTGATTGAATGCAGAGGAGGCCAAGGCCCTAGAACAGGGTTCTTAACTTTTTTTGTTTCATAGACAGATTCCTCTGGCAGTCTAGTGAAGCTATGGATCGCTTCTCGGAATAACGTTTTCAAATGCATAAAATAAAATAAGCAGGACAATAATACTTTGGACATGTTCTCAGGAGGGATCAGTTCCTGGGAAAGGACATCATGCTTGGTAAAGTAGAGGACTGGTGAAAAAGAGGAAGACCCTTAATGAGATGGACTGACACAGTGGCTGCAACAGTGGGTTCAAGCATAGTAACAATTGTGAGGATGGCGCAGGACCGGGCAGTGTTTTGTTCTGTTGTGCATAGGGTTGCTATGAGTTGGACTGACTAGACAGTTCCTAACAACAACAACAGGACAATAAAGGAATACAATTATATTGACACACTGTTATCAAAATATTTCAAAGAAAAATCTGTAATGTAATAATGTATATCCTTCTTTATTAAACAAAATATCTAGCAGGTCTACTAACTACCATAATTTTATGAACATAAAGGATATTTCAAGAGTATCTGCAACAACAGTAACATGACATGAAAATATATGTGGTCTCCATTGGTGACAAAGAGATGGATACTGCTGATACCATTACGGTTTATTGCCTACTTCCATAATTGAAGAGAATGCTAAATTTCACTTAGAGATCAGTAGAAACAGAGACACAGTTTTTCCCATCTGCAGTGGACACTTAAGAGGGCAGTGGTAGTTCAGTGGTAGAATTTCTGCCTTCCATGTGGGAGACCTGGGTTCAATTCCCGACCAGGGCCACCCATGCACAGCCACCATCACCCATCTGTCAGGGGAGGCTTATGTGTTGTTATGATGCTCAACAGGTTTCAGTGGAGCTTCCAGGGTAAGATGGGACTAGGAAGAAAGGCCTGGTGATTTACTTTCAAAAATCAGCCAGTGAAAACCCTATGGATCACAATGGTCCAATCTGCACCTGATCGTGGGGATCGTGCAGGACCAGGCAGCATTTGGTTCCATTGTGCACGCGGTCACCATGAGTCAGGGGCCGACTTGGCAGCAGCTAACAACAACAACAGTAAACACTTTGGTGCCCTGGCCAGGTCCCTTCACTGGGCAAATGCCCCTATTCCCCAGCTGCTGTGCGTGCTGGCTGCTAATAGCTCACTGTTGCCCCAGAGCATTAGAGCAATGCAAGCCACCTTGTCCCAGAGGTGAAAACACCCACCCACCCACTCACTCGCCCCCATCCAAGCAGCCACAACCAATGGCCAGCCTTTTTGCCCAAAGGGGAACCAACTCTGTGATGTAGTTCCTGCACAGAACTCCTCATGGGATCAGCCTGAAGCTAAATTCCAGCTGAAACCCTGTTTTTGTTCAGCTGCTTCACTATCCTGTTCACTTCTCTCTCTTCCCTGCCTCCAGAGGGGTGAAGAATTAACTTTAAGCAAAGAGTTTGGCCTTGGTTCCTGGCTCTAAGGTGGTAACCTCTAAACCCTTGGATTTTCCCAAGAGGTTGGAGTGTCTTTGTTATACAGGGAAGGCTCCAGACCACGCCTGAGAGTTTATGCTAATGAGATGACTCAGAATGGGGGCTGGCCATGCCAGAAAGATCCACCTCTGGGGGGTGGGGAGAGCTGAAGATTGAACTCAATTACATGGCCAATAAGTCAATCAATCAATCATGTTTATGTGATGAAACCTCAAAAAAAGCTCTGGTGAGCTTCCTGGTTGGTGACAGACATCAATGCACCAGGAGGGTAAAGCGTCCCTGGAGACATAGAAGCTCCGGCTTTGGGACCCTCCCAGACCTCACCCTCTGTGTCTCTTCTTTTGTATCCTTTTCGCTATAAAAATATTGTAAGCTTTCCTGAGCTCTTTGAATCATTCTAGGGAATTATGAAACCTGAGGGAGTACTGCAAGCTCTCAAATTTGTAGCCAGCAGGTCAGAAGTATCATAGTCATATTGACTGGTCTTCCCTGTAGACATATGGATATTACCCTGTCGCTGACAGCATTGTACTTCAGGATATATCCTGAAATGTTCTTTCTGATGGTGAATGCTATACTGTTCCTCTTTAATTTGTTGTTCCCAGCAGAGTAGACCATATGATTGTGTCATAAAAAATGGCCACTACCAGTCCATTTCAGCTCACCAATGCCTAGGATATCGATCTTCAAGCTTTTCATTTCATTTCTTTCCATTCCATCAATTTTCCTTGATTCATACTTTGTACACTCCACATTCTGATTATTAATGGATGGCTGCAGCTGTTTCATCTCATTTTGAGTCATGCCACATCAGCAAATTAAGGTCTTAAAAGCTTTACTCGATCCACGTCATTAAGGTCAACTCTGCTTTGAGGAGGCAGCTCTTCCCCAGTTATATTTTGAGTGTCTTCCAACCTGACCGATCATCTTCCAGCACCATATCAATGTTCAGTGGCTATTCAGAAGATTTTCACTAATTTTCTTTTTTTTTTTTCAGAAGTAGATAGCTAGGTCCTCCTTCCTAGTCTGTCTTAGTCTGGAAGCTCCACTGAAACCTACCCACCTAGGCGACCCTGCTGGTATTTGAAATACCAGTGGTATAGCTTCTAGCATCACAGCAACACACAAGCCCTCACGGTATGACAATCCAAGAAGCTGGACTCTATGAAGAAGAACGTGGCATCGGGATTGGAGGAAGGCTCATTAACAACCTGCGATATGCAAATGATACGACCTTGCTTGCTGAAAGTGAAGAGGACTTTAAGAGGACTTCAAGACTATAGCCTTCAGTATGGATTACACCTCAACATAAAGAAACCAAAGGTTCTCACAACTGGACCAATAAGCAACATCATGATAAATGGAGAAAATACTGAAGTTGTCAAAGATTTCATTTTACTTGGATCCACAATCAAAGCCCGTGGAAGCAGCAGTCGAGAAATTAAATGATGTATTGCATTGGGCAAACCTGCTACAAAAGCCCTCTACAAAATCTTAAAAAGCAAAGATGTCACTTCGATGACTAAGGTGTGCCTGACCCAAGCCATGGTCTTTTCAATGGCCTCACATGCATGTGAAAGCTGCACAATGAAAAAGGCAGACCAAAGAAGAATCGATGCCTTTGAATTATGGTGTTGGCAAAGAATATTGAATACACCACGGACTGCCAGAAGAATGAACAAACCTATCTTGGAAGAAATACAGCCAGAATGCTTCTTAGAAGCAAGGATAGTGAGACTTTGTCTTGCTTACTTTGAACATGTAATCAGGAGGGACCAATCCCTACAGAGGGACATCACTCGTGGTAAAGTAGAGGGTCAGTGAAAAAGAGGAAGACCTTCAACGAGATGGACTGACACAGTGGTTGCAACAATGGGCTCAAACATACCTACTATTATGAGGATGGCACAGGACTGGGCAGTGTGTCGTTCTGTTATACATGGGGTTGCTATGAGTTGGAACCAACTCAGTGGCATCTAACAACAACAGGTCAGAAGTATGGGTGTCCAGCAGACCCCTGAGCTTGCAGCTGGTGTCATGAAGAGGTAGAGTGAACCCCCAAATTTGTAGCCAGTTGGTCAGAAGTGTGGATGGCCTGGGAGTACCTGAACTTGTGTTATGGATGGTGTCTGGCGGTGTGGAGGACTGTGCCCTTAGGCACGAAGTTTGATCCTAACTCAGTGAGGGTGAGATGACCTGACACTAACTCCCTCCGTAAATCACATGCACAAGAATCCCTATCTCAAGCTCCGCTTCTAGGAAGGGTGTGAGAAACTTACAGAGCTGGTAGGTGACAAAGCAAGGGTTCAAACCAAGGCCTTCTGGGATCTAGACTCTGTGCCCCAAACCACAGGTGACTTCCACTCAACAAGGAGGGGTGGAGGAAGATCTCAAGCCCAGAGTTGTCTGATTTCCAAGCCCTGGTCCTCTCCACTATGCCACACTGCCACAATAAGGTTTATTGAATGAAAGGATAATTGGATACGTATGGGCAAGGAGGCAGCATTGAGAACAGCAAGAGCACAGCTTTGGAATCAGCAGCCCTGGATTCCAGTTTTGGCTCTGCTAGGGAGAGGTGAAGGAGCCTGGTGGCACAGCAGTTAAGCACTTGACTGCTAACCGAAAGGTTGGCGGTTTGAACCCACCCAGCAGCTCCGAGGGAGAAAGACTTGGTGATCTGCTTCCTGAAAGATTACAGCCTATGTGGGGACCATGGTCTTGGGGAACATCTAGCTCAATTGCCATAACATAGTTTATACAGAAAATGTTCTATACTCTTCTTTGGTGAGTAGTGTCTGGGGTCTTAAAAGCCTGTGAGTGGCCATCTAGGATACTCCACTGGTCTCACCTGGTCTGGAGCAAGGAAGAATGAAGAAAACTAAACATACAAGGGAAAGATTAGTCCGAAGGACTGATGGACCACATCTACCACGGCCTCCACCAGGCTCAGTCCAATACCTAGATGGTGCCCGTATACCACCACTGACTGCTCTGACAGAGATCACAATAGAGGGTCCTAGACAAAAAAAAAGCTGAAGAAAAATGTAGAACGAAATTCTAACTCACGCACACACAAAAAAGACCAGACTTACTGGCCTGAAAGAGATTGGAGAAACCCTGAGAGTATGGCCCCCAGATACCCTTTCAGCTCAGTAATGAAGTAACTCCTGAGGTTCACTCTTCAGCCAAAGATTAGACAGGCCCATAAAACAACATGACACTAAAGGGGCGCAACAGTCCAGGGGCAAGGACTAGAAGACAGAAGGGGACAGGAAAGCTGGTAACAGGGAGCCCAAGGTCAAGAAGGGAGAGTGCTGACATGTCGTGGGGTTGTTAACCAATGTCATAAAACAATATGTGCACTAACTGTTTAATAAGAAGCTAGTTTGTTCTGTAAACCTTCATCTAAAAAGTACAATAAAAAAAAAAAGACAGAGTTTCCCATAGACATTTGCTAAACCAAAAAACAAACAAAGAAGATTACAGCCTAGAAAACCTTATGGGGCAGTTTTACTCTGTCACACGGGGTCAGTATGAGTCAGAATTGACTCAATAGCACCTAACAACTTGACAACAGGGAGAGGTGAGTGAGGCAGGCATCTCAGAGGCAAAATTTAGAGAGATGCCAAAAGCTTCAGTGATATTTTCTAAAATTATAGTTTATTATGTTTTCGGTGAAGGTTTACACAGTAGTTCAGGTTCCCACTCAACAATTTCTACACAAATTGTTCAGTGACGTTGGTTACATTCTTCACAACGCGTGAACATTCTCATTATTTCCATTCTGGTTGTCCTGTTTTCATTAATCTAGTTTCCCTCCCCCCTTACATTCTCATCTTTGTTTTAAAGTAATTGTTGACCATTTGGTCAATAAATACTATTTTAATGTAGTATTTTTAAAAGTTAAAAAAAATCCTTGGTGAACAAACTATGAATAAAATTTGTAGACAGATCAGACTGTGCACTGGCACAAATCACCCCACTAGCCTTCCCCTAGTCTCGGCCCTACCAGAACTCCAGGACCTGGCGGAAACCTCTTTATGCCTCAGTTTCCTCATTTGTAAAGCAGAGATAACAATTCTTCCCTCTTGGAGTTGCTGTGAACACTAAATGAGAGACGGCCTGTGAAAGTGCTTAGCCCAGGATGGGACCTCCAGGACGCAATCTACCTCCAGTAGCGATGACGATGATGATGATGATGGAGGACGAAGAGAAGAGAGTGGCATTTGTGACATTAACACTGTGTTTGGTACACGCATATCCCCGGGCTCATTTTTCCCTGCACATGAGTGGGTGTGAGACAGTGTCCTGCGCTTTTCAGAACAACTTCCCTGGGAACCTGAAACCCAGGTTGGGGGAGGAGGGCAAGGGCTGGGCTGGGCAAACCCTCAAACTGCAAAAACAGCCTTTTTTGGTAATGTGAGTTGGGAGACTTCTTTCCTGGTGCCCTGAGAAGCTGTGCTGCAGGGCTCTTTCTGCTGGAATGGCAGCCTCCACCTAGAGCCTGGAGGATTCTGGGGGATCAACTGTGTACCCTCCAGGGACAAGGGTGGGGCCTCCTGTAGATGGAAGGGTGGCCACCCAGCCCAAGGCAGTGCAGCTGCTGTGGAAGGGAACACGCTCCTCTGCCCTCCATCCACCAGAGCCTGAAGCCCTCAACCAGCCCCACCTGTGTTGTGTCTCTGATCTCAGGAATGTCACTCCAGCCCTCCAACCAGGAATCCCAGTGTTCTCCCAGACCCTGCCCATGTCCACCACATCCACATTCAATCAGTTGCCAATGCCAGTCTCCTCTGCCCCCTCAGTAGCTCCTGCATCTACCCAGCCTCCCCATCCCTCTGTCACTCTTCCTGTAATCCCCCATCCGTCTTCTCCCTGCCCCCAGCTGCTCCCGACAACCAATGCTGCACACAGCGCCACTGTGAGTTTCTTAAGCCATACATCTGATGGCCTCACTCCTTGCTTAAAATCTTTGCAAGGCTCCCTCGTTGTTAGCTGCCATGGAGTTGCCCCTGACTCATGAGGACTCTTTGTAATCGATGGGGTTTTCATTGGCTGATTCATGGAAGTAGACCATTAAGCCCCTCTCCCTAGTCTGTCCTGGTCTGGAAGCTCCACTGAAACCTGTTCAGCATCATAGCAACATACAAGACTCCACTGATAAATGGATGGTGGCTGTGCTTGAGACGTGTTAGACTGGAATCGAACTCGGGTCTTCCACGTGGAAGGTGGGAAATCTACCACTGAACCACTAATGCCTCTGTAAGGCTCTCTGTTGTTGTTATTGGGTGCTGTTGAGTCGGTTCTGACTCATAGCGACCCCATGTGAAGGGGCAGAATTGTGCCATAGGGTTTTATAGGCTGTAATCTTTATGGGAGCAGATCATCAGGTCTTTCTCTCTCGAAGCCGCTGGGTGGGTTCGAACTGCCAACCATTCAGTTAGCAGCCAAGTGCTTACCTATTGTGCAACCAGGGCTTTTTGCAAGGCTCCCTTCTGTGCTCAAGATAAAGTCCAAACCACTTAGCACAACACTCAAGACTCTCCAGTCTGGATGGGGTATGGGAGGCAGCTCACAGGCTGTTCCCAGGGACCATGACTCTAGTCCAGTGCTGCTCACAATCTGGTCCTCAGGCCACCAGCATCCTCATCACCTGGGAGCCTGGTAGAAATACAGATTCTCAGACTCCACCCCAGACCTTCTGAGTCAAAGTTTCTCGAGAAGGAAGCCAGGAATCTGTGATTTAACAAGCCCTCCAGGCTTCTCTGATGCTCACTGAAGTCTGAGAAGCATGTGCCAGACAGAGAGAAAGAGGAAACCCAGCTCCATCTGGGGCTACTCCCAGTCTGCCCAACCCTCCCGGAGCCTGAAGTACTTTTCTTTAAGTGCCAGGTTCTTTTCTCTAGAAGTTCCTGGGTGGTGATGGGTGGTGAAACAGTTAATGTGCTTGGCTGCTAACCGAAAGGTTACAGGTCCAAGTCCACCCAGAGGCACCTTGGAAGAAAGGCCTGGTGATCTGCTTCTGAAAGATCAGCCAGCCACTGGAGTACAGTTCGACTCAGACACACAAGGGGTCACCGTGAATAAGAGTTGACTTGAAGGCCACTGTTGCTGTTTTGTACTTTTCTTTAAGTACTAGGATCCCTTCTTGAGTTGAAGCCCTGTCAGGAAACGCCGGAACCATTTCTTCTCCTACGGCCACTTATGGTGTCTGGGCCAATGGCCCTGGGTAAGGGTCTCCCAGGGCGGCTCTGACCCTGCTGGGGGAAGGGAAGGGAGCAGGAACTGGGGCAGGGGGAGGGGCAAGGATAAGCCGCTCTTCTTGATTTCATTCAGCTTCTTGCTCATCAGCAGGGTTAAAAATAAGGCTGGCAGTTCTGGGATGGAGCAGAGCTACAGCACACCCGAACCACAACTGAGAGCACCCACCACCCTGGCCTCCGTTCCCCACCTCTGTCCCTACTGCATGCTATAGCGGGCCTGGTTTCCCAGTGGTCTCACCAGGCACGGGTCTCTTCATTTGGCCCAAGGCAGAAACTCACCGGACTTACCCCTGACTCCAGGCCTTTGCTCAGGCTGTTCCCCTGCCTGGATGCTCTCTCCTTTCCTTCCATCCTCCCAGCCTTAAAGGGCCATCTCAAGCCCTATGCCCAGGTATTGGTTCATTCATTTAACACCTACCTATCTGTGGAAGGCTTGGAGTCTCTGGGTGGTTTGAACAGTTAAGCACTTGGCTGCTAACTGAAAGGCTGGAGGTTTGAGTCATGCCTCTGAAGAAAGGCCTGGCAATCTACTTCCAAAAGATCAGCCACTGAAAACCCTGTGGAGCATAATTCTAGTACGACACACATGGGGTTACCGTGAGTCGGAACTGACTCAAAGGCAACTAAACACATTGCCATCGAGTCGATTCCGACTCATAGTGACCCTGTAGGACAGAGTAGAACTGTCCCATAGGATTTCCAAGGAGTAGCTAGTGGATTCATGCTCCCAACCTTTTGGTTAGCAGCCAAGCTCTTAACTACTGCGCCACCAGGGCTCCAAATGAGGGCAACTGGTTGGTTAAAATGAGAATATGTACAGTCCCTACCTCAATGGGTTGCTGGGATCATAGAGCAAGTTCATGTACATAAAGCATTTAGAGCAGGGTCTAGCACACAATAAGCTCCAGGAAAGTGTTTACAAAATTTAAAAAGTGAATTTATCCAGTTAATGTGGCGTGGTGGAGGAGGCTCTTAGTCTGGGAGGCTGTGCCATCCTCTCACACCCCTATACTGAACCTCCTACCCTGGAAGCCCAGTGGAAATCCCCAGACCATGGTGGTTTGAGGCCTCTTCCAGATTATGTTTTATGGTGACCCTTCTCCCCTTCTTAAAGAAGAGCCCCGGCCCAGCTGATAGGCTCCTCCAGTGAGTGAGCGGGTAGGTGACCCCCCCAGTCTAGAAGGTGGGAGGCATAGTAAGAGTTACTGTTTACCGAGTGCTGACCACATGCCAGACACTTGACTTATGTGATAGGCTGAATAATGGCCCAGAGACATTGAGATCCTAATCCCTGGAACCTGTGAATGTCACTTTATATGGCAATAGGGATTTTGCAGTTGTGATTAAATTAATTTTGAGATGGGCGGATTATCCTGGATTAGAATGGGGGAGCGCTAAATGTAATCACAAGTATAAGAGGGAGGTGGAGGGAAATTTGACAACAGAAGAGAAGACTATGTGATAATGGAAGCAGAAACAGGAGTGATGTGCTTTGAAGATGGAGGAAGGGGCCATAAGCCAAGGAATGTAGGCAGCCACTAGAAGCTAAAAAAGGCAAGGAAATGAATTCTTCTCTCAGAGCCCCCATAAGGAACCAGCCTTGTTGATCCCTTGGCTTTAACCCGGTGAAACCGATTTCGGACTTCCGATTTCCAGAACTGTAAGAGAATAAATTTGTAGTAATTTGTTACAGCAGCCGTAAGGAACTAATACAACCTCCATGTCATTCTCAAGACAGCCACATGGGGAGGTATTATCCCATTGTACAGGGGAGGAGTCCCTGGGTGTTACAAATGGTTCACGCGCTCAGCTGCTAACAAGAAGGTTGGAGGCTCGAGTTCACCCACAGGCACCTCAGAAGAAAGGCCTGGTAATCTCACTTCCAAAATATCACTGAAAACCCTACGGAGCACGGCTCTGCTCTGACATACATGGAGTTGCCATGAGTCAGAATCGACTTGACAGCTGCTGATTTTATAGGCGAAGCAGCACAGGTTCAGAAAATCATTTGCTCAAAGTTCGTAGCTAGTTAGTGCCAGAGCTGGCTCGAACTCAGACCCTCTAGCACCAAAGCCTTTGTTGCCCCATGCATTCTGCTACAATGCTTCAGCTCAAGTCCACTTTCCAGAAGGGCCCAGCAGCTGTGACTGGCCGCAACCCAGCCTCTCCCCCAGGGATATTGCGAGGCCCCAAGTTTTATACTCCCAGCATACATTCTGCCTGTCTGAGAGGGCCCAGGGCTGCTGGTTACTAGCAGTGATGCCTCCCACCCTCTTAAGGAAAGGCTGGTCCATCGGGGCCTGGGAATCGTCTGGTTATGTCAGTTGGTAAAGTTCTGGAATATTTTGCACCAATTACTAACCATCAGTGCCCTGAGCTCCCTGTGTGATCCCCCTGTTGCTGTCCTGTCCTCCTGGCCCCTGGCCCAGGACATCAGAATCTTCCCCAGGCTCCGGCAACTAAATGGTTAACCACCTGGAACAGCAAGGGGGCCTCCAGAGCCATTCTGGTGTAGAAATACACCCCCTCCCCCACACACACCAATTGTCAGATACTTTTAATATCTTCCCCCTGCCTGTATCTCGAAACATCAGAAACATCCAGAACATACTCTATTCTCTCTGGGCAGGGAGGACGTTAGGCTGGAATAGCCTCCAGACTTATCTCATACACAGCAGAGAGGTTTAGCGCAGGCTTTGAAGTCAGGCAGACCCAGTGTTCAGTCCCCACCCAGCACTTCCCAGCTGCGTGGCTGCCTGTGAATCATGGTCACGTTGCCTCTGGAAGCCTCATATTCCTGTCTAATCAGTGCATATACCTACACTTTAGGGTTGCTGTGGAATCCCTGGGTGTCGCAAAAGATTAAGCTAACTGAGAAAGGTTGATGGTTTGAGGCAGCCCAGAAGTGCCTCAGAAGAAAGGCCTGGCAATCTGCTTCCAAAAGGCCACAGCCTTGAAAATCCCACGGAGCAGTTCTACCCTGCACACAGGGGTCGCCATGAGTTGGAATCAACTTGATGGCAAATGGTTTGGGTTTTTTTGTTTTTAGGGTTGTTATAAGGAATAAATTAAACCATACCTCTAAAGGCCCCTTCCAGCCTCTTGCTCTAGGGAACCTAGAAGGCTTCAGATGGGCTGTTGGTGTTGTAGTTGTTGCTAGTTGCCACTGAGTCACTGCCCCGGTGAGCCAGCCTGCAGTGGTGTCCCCCAAGGCCCAAGGCAGCAGACAGCTCCTGACTAAATAAGGACAAGGCAGCCAGGAGAGCTTTCTGTGAGCCAAGGAATGTGACAGCCGAGCCCTCCCTGCCCAGCACACACTCCCCCGCCTCCGGCCCCTCCCCAGGTGGGGCTCAGGGACAGGGATGGTATTCCAGCTTTCACTAGAGCAGCCCCCAGTGCCACTGACAGCCCCTCTTGCCCCAAGCCAGGCTGCTCTGAAAACTGATAAGGAGCCTGGGAAGGAATTCTAGGCAGCTCCATCTGCTCCTGGGGCTGGCATGCCTGCTGCCACATGGAATGGGGAGGGAGAAGCCACATTTAGTCCTGGGGCGGGGCTGAGTCCAGCCCCCAACCCTGGAAAATTACATCCCTTGGTTCCAAATGTGATTCCAGAAATCCACTTGGCCCCAGGTGCTGTGCCAGCCACTAGGCCTCCAGAGGAGATTCCGACCCCTCCTGTGTTCACGTCACAAAACCGTGTGACAGCAGCCATGACTGGTTAAGGCGTGGCGGGGTGGCAGGGTGGAGGGGAGCCACAAAAGACACATTCAGTTGAGAGCATGGGTCAGGCAAGACCTCTCAGAGACTTTCTTGCCCAGGTAGCAGTTGAGCAGGAGAATTTTGGCACCAGATGACCTGGGTTCAAATCCTACTCCTATTTCTTCCTAGTTGTGTGATCTTGAGCAAGTTGCTTAACCACTCTGTGCCTCAGTTTCCCCATCTGTGAAACGGGGATGATAATAGTACCAACCTCATAAGGTTAAAAAAAGACCCACTGCCGTGGAGTCGATTCCAACTCATAGCAAGTCCACAGGACAGAGCAGAACTGCCCCACAGGGTTTCCAAGGAGCATCTGGTGGATTCGAACTGCCGAGCTTTCGGTTGACAGCCATAGCACTTAACCACTACACCACCAGGGTTTCCCTCATAAGGATTAAAGGAATTGGTATTGGCAAAATGCTTAGAGCAGTGGTTATATCCTAAGGAATCTGTTTGTTTTGGGTGCCTGGAGAGTTTACTGCTCAAACCAGGGCATCTGAGACCAGAACGGGGGCTGTTAATACTTACACGCACCATGAGCTAGTGCTGTCCCGGGTATGCAGGGCCAGGTGGTCACCTCAGCCTTGTTGGCCACACTAAGGAGCCAACTGAGGCTGAAGATCACGAGGGTGGGGACTACGTCTCCCTCTCCTCTATAACCCCTGCAGCAACAAACACCACATTCGACACATAGTGGGTGCCCACAAGGAGTACTGAAGTTTTGCTGGCTTTAACAGATCTGACCTTCAGATTGTCCAGGAAAAACAGATTACTCTTAGGATGAGGACATTTAAAACTGAGACTTGGCCTAGGGTCCAGAGGGAAATTAGGAAATTCAGTCCATTAATTTAGAGTTATCTATTTTTTTTATTGAAGGGGGCAGTGGTGGTTCAGTGGTACAATTCTCATCTTCCATGCAGGAGACCTGGGTTCATTTCTCAGCCAATGCACCACCCATCTGTCAGTAAAGGCTTGCATGTTGCTATGATGCTGAACAGTTTTCAGTGGACCTTCCAGATGACAATGGACTAGGAAGAAAGGCCTGGTGATCTATTTCCTAAAATCAGCCAGTGAAAACCCTACGCGTCACAATGGTCTGACCACACAACCCATCACGGATGGCAGCGTTTGTTCTGTTGTGAACGAGTCAGGGCTGACGACCGCAGCTGACAACACAAGTTACCAAGCAGAAAAAAGATATTAAGTCCTTCTTTTGGGTCCACGCCTGGTCCCTGGGATGGCTGGATGAGAGGGGAGGGGCAAGAAGTATCAAGAGCAAACAAAACAAAGAGGTACAGGATTCCATTCCTGGCGAGACCACAGTTGACAGAATAATGAGGAAAGATTTGGAGACAGGGCCCCAGACATAGAGAAGATGCCATCTGGGAGAGATCAGGTCTTGGGTGGGCCTGAGGGATATGTTCAGTGGGAACAGATCGAATGGGGGAGAAGGCACTCTGGGGGAAAGCGGGGGGAACAACCTGAGCAAAGGCAGTGAGGTGGGTGGGAATGGGGCATGCTGGGTAGGAAGGGGTATGTCATGATGGCTAAGAGCACAGGCCCTGGGACTGAACGCCCGGTCTGAGTTCCCTGTCCACCCCGTACCCCCTGGCTGATCTTCACCAACTCACATGACTCTCTTTGTCCTCACTTCCCACTACAGTAAGATAGCCACACAGAGATAAAACAAGATGATGCCTGGGAAACTCCACTCCGTTCGTGGAATATTGCAAACGCAGAGCCTACGCTTGTGAAGGAAGAGATTTCTGTCTGTTTTGTTCACGGTGAACCCCCAGAGCCAAGAACACATCCTGGCCCAGAAAAAAAAAAATTTTTTTTTGCCCAGAGGAGGTACTTAATAAAAGTTTGTTGAATGAATTAACAGTTGTTGTTGTTACGTTAGGTGCCATCAAGTCACTTCGCACTCATAGCGACCTTACGCACAACGGAACAAAACACTGCCCGGTCCTGTGCCATCCTCACAATCGTTGTTATGCTTGAGCCCACTGCTGTAGCCACTGCATCAATCCATCTTGTTGACGGTCTTCCTCTTTCTCACTGACCCTCTACTTTATCAAGCATGACATCTGCCTTGGTCATCTAGTGCTGCCATAACAGAAATACCGCAAGTTGATGGCTTTAACAAAGAGAAACTTATTTCCTCACCGTAAAGTAGGCTAAAAGTCCAAATTCAGGGCATCAGCTCCAGGGGAAGGCTTTCTCTCTCTGTCGGCCTTCTCATCAATCTTCCCCTAGACTAGGAGCTTCTCTGCACAGGGACCCCAGGTCCAAAGGACACGCTCTGCTCCTGTCTCTACTTTCTTGGTGGTATGAGGTCCCCCACTCTCTGCTTGCTTCCCTTTCATCTCTTGTAAAATAAAAGGTGGTGCAGGTGACACCCCAGGGAAACTCGCTTTACGTTGGATCAGGAATATGACCTTAGTAAGGGTGTTACAATCCCACCCTAATCCTCTTTAACATAAAATTATAATCACATGTCATGGACTGAATTATGTACCCCCAAAAATGTGTGTATCAGTTTGGCTGGGCCATGATTCCCAGTATTTTGTGGTTGTCCTCCATTCTGTGAAGTACTGGAGCTGACCCACGATCCAATTCCAGAATGTTCTGGCTTCTATAAGAGGGCGCACAGAAGAAAAGGGAGTCCCTGGATGGTGCAAATAGTCAATACGTTCAGCTGCTAACCAAAAGTCCACCCAGACGCACCTCAGAAGAAAGGCCTGGTGATCTTCCAAAAAATCTACGTTGGAAATCCTATGGAGCACAGTTCTACTCTGACATGGGGTCGCCGTGAGTCAGAATCAACTTGACAGCAACTCGTTTAGTCTGGGGTTTTGTTTTTGTTCGTTTTGCTTTGTCTCTAAAGTATGGGATGGTGTCAAGAATGTTTAGGTAGTGCCAGTTCATTAGGTAACACTGTTTCTTTAAAGCTATATTTCAACCATCCTGATTTCATCAAGAAGAAAGTGTCGCTCGGTGCTAAAAGGTCTTTCAACAGAGAGAGAGAGAAAGAAAAAGAGAGTGAAGAACAGCAAGCAGCCTTGAATCTGAACTTGTAGTACTGAGGGAAGATTTAATGATGTTTTGCTTCATTGTATTTTTCTTTTTTTGGCTAACTTCTTTTTGTCCAATACTGGACTTCTACTTATGGTAATGGTCTAAAGTTCCTTTGTAAAAATAAATCTAGGTTTCAGAGAGTTAAAAGATTTTAAAGATAGGAAAGGGATAATTATCCAGATGGCAAGTGGACCTGGCAAGGCTCAGGAAGGCACGTCAGTGACTGGCATGTGGAGAACCCTGCCTTGCCCCATGCTGTCACACCTCTGTGCCTTTGCCCAGGCTGGTCCCTCTGCCTGCTTTTCCATGCTGACCTCAGCTGCTGTCTTGGACTTTGTCCCAACTGAGGTCATCACTCAGAGCAGCCACAGTACAATAGCTCACGTGGCTGGGGCGTGGGAAAGGTCGAGCATGGAGGCAAATCTGGGAAGGCTATTTTTCCCAAGGACAAGACAAGGAGAGCTCAGAGCTCCAGGAAACACAGGCCCAGAGAGGAGTGGGGACTTGCCCAAAGTCACTCAGCAAGTCCCCAGCAGATGCCTTCTCCCTCTCAAGCAATGTGGATGGGAAGATAAAATGGAATGAGCAGCACAGAGAGCCACAATTGTGCTAATGTATTCCAGAGATATACGGCCCCTGAGTGAAATGATGTACGTACTTTATCTAGCACACCGTTAAGTCTAGAAACCACCCAAACAACCATGCTCTACAACAGGGGCCCAATCAAATAAATTATGGCATAGCTAGTACAATGTGAGTATTAAAAAAGAAAAGAGTCAAAAAAAACAAAGAAACCTGATAAAATATTCATTTTACGTTTTGTGAATTTCACTTCAATAAAAAAAATAATGATAAATTTCTTTGGAAAGATCTCCAATACATAGCAAGAAGAAAAAAACTAAGGCTCAGGATAGTATGTATAATAGACTACCTTTTGTGTAAGAAAGGAGTCCCTGGGTGACTAGACTACTAACTGAAAGGCTAACGATCCAAACCTACCCAGAGGTGCCTTGGAAGAAAGGCCTGGTGATCTGTTTCTGAAAGGTCACAGCCTTGAAAACCCTGCACAGTTCTACTCTGCAACACATGGGGTCGCAATGAGTCAGAATTGACTTGATAGTAACTGGCTTTGTTGTGTGTGTGTGTGTGTGTGTGTGTGTGTGTATAAGAAAAAGGGAAATAGGAATCTAAATACGCATTAGCCTATATTAGGTCGAATTGTATGAAGCTGCCATTTCATAGGTCAAACGTGGTCAAATATCAGTAATTTCATATGTTCCAACTTAATATATGCATAAAGTAACTTTGGAAGGGAAGGAAAGATAATAGTTGCCTATGGGGTGTAGAAAGAGCCCTGGTAGAGCAGTGGTTAAGCCCTTGGCTACTAATCAAAAGGTCGGCAGTTAAAACCCACTAGACGCTCTGTAGGAGAAAGATGTGGTAGTCTGCTTCCGTAAAGACTTACAGCCTTGGAAACCCTATGGGACAGCTCTACTCTTCCTGTAGAGTTGCCATGAATCAGGACTGACTTGATGACAAGGGGTTTGCTATGGGGTATAGAGGAAAGGCTCTGCGTGGTGCAAACAGGTTAAGCACTCAGCTACTAACTGAAAGGTTCGAGTCCACCCAGAGGCACCTTGAAAGGCAGCCCTGGCTTCCAAAAGATCACAGCCATCGACAGCCCTATGGTGGGTAGTCCTACTCTAAAACACGTGGGGTCTCCATGAGTCAGAACAGACTCAATGGTAACTGGTTCGATTTTTTTTTTTCAATGGGTGTGGAGGTGGAAACAAGATGGAGACAGGGGTAAGAGACAAGTTCTTTACATTTTTATGACTGTGGGGCTTTAAACCATGTGAATGCATAAACGATTTAAAAATTAAATTTAAAAAATAAAGGGAGAAATCATTAGGGCCTCCAGTCCAGATTTTCTGCCCCATGATGCTGTCTCTATATCCACCCCAGCTGGGGTCGTCGGGGAAGAACTGTGCAGGCCTGGAGCCCGGGGGGATGCCCCAGTTTAACCTCTGACAGATTTCCTTCTAGAGAACCATTTCCAACCCTCTGCCTGGTGGGTCAGAGCCCCAGGGGCCCCCACTCCTTTGCCGGGCTTCTGGCTAGGCGACAGCAAGTCCTAAAGGGGTCACATTTTGGGCACAGAGCTGCTGTGACCTTGTGGTAATACCCCTTCCCAGATAGGGTTGCAGGAAGCCAGGGTTGAAGGGAACAGTGTTTCAGCAGTAATGTGATAGGCCCCCTGCAAGGGATACGGCTTAGCCAAAGGAGGCTTTGGAGGTGGCTCCAGACTGCAGCCCCTCTTTCCTCTCTGTGTCCCGTGATACACCCATCTCAAGACATAAGGAGAGAGGGTCTTCCTGGGAAGACTCCTTAGGATGTGAAAATACCTGGGTGATCCTGGCAGAGAGGTCGCCCTGTCTGGCCTCTCTGATTCTCAGCCAGTAACACCAGAAATAATCATTACAGGGACACTAATAAAAGGAGTCCCTGGGTGGCGCAAACGATTACGCGCTCCACTACTAGCCAAAAGATTGGTGGTTTAAAACCACCCAGAGGCACCTCAGAAGACAGGCCTGGTGATACACGTCCAAAAGGTCACAGCTTTGAAAACCCTGTGGAGCACTTCTCCTTTGCACACGTAGCAGTCGCGGTGAGACAGAAGCAGCTCCACCACAGCTAACAACAACTAACCACTATAATAATAAAAACTATAACAACTGAGACTACTGAGTGCTTAGTGTGTGCCGGCACTGTGGTACGTACTTCTCTCACTTTGCCCTCACAACGCCACATTTAACAGTGGGGAAACCGAGGCTCACCAAGTGACTTGCCCAAAAAATGAGTGCTGCTGACCCCAAAGCCTGTGCTCCTGACCACTAAGTGATTTCTGTGCCTCTGTTTTTCCATCTGGAATATGGAGACAGTGAGAAGACCTGAAAAGAGATGCTGAGTGAAGAAACTGGGCATATTTTGACCAGAGAAGACTCAGGAATGTTAAGGTGACAATCTCTAAACCTCTAAAGGAATGTCCAGGGGCAGGCATTGCTAGCTGCTCACAAATATCCATTCTCTCCTTCGTCCCCACTAACACAGCCTAATTTTTTTCAGGAAGTGTCTGCCTAAACATATTCACCTTCCCAGACTCCTTTGCAGCTAGGGAGGGCCATGTGACTCAGTTCTGGCCAATGAGATGTAGGAGAAAATCCCTGGAGTGGGGCGTTACTTCCTATGAAGAGAAGCTTTTACATTTTGTCCTCTGCTCTTCCCTCTTCTTCCTGCCTGCATGCAGAGGTGAAGCTAGGGGTGCAGCAGTCACCTTTTGAGTATGAGGACAAAAGCCACATCCTAAAGCTGGCAGGAGGAAGAGACAGGTGCCTGAGGACATCATGGAGCTGCCACACCAGCCTGTCCAATCTTCGTATGTGAGAAAATAAGCCCAATGGCTAAGACACTATTGTCGTTGTTGGTAGCTGCCGTCAAGTCAGCCCTCAACTCATGGCGACCCCACGCATGATGGCATCAGACTATTTTGCTACACAGGGTTTCCACTGGCTGATTTTTTGGAAGTAGATCACCAGTCCTTTCTTCCTAGTTTAGGGCAGGTTCTTACATGCAGCCTAACACAGCCCTAACTGATACAGTCCTCAAAAGCAGAGCTGGAACCAACAGGTGGAAGCTACAAAGAGGCAGGAAGTTCTTCCAATTTTTAGCAAATCCAAAAATTAAAGCAGCCCAAATATGGCCTGAATTGTCTTGAGAGAGGTGAGTTTCCCGTGCCTGGATGTCATAGGCTGGACCAAATGACCTTGAATGCTCTGATCATTCCCACTTGGGGAGGTAGGAAAAGGATCCCAGGATGTGTGCCCAGTTAGGTACGGCCAAGCTTGTCTGCCCCACAGTGACCTGCAAAGCTCTGATACAGCACTGTCCAAAGAACTTTCAGCAATGGGGGGAATATTCTAGATCTGCGCCATCCAGTGCAGGAGCCTCTAGTACCACTGAGCGCTTGAAACATGGCACTTTTCATTTATTTAATTTTAACTAATTTAAATAGCCACAGCTGGCTAGTGGCTACCATACTGGACAGCACAGAAATATGCCCTCCTGTCCCCACCCCACACTCTATCTGGCCTCTTCTCCTGATACCGTCCTCCCCCTCTCTACTTTGGCCACACTGCCCTCCTGGCTATTCCCAGAGCACAGAGACACATGTCCACCATAACCTTTTACTTGTCTTCTGTCTGCTGAGTTGCTCTCCCCCAGATGTCCCCAAAGCTAACTCTTCCAATCCCCTCATGTCTGCTGAAGTGTCACTTTCTCCTTGGGGCCTACTTGAGCACTGACAGTAAAACCTGTGAAAGCTGGAACCAGTGTAAGGTGGAAACCTGTCAGAGAAGGAAAACAAATATTTTCCACTAAATAGCGAGAGAAAAGTGGTGACTGCACCCTGTCAATGGCAGAAAACTTGCAGGACCTGGAAAAACCAGGCAGTCCCGTCAAGTCCCAGCACTCACAGGTTTCACTGTATTTAAAAAGGCAGCTTGACCCCACCACCTGCTTTCAGCCCCCTTGATCCCCAATACTCTGCTTTAGCACCCTCTAACATGAATATACCATGGACTGCCAGAAGAACGAACAAATCTGTCTTGGAAGAAGTATGGCCAGAATGCTCCTTAGAAGCAAGGATGGTGAGACTTTATCTCATGTACTTTGGACTTGTTAGCAGAAGAGACCAGTCCCTGGAGAAGGACATCATGCTTGGTAAAGAAGAGAGTCAGCAAAAAAGAAGAAGACCCTCAATGAGATGGATTGGCACAATGGCTGCAACAATGAACTCAGGCATAGCAACAATTGTGAGGATGGCACAGGACTGGGCAGGGCTTCATTCTGTTGTGCCTAGGGTCGCTATGAGTCAGAACTGACTCGACAGCACCTAACCAACAACATGCTCTACACCCGATATATTCTGTCTGCTGTCTGTCTCCCACTAGGATGTAAGCACTTTGTTGAATGCGTTTGAAGTCTTAAATGAGTAAATGGAGGATCATGCCTCTGTACTCTGGGTTTTCATTATCAGATGATCAGATGTTTGAGACCTAACATTAGTCAGGCAACAACCACTTCCTGAGCCTTCCTGTGTGCTGCATGCAATGCTAGATGTTGGCACCTGGCAGTGAACATGGCAGGCTGGGTCCCGATCATCAAGGAGTTTACAACCTAGCAGCAAAGACAGAATGAGAACAGACAATGGGGTGGGGGGTGGGCAGTTGAGGCAGGAGAGCACAGAGTGCCAGGGACACATACAACATGGAGCCTCAACTAGATGGGAACTCAGAGCTTCCCTGAGGAAGAAGCGTTTGCACTGAGCAACGCTGATGAATGAGCAGGTGTTGGCGAGGTAAAGAGAAAGGGAAGAGCATTTCAGCAAGTGGAACAGCATGTGCAAAGAACTGCAGACAGGAAAGAAAACTGCCATTGGTAGGGACTGTGGCTGAAGGGACATGATGGGGAGAGTGGGAGATGGGGCTGGTGGGGTATGAGGGAACCAGCCATGAGGGGTCTTATGGGCCAAAATGAGGAATCTGGAATTTCTCCTAAAAACAGGCATTCCTAATGTCCACACCACATCTCCTCACTCTGCCTCTAATTCCGCCCACAGCTGCGGCAGAGACTTGCATGTGAAGTCAGATTCACCTGGCCCTACCAGCACCCCACCCCAAGCACAGCTTTCCACTTTCTGCCCAGAGCCTTCCCTGCTGCTACAGGAGGCCCCTCACTCATCCCACCCTCTCTTACCCCCAGCCCCATCCACGAGCAAGTACAACCCAGAAGTGGAGGAGATTGATACCTGCAGGGAAACCCTCAGTGAATGGGGGACCAGAGCCAATGGATAATCCTTCCCGCCCTGAAAATCTGAGAGTAGTCTGTACAGAGGTCCCAGACAAGTCCAGTCCCTGTGGTCTGCAGCGATGCCTCAATAAGACACATTCACCTTGGCTATGGAGTCCCTGGGTGATGCAAACGGTTAACACATCTGGCTGCTAGCCAAAAGGCTGGAGGTTTGAGTCCACCCAGAGGTGCCTCGGAAGAAAGCCTGGGCGATCTACTTTCAAAGATCAGTCATTGAAAATCCTATGGGGCGTAGCTCTGCTCTGACACCCATGGGGTCACACATGGGATCACCATGAGTTGAAATCAACTAAGTGGCAACTGGTTTTTCCTTTCACTTTTCCTTTTTCCCTGTGTCACTCTCCCGACTCACTCCCTCTCACCTCCTCCTTTCCTGGCATCGCCTCCCAAATAAACTACCTGCACCCAAATCCTTATCTCAGGCTCTGCTTTTGGGGGAACCCAAACAAGGGGCCCCCGAAAGTTTTACACACCAGAGTGATGTGATTAAGTCAATGTTTTTAAAAGGTCGATCTGATTGCTATGTAGGTAAGAGTGTAGGGGCAGGAAGAGAAGCTAAGAGGCTCTGAGGGGCCCTTGCAGGGGTGCAGAAGAGAGGGGATGGTGGCCAGCACCAGCTGTTGTGGAGAGAGAGAAAAATCAGGGACGCTTGGTTCCCCCCAAGTTGGGTAGACGTTGAGGCCTGGCCTGGCTGCAAGAATCACCCTCACCTAAGTCCATCCCTCAAGCCCAGCCTGGCCCCACAGACTTATTTCAAAAGGGCTATTTTTAGAGAGCTGAGTGTTTACTTGAATGATTTGAAGACTGGGCTTTATTTTTAACTCCCCTCCTGGTGGCAGGGACTTAGGAAGTCAAGTGGAAGTTGGACTAGGCTTTGGAAACCCAGGGAGAGAATGGCCTGCAACTGGGGGAGGTTGAAGTCTGGAGGAGGAGCCTGAGTCTCTGGCTAACAAGAACGATGATGGTAAACCTGGCCATGGCCTCCACTTACTGAGCACCGCTGAGTGCCTCCAGCATGCGAAGTCCTTTAAAATAGCCCTCTGAGTGACCCCACTGTCCCCATTTGTCATGGATTGAATTGTGTTCCCCCAAAATATGTGTCAACCTGTCTAGGCCTTGATTCCCAGCATTGTGATTGTCTACCATTTTGTCATCTGATGTGATTTCCCTATGCATTGTAAATCCTACCTCTATGAAGTTGATGAGGCAGGATTAGAGGCAGTTACGTTAATGAGGCAAAACTCAATCTACAAGATTAGGTTGTGTCTTAAGTCCATCTCTTTTGAGATATAAAAGAGAGAAGCCAGCAGAGAGACATGGGGACCTCATACCACCAAGAAACAAGAGTCAGGAGAATAGCGCATCCTTTGGACCCAGGGTCCCTGTGCTGAGAAGCTCCTCAATCAGGAAGACTGATGACACGGACCTTCCCCCAGAGTCAACAGAGAAAGCAAGCCTTCCCCTGGAGCTGGCGCCCTGAATTTGGACTTCTAGCCTCCTAGACTGTGAAAGAATAAATTTCTCTTTGTTAAAGCCATCCACTTGTGGTATTTCTGTTATAGCAGCACTAGATAATGAAGACAGCATTCTATGGACAAGGAAAGTAAGGCTCAGAGAGGCCCAGGACACCCAGCGAGCAAGTCACAGAGATGGGATTTGAACCTAAATTTCTCAGTCTCTCCAGCCTACGCTTGCAGCGGCTCTGCCATACAAAATGGATGGCCAGGCACCAAAGGATGGCCAGGCACGGTATATCAGACTGCCAGCATAGTAACCTAAAACGTTAGCACTGAAAGACTTTCTCTTCCAACAGTGGTTAATCAGCGAATTTGAAGCCAGTTATTTTGTGTTCATTATTCTGTGACTTTGGGCGAGTTTCCGCTATAATGGGTTAAGTATATTATGGATTAATATGGATTAATATAATTAATAGCACCTTCCTCATAAGGGTTAGGAGTTCCTGCGTGACAAAAATGGTTAAGCTCTCGACTACTAGTCGAAAGGCTGGAGGTTCAAACCCACCCGGGGGCATCTTGGAAAAAAGGCCTGGCAACCTGCTTCCAAAAGGTCACACCTTTGAAAGCCCTATGGAGCACAGTTCTACTCTGCAACACATGGAGTTGGAATAGACTTGATGGCAACTGGCTTTCTGGTGTCGTAAGGATTAAGTGAGATGATGCTTATACAAGGGGTCTTAGCAGAAAGCCTGGCCTGGGTAGTCAGAATGGGCACTGATTCTGTGCCAGGCACTGTCCCAGGCATATTTGTGAATACCTGCTTGATCCTTGCATACACCTCGTGAGGTAAGATCTCTTATGATTCCCATTTTAGAGATGAGGAAATGGAGGTACAGAAAGCTTAGGAGGAAGCCACTTGCCCAAGGCTATGCAGCCAGCTAGTGTCCAGGACTAGAACCCAGGCAGCCCAAACTCTCAAGCCCCACCCTAGGGCAGCCACGATCGTTGCCATGATGATTGTTATTCCGACACTCTCATGTCTGGCCCTTCCAGCGCTGACCCCTGCGTCTCTGGAGCTGCTGAGGCTCAGCTCAGGTGCCAGGGCTGGAGCAGCACTGACTTCATTTGGTCAGACCTTTCACCAGGAAATGGGGAAACCATTCACCCTGGGGGGAAGAGCAGGCACTTTTCTTACAAAGGCACAAGCTGTTGGTCTGTCTGCCCTCCAGCTCTGCTATTCGGGCTAACAAATAAAGCTGGAAGGGTTCTGGAACTGGGTCCCTAAGCACAGCTTATGGGGCAGAGTTGTGGGGATGGGGGAGGGGCATTTCCTTGCCATATCCCAGAGCCATGTCCTCTTCCTATTTGATTTATCAAATGTGACCAAGAAGCCCACTGGCTTTTAATGAGAGCGTCCCACACTCTAACCTCCAGCCTGACCCTGACTCCCTGCATGGCCCTGGTGATTGCTGCCCCTTTCTTGGCCCCAGGTTCCTCATCTGTGAAATGACAACGTTGGGCTGCGCCCTCCCTAACGTACCTTTTTCTGAGAACTGATGGGAGTATGCTGGGTCTTTTCCCTAGTTCTCCACTCTGCAAGCTTGGAAGGTCTGGTTCCTCCAAACACATTTCTTCATAGCTTTAAAGTCTCCCCTGCTGCCAGGGGCTCTGGCAAGCTCTTCCCTCTCTTTAGACCACTCAGCTCAGTGGCTGGCCTCGGACCCACAGCTGACTCATGTCTGTCACAAGAATGCAGCCCTGACAAGTCAGGAAATTCCATTCACCCCAGTCTTCAGTCTGGGAACAAAGGGATTTTGTTCATCTGGTGATTGGTGAAGTATGGACACGATGGGGGGCAGGAGTCTAGGCTCAGGGTGTCTTTCTGACATTTCAAGACTATCCCCAGGGAGAAGAGGCTAATCCCCTCAGTGAAAGCTGGTATCCAGGAAACTCAGATACCAGAGACGGAGAGAACAAGGACAAACTTTTGCCTTGATGGGTATGGACAGTTGGTTGGAGGGAAGTGGCCACTGGGTTGATGGAATACCTGACTATCGTCAAACAATTTGGCAAATATGTGGCGCTGTGGAGGGTATGGGGAAAACCTTCCTTTTGTACATGGTTGGTAGAGGTGGGGGAGGGTGTGAACTTGGTACTAGCCCATTGTTGTTGTTGTCAGTTGCCATGGAGTCAATGCCAACTCATGACGACCTCGCGTGTGCGGAGTGGAACTGCTTCACAGGATTTTAAGAAAGAGATCACCAGGCCTGTCTTCTGAGACACCTCTGGGGGGATTCAAAACGCCAAGCTTTTGGTAGTAGTCAGGTGGAGGTTAACTTGGGTTCGGATAATAATTAAAATGCATATTCTATCTGAACTTGAAATTTCACTTCTGGGAATTTGACCCATAAATGTAGGTCTGTGCAGAGACAGGCAAAGATGTGGAGCCAGGTTAATAATTTGGCACTCCTTCCAACCATTACTATCCTTAAAATATTTGTTGAACATACACTGGGGCTGGGGTGGAACACTGGACAGGAGTGGTTTGGGTTTTTGCTCATTTGTTTGTTTGTGTTAACCCACTCAGGGTACTGTCGAGCTTGTCAGGAAAGGGGCCACCAATTTACAGTTGGACAGTAACTGTCAGGAGTCATCTCTTGCAGAGATCTAGGTTACTGGCATTATATTTTCAATTTATTCCAATGATGTTTGAATGCCCTTGATAAGACAAGTTGCCTGCTGGGCCACCCTTTAACAAGCTCCACGAGAAAACACGAGTTCAAGGGTGTTCCTTACTGCCTCATCTGTAATCAGGAAAACATGAAATGGTTTCAATCTCCATCAGGAGAGATCTGGTTAAATACACTGCAGTACAGCCAAACTATGGAATATTAAAAAGCCAAAAACCAAACACATTACTGTTGATTTGATTCCGACTCATAGTGACCCTATGGAACAGAGTAGAACTGCCCCACAAAGTTTCCAAGGAGCACCTGGTGGACTTGAACTGCCGACCTTTTCGTTAGCAGTCGTACTTCTTAACCATTAGGCCACCAGGTTTCCGTGGAATATTATTGCTATGGATTGAACTGTGTCCCCCCAGAAATACGTGCCAACTTGGTTAGGATATGATTCCCAGTATTGTGTGGTTGTCCTCCATTTTGTGATTGTAATTTTATGTTAAGAAGATTAGGGTGGGATTGTAACACCACCCTTATTCAGGTCACCTCCCTGATCCAGTATAAAGAGAGTTTCCCTGGAGTGTGGCCTGCACCATCTTTTATCTGTCAAGAGATAAAAGAAAAGGGAAGCAAGCAGAGTGGGGGGCCTCATACCACCAAGAAAGAAGCACCGGGAGCAGAGCATGTCTTTTAGACCTGGGGTTCCTGCGCAGAGAAGCTCCTAGTCCAGGGGAAGATTGATGAGAAAGACCTTCCTTCAGAGCCGACAGAGAGAGAAAGCCTTCTCCTGGCGTTGATACCTTGAATTTGGACTTTTAGCCTACTTTACTGTGAGGAAATAAATTTCTCTTTGTTAAAGCCATCCACTTGTGGTATTTCTGTTATAGCGGCACTAGATGACTAAGACAATGATGCGCTGTCAAATAATGAGGCAGAATTATGCACACTACGATGGAAAGATCTCAAAACACGTTAAGTCAAAAGAAGTCAGCTGC
Source organism: Elephas maximus indicus (assembly GCF_024166365.1). Lineage (NCBI taxonomy): Eukaryota > Metazoa > Chordata > Mammalia > Proboscidea > Elephantidae > Elephas > Elephas maximus. Next base: position 25,237,708 of record NC_064843.1, on the reverse strand, counting down.
ACCCCTGAAGTCCGCTTAAAAACCAAACAAAGATCTCAAAACACGTTAAGTCAAAAGAAGTCAGCTGCACCCCTGAAGTCCGCTTAAAAACCAAACAATAGTGTAACCTCCCTAGTAAAAAAGGTCTGTCTTGAGCATTATGCTCTTTTAAGAACTATCTATGCGGGATCAAATTGACCACAGCAACTCAAAAGATGAGATAGGAGCCTTAGGGGGCAGTAAGTTTATGTTAATAGGGGAGGAACAACTCAGAAAAGGGGGGTGAGAATGGTTGCACAACTCGAGGAATGTAATCAATGTCACTAAATTGTACACATAGAAATGGTTGAATTGGTATGTGTTTTCCTGTGTACATTCCTAACAATAACAACAAAATAAATAACATTTTTTAAAAAGAGCAAAAAAAATTGAGTATGTTTTACTACTAAAAAAACAAAAAACAAGCCGCAGAACATTATGTAAGTGGTCCTAATAGTACAAAAAAAAAAAAAAAACAACAGACGTGTGTGAATGGGTGAATGGAAGTAAGGCATCAGTAAGCTGTTAGCAATGACCTCAGAGGTGCAACTGGGGTGGAATCAAATGGGATTTTATTATCTTTTATTTTTTATCATTCTGAATCCCCTTAAATTTTAACAACAAATAGTTCTTTAGAACACTTATTTTTTTTAAAAGGGGATAAGGAGGAAGAGGGAAAGGGGAGCCACTGTTTGGGAGGCAGTGAGTTTCTGTTCATGGTGGTGGGAAATAAGGCAATGATTATGGCGATGCTTACACAACATGATTAATGAGGTTGCTATCACTAGTCTAGATAAAAAGACACCAAAAAACGTTGAATTGGCAAATCTTGTGTTATATATATTTTTATAACAACAAGGAAAGAACAGACTATTGGGGGAGGAAGGAGCTTATTGAAGGGAAGAAGCTGTAGGGTAGGATAGAGGCCAATAACACAGACTCTGGAACGAAAGTTGCCTGGGTTTGAATCTCAGCTCTACAACTTATTAGCTATGTGATGTTGGGCATTTTTTTTTTAATTCCTGTGCCTCTGTTTTCCCATCTGTAACATGGGAATTCCACGAGTTACCTCAGCTAAGCACTTAGAATAGTGTCTGTCACAGCATGGTAAGTCCTCAGTATAATGCTATCCAATAATGTCAACCATTGTTATCCAAGATTTCATGTGAGCTGCTGAGACAGGTGGGGCTCAGAGGGGTATCAGGTGCCTTCCGTGTGCGTGTATGTGTTGGTGGATTTTCCTGTATGGATGTGAGAGCTTTAGTATTAACTGAGAGATGTGTTAGGTTTCTCTCACTGTTGCTCAGTTCAATTCCCTGATGCTCTGCCTTTCCCTCTTTTCTCCCCCACCCCTCCTTCACCAGCTCCTCCTCCTCTATTTGCAGCCCTGCCTCTGCTCTCAAACCAAATCCCCTACTTTGTCATATAAAACAATAATTAGCCTCCCTTCAACTCAAGCTCCCAAACTCAGGTCTGCCCCTTGGGTATTTAAGGACTTACAGAAATTTGAAAAGCTTCTTAGGGTCTAATTAAGTCTGTAGCCAAAGGCCACCCTCTCCTCTCCACTCCCTGGGTGGGGTGAGCCACACAATACTCTCATAAAAAATGTGAATTAGCTGCCAGCACTTAAGAACTGGAAGATTTCAGGTCAGCTTGTGTCTATTAGGTGCCTCCTGGTATGATACAATATTAACTACAACCACTCCTCACTTACTGACATGGTGAGTTCCAAAGACTGGGTCATTATGCACAAATCAGTGTTATAAGAAAATGGAGGATGGCCACATAAGATCACAAAATGGAGGATGACTACATCATTACATAACCGCCAAATTACATTGTAACGTAACTGCCAAACCACCGAGAATCATGGCCCAGCCAAGGTGACACATAACCTTAACCATGACAGCCAGCGTTACTTTCACCAGACGTACATCATTAATGTGCAAAAACAGTCAGATAGTAGACCAGCTCCTCAGTTATCGGCTGTCTCGTTATCTGACATCTTGCATTTACAATAGTTAAAAAAATCTATTCGATTATTTTGTGCATTAATGACTTACGTTATTAATTACTAGGGAAATGCAAATCAAAACCACAATGAGATAGCTGTTCACATCCATTAAGATGGCTAGAATTAAAAGATGGACAATGATAAATTTTGACGAGGAAGTGGAGAAATGGGAACTCTTGTACATTGCTGGTGCAGCCAATGTGCAAAAACAGTTTGACGGTTCCTCAAAAAGTTAAACGTAGAGTTATCACATGGCCCAGCAATTCCGCTTCTGAGTACATGCCCAAGAGAAATGAAAGCTTATGTCCACCCAAATACTTGTATGCAAATGTTCAAAGTAGTGTTATTTATAATGGCCCCACAGTACAAGAAATTCAAATGTTCGTTGACTGATGAACAGATAAGCAAAATATGGTAAAGCTATATCAAAACCAAACCCAGTGCTGTCGAGTTGATTCCAACTCATAGCAATCCTATAGGACAGAGTAGAACTGCCCCACAGAGTTTCCAAGGAGCGCCTGGCGGATTTGAACAGCTGACCCTTTGGTTAGCAGCCATAGCACTTAACCACTACGCCACCAGGAATGGAATATTACTCGGCCATAAAAAGAAATGAAGTCCTGATACATGCTGTAACATGTATAAGCCTGGAAAACATTATGCTAAGTGAAATAAGCTGGACACAAAGGACCATATATTGTACGATTCCATTTATGTAAAATGCCCAGAACAGGAAAATTCATAAAAACAGAAAGTAGATTAGGAATTCCAGTGAATAAGGAGCGACTGATAATGGGTCAAGGTTTCTTTTTTGGGGTGATGAAAACGTTCTGGAATTATATAGTGGTGATGATTGCACACCTCTGTGAATATATGAAAAACCAATGAACGGTATTCTTTAAAAGGGTAAATTTTATAGCATGTGAATGACATCAATAAAACTGTTATTAAAAAAAATACATTCTGAAGAAAGAAGAGACATAGCTTCTCATTTGAACAAACCAGATTTAAAATGTATTTTGGGAAAAATAGAGGATGAAGTTATTGTTTTTTTATTGTACTTTAGATGAAGGTTTACAGAACAAACTAGCTCCTCATTAAATAATTAGTACACATATTGTTTTGTGACATTGGTTGCCAACCCCACGACATGTCAACACTTTCTCCTTCTCAACCTTGGGTTCCCTATTACCAGCTTTCCTGTCCTCTCTTGCCTTCTCATCCTTGCCCCTGGGCTGGTGTGCCATTTAGTCTTGTTTTGTTTTATGGGCCTGTCTAATCTTTGGAGGAGTGACTTCATTACTGAGCTATAAGGGTATCTAGGGCCCATACTCTCAGGGTTTCTCCAGTCTCTGTCAGACCAGTAAATCTGGTATTTTTTTGGTGTGTGTGTGAGTTAGAATTTTGTTCTACATTTTTCTCCAGCTCTTTCCAAGACCCTCTATTGTAATCCCTGACGGAGAAGTTGGTGGTGGTAGCCAGGCACCATCTATCTCACTGTGCTAGACTGGGTCTGGTGTAGGCTGTAGGACTTGTGATCCATTAGTCATTTGGACTAATCTTTTCCTTGTGTCTTTAGTTTTCTTCATTCTCCCTTGCTCCAGATGGGGTGAGACCAGCAGAGTATCTTAGATGGCCGCTCACAAGCTTTTAAGACCCCAGACACTATTCACTGAAGTAGAATGTAGAACATTTTCTTTATAAACTGTGTTATGCCAGTTCAGCTAGGTGTTCCCCACAGCCCTCAGCCCAGTAATTCAGACAAGTTGTGCTGGTTTCCCCAGGATTGTGTACTGTCTTATCCTTCACCAAAGTTACTACTTACCTATTGTCTATTTAGTGTTTCTCCAGAGGATGAAATTATTGTTAACCGGTTAGGTATGGTCATGGTTTTAGGGTTAGGAAGGAAATGTGTTTATCTTTTAGAGGTGTACCTTGAAGTATTTAGAGATGAATTCTCGCCATGTCTATAATTTTCTTTAGAATAAAATTTTCTTTAGAATAAAATTTTCTTTAGAATAGTTTAGCAAAAATATTTTTTAAGATGAAGCAAATATGGCAACACTGTTAACAACTGCTAAATCCAGTTAATGGGCATATGGGTTTTCATTACACCAGTCTCTCTGTTTTATGTATGTCTAATTTGTTTCCATAATAAAAAGTCAAAAAGGAGGAAGATTTTATGCCAAAGTGCGAATTTCTAGCTTCTCTTGAGAAATCAGGAGACTTGTAGCTGCTGGGTCCGCGTTCCTGCAGGACAACCATTAGCTGGAGTTACAAAGCAGCAGCCCCTTTCTCAGGAGTATGCCAAGGCCAAGTCTCCATGGTTCCACCACCCGCTACTGACTGGGACACAGGCCTGACACTGCCCAGCCCTAGTAGGTATTTTAGTTCGAAACTTAGGCTCCTGCTCTTTAACCTGGCCTTCAAAGTCCATCCCCACCTGGCCCCAGCCTGCCTTCCCAGCCCCATCTCTAATCGCTTTCCCCACCCACTCTAGCTCTCTCAAAGTTTCACCTCTCCAAAAATACACCACACACATTCCTACCTCCATGCCTTTGCACATCCTAGTTCCTCTACCTGGAATGACCCTTCCCTCCCTCTTCTCCACCTGGCAAGCTCCCAGCCAGAAATCACCACCTGCGGAGAGCTTTCCCAGACCACTTGAGGACGGTTAGTTGCTCTTTAGCTTTAGGCTCTCACTGCTCCCAGCTCAGTCCTCCCTCTAATCCACCCCTGGTTGTGTTGAATCCTGTTTGTCTTGGCCAGTAGGCTGTGAGTCCCCGGAGGATGCTGACCATGCTGATCCATCACTGGGTTCCCAGTGCCCCAGTGCAAACCTGGTACAGCACAAGTGCTAATAAAATTTTATGGAAGAAAATCAACCAAAGGTCAGATCATGGTTAAGAACATTCTAGAACCAAGTCACCTGGCTTAGACTCCTAGCTCTGCCACTACTCACCTATATGACTTTATTTAAGACACATAACTCTCTGTGCCTCAATCTCCTCATCTGTAAAATGAGGATAATAGTACCTCATAGAATAGTTTTGAGGGTTATATAAGTTAACATATGTAAGGTACTTAGAATTGTGCCTGGCTCCCAGAAAGAAACACTATATGCATGTTTGTTAAATAAAAATTAAATAAGCAGGCTCAAACATGGGTAATTACCAAGATCCTCCCTTAGGCCTGATCCCCCTGGGTGGCCTGCACACTTCAGTGGGCTGGAAATGAATGTGCAGTATGAAGTCACGGCCCGAAATAACACCAAATTCATTCTTGTCAGTCAAGAAAAAAACCTCCGTTAGGTGCCGATATGTCTTTCACACCTCTCTATCTCTTGCCAAAGTCTCTTTTTAACAAAAAGAGAACAGGCTTCAGGCTCAGCACCTTTGGCCAACAGCAGTTTGACCTCATGCTGGAATACTATTGTTCTGTTTTCAGGGTATATTTTAGTGGCTACATCCCAAGATACATCCCAAGATATTGGTTTCTGATTTATGATAGTGTTATAGGTTCGATTGTGTCCCCCAAAAATGTGTGTCAACTTGGCTAGGATATGATACCTAGTATTGTGTGGTTGTCTACCATTTAGTGATCTGATGTGATTATCCTATGTGTTATAAATCCTAACCTCTATGATGTTAATGAGGCAGGATTAGAGGCAGTTATGTTAATGAGGCAGGACTCAATCTACAGGATTAGGTTGTGTCTCAAGTCAATCTCCTTTGAGATATAAAAGAGAGAAGTGAGCAGAGAGGTAGGAGGACCTCATGCCACCAAAACTGAAGAACCAAGAAGGGAGCGTGTCTTTTGGACCCAGGGTCCCTGCACTGGGAAGCTCCTAGACCAGAGGAAGATTGATGACAAGGATCTTCCCCTAGAGCCAACAGAAAGAGAAAGCCTTCCTCTGGAGCTGGCACCCTGAATTTGGACTTTTAGCCTCCTAGACTGTGAGAGAATAAACTTCTGTTTGTTAAAGCCATCCCCTTGTGGTATTTCTGTTACAGCAGCACTAGATGACTAAGACACAATAGTGATTAGAAAGTTTTCCTCTTCAATAAATGTATTTTTAAGTAAGTTAATTTAAAGATAGAGAGAGGCAAAGTAAGAAAGTTAGTAGAGGTGGGGCGTGGACGTAGTAAAGACTGGGATAGTGACACGAGGAAGATGAAAGTTTGCAACACAGCTGTGGAGACTGAGAGAAGACAGGGCCTTCCCTCAGGTGATTCCATTCTCTGAGGAGACTTCCAGGTCAGTAGAGAATGATATAAAATTCATAATAACAGCTTACACTTCCTTGCTTGCCTCCGAAGCACCAGGTACTTTATATGGTCTATTTCTTTCACTCTCTGCAACAATACTTTGAGGGAAGAATTACTATCATTCCCATTTGACTGAAGAGAAAAGTGAGGCCCAGAGAGGTGAGGTAGCTTGCCTAACGTCTAGCAAGAAGCTGAACCCAGATTGAAATGTGGGTCCATCCAATGCCACAACCGAGGCTCTTAGCCACTGCACCATATGGGCTCCTGCTCACCAGAGAATTGCAGGTCCCAGCAAATCGTAAAGCCAGTTCTAACCCTAGTGCTCAACTTTCAAGTTTTCAGGGCCAGCCTGGGGGGAGATGGGGTGGGGATAGGGATGTGGAAGATAGAGCAGTTCAGAGGTCCCTGTCTTCAGGGCCACACTGATGATACCCTGGTACAAGATTGAGGAGAAGAATACTGGACAATGGTAAGAGCAGCTAACATTTATTAAACACTTCCTGCTTGCCAGTCCTGTATTGAGTGCTGTGTATATAGCCTCTGATTTAACCCTTGTGAAAATACTCCAAGGTATAAAAAAAAACAAACCAAACCCACTGCTGTCAAGTCAATTCTGACTAAAAGCGATCCTATAGCACAGAGTAGAACTGCCCCATGGGGTTTCCAAGCCTGAAAACTTTATGGAAGCTGACTACCACATCTTTCTCCTGAGGAGCGGCTGGTGGGTTTCAACCACAGACCTTTTGCTTAGCAGCTGAGCACTTTAAGCACTGGCCACCAGGGCTCCTTTTTCTCCTTTTAGAGATAAAGGAATTAAGGACTGGAGAGAAGATGAGATACAGCAAGGGAGAGACAGAGCCAAAGCCCCCACTCTTAACCACTCACTGTGCTCCTTCCAAAAGGGAACCATATATGAGGGCGTTGGCGTGACAACCAGAAAAGTTTAGGCGCCTCCTCAAACATCCCAGCTTCCCTCCATTGCCCAGTATCCATGACCTTAAAAGGCATTACAAAAAGAGCTCTTGGCCACAAAATCAGAAGACATGAGTCTAGTTTCCCCTCAATCACTTAGTGGCTGTGCATACATCTTTGCGTCTTTCTGTACCTCAGTATCCCCATTTGGTATGTGAAGGGGTTGAACTGACCCCAAGGGCCCTGCATGGGGTTTAGAGCAGCACTATCCAAGAGAAATATAATGTGAGTCACATATGTAACTTTAAATTTCCTAGGGGCTACACTCAAAAAAGTAAAAAGAAACAGGCTACATTAATTTTAATAATATATTTTTTCTAACCCAGCTATCTAAAATATAATCATTTCAACATGTAATCAATGTAAAAACTAATAGGTTACTTACATATTTTTTCACGAGTCTTCAAAATCCAGTGTGTGTTTTACACAGCACGTCTCAATTCAGACTAGACACATTGTAAGTGCCCAAGAGCCACATGTGACTACCATATTGGATAGTGTGGGTGTAGAATATTTTTCTAACCATAGCTCATTTAGGGAGGTGAGACTTCTCAGTTTTCTCCCTTCCCCCTGCGAAAGATGTTCTGGTCCTAGGCTCTGAGCTGCCAAGTCCACACAGGCCTGGGGCAAGAGCCTGGAAGATAAAATGGAGAGAATCCCCAAGCCCACCTAGGGGTGAGGATGGGGTGGCCACTGGGAATGTTTCCTGTGTCTCTCCAGCCAGCTTGCTCACCAAAGCCTTGGGGACAGGGACAGGGGAAGAGTCTCTGAGTAAGACAGCCACAGTCTGCTTCTCCTCCTAGCTCAAAGATTCCCTTAATTGGAAATTCAGCCTGTGCACAAAACTGAGCCAGGCAGCTACCCCTCCCCCACATGACACCAGCCCCAGGGGCACACAGGATAAACAGGAGAAAGCCAAATCTCCCCTGGGCTCCCCTCTCAAGTAGAGGAAGCTGGGCACCAACTTCTCACTGCAGAGGCCTGGTTCCAGGTGTGGGCCCAGCAGTCTTCTCCGTGGGAGTGCAGTCTTGGCAGAAAGGGCAGGGAGGGTGAGGGAAGCATGGGGGCAGAGAAAGGCAAGATTTTGCTCCCCAAATTCTCACTGTGGTAGCATAGGGGAATCTTTCCTCCTCTCCAAGGTCCCATTTCCTCACCTTTGGAAAAGAAGGTTAGATGATGACAATGCTTGATTTACTGCTGGCTGCTCTGCCAGGCATTGTACAAGCATTAGCTCATCTACTCCTCACAGCAACCCTATGAAGAAACGAGACCCAAGGTCCAGAGTGGTGAAGCAACTTGGGCAAGATCACACAGCTATTCAGTAGAATAGCCAGAGTCTGATTCATGGTCCTCCAAATCAAGAGCCCGAGCTCTTACCCACCCGACTCTGCTGTGTCCCAGAGTGGCTCAGGACAGTCTGGTTTATGCCTGTTGTAACTATATATAAACAAAAAAACAAATAAAAAAATCAAATCAAACCCGTTACCATCGAGTCAATTCCAACTCACAGCAACCCCATGTGTTAGAGCAGAACTGCTCCTTAGGGTATTCTTGGCTGTAATCTTTATCAAAGCAGATTGTTAGCCCTTCTTCTGCAGCCCCACTGGGTGGGTTCGAATCGTCAACCTTTAGGTTAGTAGTTGAGTGCAAAATGCAGCACCTAGGGATCTCTGCAAGGAGCGCTGATGGCACCATAGTTAAAGCACTTGACTGCTAACCAAAAGGTTGGTGGTTCAAAAACACCAGCGGTTCTCAGAAGAAAGATGTGGCAGTCTGCTTCAGTAAAGATTGTTGTTGTTGTTCTTAGGTGCCGTTGAGTCTGTTCCGACTCATAGCGACCCTCTGCACAACAGAACGAAACACTGCCCGGTCCTGCGCCATCCCCACAATCGTTGCTATGCTTGAGCCCACAGTTGCAGCCACTGTGTCACTCCACCTCATTGAGGGTCTTCCTCTTTTCCGCTGACCCCTGCACTCTGCCAAGCATTATGTCCTTCTCCAGAGACTGATCCCTCCTGACAACATGTCCAAAGTAGGGAAGATGCAGTCTCGCCATCCTTGCCTCTAAGGAGCATTCTGGCCGTACTTCTTCCAAGACAGATTTGTTCGTTCTTTTGGCAGTCCATGCTATATTCAATATTCTTCACCAACACCACAATTTAAAGACGTCAACTCTTCTTTGGTCTCCCTTATCCATTGTCCAGCTTTCACATGCATGTGATGTGACTGAAAATACCATGGCTTGGGTCAGGTGCACCTTAGTCCTCAGGGTGACACCTTTGCTCTTCTACACTTTGAAGACGTCCTTTGCAGCAGATTTGCCCAATGCAATGCGTCTTTTGATTTCTTGACTGCTGCTTCCATGGCTGTTGATTGTGGATCCAAGTAAAATGAAATCCTTGACGACTTCAATCTTTTCTCCGTTTATCATGATGTTGCTCATTGGTCCAGCGGTGAGGATTTTTGTTTTCTTTAGGTTGAGGTGGAATCCATACTGAAGACCCTATGGGAATCGACTGGACAGCAGTGGGGGTGGAGGGACCTATGTAACATTTTAAATAATTACTTCAAGTTAACTACATACACTTGACATGATTATTTAAAATCCACTTGACCTAATTATTTTAAATGTTCTCTTTGTAAGAAGGGACAAATCTTCCTTACAGAAGAATTCCAAACAGTACAAGGATGTGTGTAAGGAGTCGCATTCGTTGCGGTAGTTATGAAAGTCCCCGAGAATCCTGAGTTAACGAATACCAAATCAACTTCAGTCACCCTCAGCTGGAAATTTTTCACGGTTCTATAACTGCCTGTGAGAGTGGCATGATTATTTTTTAGCGCACAGGCTGGTTCGAGAATACAGAATCCACAAATAATGAGCAGCAACTGTATATGTAGGTGCGCCCCCATCCAAAATGTGGAGCTTAATTCCCCACCCGCCCCCCTCGAGTACAGGCTGGACTTACTGCCTCGATTCCACAGAACACTATATAGAAAGGAGACAATAACAGTTTAACTATACAGCAGAGGACCATGGCAGACACCACCTTATCCAAGTGGACAAGGCCAGCATTGCCAAGGATAAATCATGGTGATACCATGTGCCCCCTGACAGGATGAGAAGGGCATGCCACCTCTGTGGTCTTCTTCTCCCAAATCCACAACTCCAGTCCAATTATGAGAAAAACATCAGACAAGCTCAAATTGAGGAACATTCTACAAAACACCTGACCAATTCTCCTCAAGACCATCAGGATAATGAAAAACAAGGAAAGAATGAGAAACCATCCCAGACCAGAAGAGACTAGGGAGGCATGATGACTACTTGCATGGGGTGTCCCGGATGGGATTCTGGAACAGAAAGAGGACATTAATGGAAAAACTAGTGAAATTCAAATAAAATCTAGAGTTTAGTTAACAGTACCTACCAGTGTTGGTTTTGCCAAACGTATTGCAGTTAAGTAACAAGTTAACTTTAGAGGAAGCTAGGCAAGCAGTATATGGGAGCTCTCTGTAGTATCTTTGCAAGCTATCTGTAAATCTAAAATTATTCTAAAATAAAAGGTTTCATTTTTTAAATAGTGCCTCCTTTTACTCATGAAAGTGTCCAGGTTTGAAAAATAAATTATATGGTTACCCTGGTCAAAAGCCTGGCCCTGCCCCTAACCAAGAAGTCTTAAAGGAAATCACTTATGCTTCTCTCTCTCCTTTTCACCCAATGATACTAACTGCTCACACATTAATGGGAATTTAAAGTTTAGAGATAACTGGATGCGCTGATTAGAGCTTTGGAGTCAGAAACCTAGGGGATGAATCCCTAGTTCTCCCATTTGCTAGCCAGGTGGTTTTGGGCATGTTATATTCCTTCTCTGGGTCTCAGTTTCCACATCTATAAAATAAGTTCACTGAGGGCGACAATGACTACTAATATTTTTTGAGCCCTTGCTAGGCATTCAGCACTGTAGTGAATGCTGTCATGCGCCACCCAGATTCCTCTTTAGGACTAAGGACTAATCCCCCCAGCTGCTCAGAGTCCTGAGGGCTGTCAGCCCTCTCCAGGGACTACCCTTGGCTGCAGAGAGCCGACCAGCCCCAGGTCATGCCTCTTTCCTGGAGGGTAGCCTGCATCCGATGCAGAGAGTAGAAAGATCCAGCCCCCTCACCTTGAATTGGGACATCTTTGAAGGGCCATCTCCATTCCAAGCTCCCCTTGTGGTCACCTGAGACCTTCGTGGAGACTGCATCACAGCTGAGCGTCTCCCTCTGCCCAGCCCTGCATCCTTAACTCCCCGACAAGTACTGATCCTGAGAATGCTCCCCACAAACTCTTTGCATGCTAACCTCCATCTCAGAGTCTGCTTCCCAGGGAACTGGGAAGACAATGAACCGTTAGACCTGCACTATCTTTCTTAACCCTCAGAACAACCTCACTTTTATAGGTGAAACAATCGAGGCTTAGAGAAGAAAACTGATTTGCCCAAGGCCATACAACTAACAAATAGTGGCGCCTCAGATGGGGAAACTGGAGTTCAGACAGACAACTGATTCGCCCAGGTCACTGAATTAAGAGTCGCAACCGACTCTACAGCAGTGGGTTTGGTTTTGATTTAGAGCTGGGATTAGAAGCCCTGGTGGCGCAGTGGTTAAACTCTTGGTTGCTAACTGAAAGGCCGGTGGTTTGAATCCACCAGTCAGTCATTACATGGAAGAAAGATGTGGCAATCTGCTTCTGCAAAGATTTACAGCCTTGGAAACCCTATGGGGCAGTTCTACCTTGTCCTATAGGGCTGCTAGGAGTCGGAATCAGCTCAGCTGCAGGAGGCTTGATTTGGTTTGGTCTTTTGGCTTTAAGTCTGCTTACTTCTGAAGACCACGTGCCACAGTCCCCAGGCCAGGCCATTTAGGACACCAACAAGATTGCTATAGGCACTGGGACAGGCAAGTGCCTTTCAGCACCATCTTGACATACCTGCTGCCATCCCTCTAGCTCACTCCAAACCTAGGTTTCCTCATTTGCAAAATGGGACTAATAAAAAGACCTACAACAAAAGGATTTTCTACAGGTTAAATGAGTTAACACGTGTAAAGACCTCAGAACAGTGACTGGGACCAAAACTAAAACCCACTGCTGTTGACTCGATTTCGAATCATAGCGACCCTACAGGACAGAGTAGAACTGCCCCATAGGGTTTCCAAGGAGTGGCTGGTGGATTCAAACTGCTGACCTTTTGGCTAGCAGCCATACATTGTTGTAGCTCTTAACCACTGCGCCACCAGGGCCCCTTATAAGTGGTAGCTTAAAAACGAATCACATAAGCAAAGTGAAGTTGCAACTGGACACGTTCCAAGAAGATGTCTATACAGTCGAGTGAGAGTCTGCCTGTGACAGGGGACTGGACCTCGTCAGCTATCCAAGGAAGCCAGGTTTGACCTCAGCTCTGAAGAAGAAGTAGGAGTTAAGTGGGCAGCAAGAGGAAGGAAGAGCAGTCCAGGCAGAGGAAACGACATGAACAAAAGGCCTCTCACAGCAGGAACTAAAGAAGGACAGATAAAAGGCTAGGGTGCCTAGCACAGAGGCAATCCAGGTCCAGAGCAAGAATGGTAGCAGATGAGGCTAGGCAGGACAGAAGAAGCCAGATGATAAAGGACCACTCTCTAACTGGATGATGTGTGGCAAGTCACCCTACCTCTCTGAACCTCAATTATCTCATCTGCAAAATGGAAATAAAATCAGTACCTGTAAGGTTGTAAAGGGGACCTAATGAGTCAATACTTGTAAAGCACTTGAAATAGCATCCTGCAAATGGGCAAAGGACTTGAATAGGCATTTCACCAAAGAGGACATTCAAATAGGCATCACACACACGAAAAGATCCTCGGCGTCACTAGCCATCAGAGAGATGCAAACCAATACCATTTCACTCCCATTAGGATGGCTAAAAAAAAGGAAATAACAAATGTTGGTGAGGATCTGGGGATATTGGAACCTTTATTCATTACTGATGGGAATGCAAAATGGTACAGCCATTGCAGAAAACAGTGTGGTGCTCCCTCAGAATACTAAAAATAAAATTACCATGTGACGCAGCAATTCCACTCCTAGTATACAACCAAAAGACTTGACAGCAGAGACTCAGAGACTTGTACACCAGTGTTCACCGCAGCGCTATTCACAGTAGCCAAAAGGTAGAAACAATCCAAATGCTCATTAACAGACGAATGGATAAATAAAATGTGGTACATACATACAATGGAATACTACTCAGCAAGTAGAAGAAATGGTGCCTTTTTTTCTAAATTTTATTTACTTTGTTGTTCTCGTTGAAAATACACAGTAAAACATACACAAATTCAACATTTTCTACATGCACAACTTAATGACACTGATTACATTCCTCAAGTTGTACAACCATTCTCACCCTCCTTTTCTGTGTTGTTCCTCCCTCATTAACATAAACTCACTGCCCTGTAAGGTTTCTGTCTAATCTTTCGAGTTGCTGTTGTCAATTTGATCCCATGTACATAGTTCTTAAAAGAGCACAATACTCAAGGCAGACATTTTTTACTAGTTAAGCTAAACTATTTGGTTTTAGGAAGACTTCAGGGGATATTTTTGGTTTAAGGTTTAAAGATTGTCTCAGGGTAATAGTTTTAGGGGTTCATCCAGCCCCCTTGGCTCCAGAAAGTCTGGAGTCCATGAGAATTTGAAATTCTCTTCTGCGTTTTCCCCCTTTTGATCAGGACTCTTCTATAGAATCTTTGATCAAAATGTTCAGTAACGGTAGCTGGGCACCATCCAGTTCTTTTGGTCTCAGGGCAAAGGAGGCAGTTGTTCATGGAGGCAGTTAGCCACACATCACATATCCTCCTCCTGTTCCTGACTCACTCCTCCTTCCTCTGTTGCTCCAGGCACGTAGAGACCAATTGTCCTGCCTTGGGTGGCCCCTTGCAAGCTTTTAAGACCCCAGGCACTACACAGTGAACTAGGAGACAGTACAGAAGCACTAAACACATCATTAGGCCAATTAACTGGGATGGCGCATGGAACCATGACCCTAAGCCTCCAAACCAAGCAAACAAATCCCATGAGGTGTTTATGTATGTAGTCTCAGCAACTACTCTTTTTTTGCTGTCGTCCTGAATATATCTATCACACGACTTTTGCCAGTTCAACTTTTTACAGGTTGAATTGACGGCAACTACAAATAACTGGCTGTGTAACGTACCCTTAATCAATGCAATTTTTTCATCACCATTGACCCCCCTTTTCCTTCTCCCTACCACCCCTGGTAACCACTAATAAACTTTGGTCTCTATACATTTGCCTTTTCTTGTTTTTTTATATAAGTAAGGTCATACAATATTTGTCCTTTTGTGAGTGGCTTATTTCAATCAGCATAGTGTCTTCAAGCTCCATCCATATCATAGCATGTATCAAGACTTCATTTCTCCTATTGGCTGAGTAGTATTCCGTTGAATGTATGTACCACATTTTGTTTATTCATTCATCTGTTGATGGGCATTCAGGCTGTTTCTACCTCTTGGCTATTGTGAATAGTGCTGCAATGAACATTGGCATACAGGTCTCTGTTCGAGTCTACCTTCAAGTCTTCCGGGTATATACTTAGGAGTGGAATTGCTGGGTCATATGGTAGTTCTATTTTTAGTTTTTTGAGGAACTGCCATATTGTTGTAACAACACCTATACTGTTTTACATTTCCACCACCAGCAATAGATAAGGGTTCTCATTTCCCCACATTCTCACCAACACTTGTAATTTTCTTTCTTTTTTTTACCCATTCTTACCTTTTCTTACCCATTCAAGTAAGAGTGAAATGGTAACTCATTGTGGTTTTGATTTGGATCTCTCTGATGGGTAATGACACTGAGCATCTTTTCATGTGTTTGGTGGTCACCTGAATGGCCTCTTTGGTGAAATGTTTATTCAAATCTTTTTCCCATTTATGATTGGGTTGTCTTTTTGTTAAGTTGTCAAAATTTTCTATATATCTTAGTTATTAAATTCTTGTAGGATATACGGTTTCCAAAGATATCCTGTCAGTCAGTAGCTCGTCTTTTCACTTTTTTGGTGAAGGCTTTTGATGAACAATTTTTATGAGGTCCCATTTATTTATTTTGTCTTTTGCTGTTTGCGCTTCTGTTATGTTAGGTAATCCATTGTTGAAAGCTAGGCCTGACAGCATTGCCCCTTCTTGTTCTTCTGGAAATTTTATGGTTTTAATTTGCACATTTAGGTCATTTTTAATTTGTTTTTGTGTATGGTATGAGGCATGGATCCTGTTTCATTTTCCTGTATGTCGAAATTCAATTTTCCCAGTACCATTTATTGAAGACTCTTCTTTCCCCGTGGAATGGATTTAGCACCCTTGTCAACAATCAATTGAAGGTAGATGTGTGGGCTTATTTCTGGACTTTCAATCTGATTCCTTTGATCTGTATATCTATTGTTATATTAGATCAAGGCCATTTTGATTACTATAGCCGTAGGATATGTTTTAAAATCAGGAAGTGTGAGTCCTCCTACTTTGTTCTTCTCTTTCAACATTGTTTCAGCTATTTAGGCCTCTTGCCATTCCATATAAAGTTGACGATTGGTTTTTCTATTTCTGTAAAGAAGGCTACTGGAATATTGATTGGAATTGCATTGAATCTATAGTTCACTATAGATTCAATACATAGAGTCACCATAGTTCACAACTATAGCATTGACATCTTAACAACATTAAGTCTTTCAATCAATGAACATGGAACACCTTTCCATTTAAGTCTTCTTTAATCTCTTTCAGCAGTGTTTTATACTTTTTATTGTGTAAGTCCTTTACATCCCTGGTTAGATTCAATCCTACATAATTTATTCTCTTAGGTGCTATTGTAAATATAATTGTTTCCCTAATTTCCCTTTCAGATTTCTCATTGCTGGTGTATAGAGAGCCCTGGTGTTACAGCAGTTAAGAACTCAGCTGCTAGCCAAACGGTCAGCAGTTTGAATCCACCAGCTGCTCTTGGAAACCCTATGGGGCAGCTCTACTCTGTCCTGCAGGGTTGCTATGAGTCAGAATTGACTCAACAGCAATGGGTTTGGTGTACTCTGCAACTTTGCTAAATTCTTCTATTAGTTCTAGAAGTTTTCTTATGGATTCTTTGGGATTTTCTATATACATAAATGAAGTCTTGATACATGCTACAATATGGATGGAGCTTGAAGACATTATGCTGAGTGAAATAAGTCAGTCTCAAAAGGACAAATATTGTATGACCTCACTTATATAAAAAGACAAGAAAGACAAATGTATAGAGACCAAAGTTTATTAGTGGTTACTAGGGGCAGGAAGAAGGGGAAAGAAGGGTTAACAGTGATAGAAAAATCACACAGATTAAGAGTAGGGTTACACAGCTGATTATTGTAATTGCTGTCAATAAGTCATACGCCTATAAAAAGCTGAACTGGCAAAAGTTGTGTGATAGATATATTTATAACAGTGACAAAGAAAAAAAAAGTAGCTGCTGAGGTTCCTTATATACAACCAAAAACTTCACAGGATTTGTTTCCTTGGTTTGGAGGCTTAGGGTCATGGTTCCATGCGCCATCCCAGTTAATTGGCCTAATGATGTGTTTAGTGCTTCTGTACTGTCTCCTAGTTCACTGTGTAGTGCCTGGGGTCTTAAAAGCTTGCAAGGGGCCACCCAAGGCAGGACAATTGGTCTCTACGTGCCTGGAGCAACAGAGAAAGGAGGAGTGAGTCAGGAACAGGAGGAGGATATGTGATGTGTGGCTAACTGCCTCCATGAACAACTGCCTCCTTTGCCCTGAGACCAAAAGAACTGGATGGTGCCCAGCTACCGTTACTGAACATTTTGATCAAAGATTCTATAGAAGAGTCCTGATCAAAAGGGGGAAAACGCAGAAGAGAATTTCAAATTCTCATGGACTCCAGACTTTCTGGAGCCAAGGGGGCTGGATGAACCCCTAAAACTATTACCCTGAGACAATCTTTAAACCTTAAACCAAAAATATCCCCTGAAGTCTTCCTAAAACCAAATAGTTTAGCTTAACTAGTAAAAAATGTCTGCCTTGAGTATTGTGCTCTTTTAAGAACTATGTACATGGGATCAAATTGACAATAGTAACTCGAAAGATTAGACAGGAACTTAGGGGGCAGTAAGTTTATATTAATGAGGAGGAACATCTCAGGAGAGGAGGGTAAGAATCAGGGGAGGGTTATCCAATAGGCAAGGTAAGCACAGTGCTTACCTTACTTACCAGATGGTCTGTGTGAACAATTTCACATCAAAGATTCTGTTTCTAGGTATGGCTGGCATTTTCTCTCTCCCAACCCCACACACCTTCCTACAGAATCAAAGCCTCTTTCAAATTTGCAACCCATGACCGAGGCAGATGACCCAGTAAGCAAGGGAAGTATGGACTTACTTGTGCTTACTTACTAATCTGTAATGAACAATTGCACATGGGTTTCACCACATCTTTGAAAGATTCTATAGAAGACTCCTGATCAAAAGGGGGAAAATGCAGAACAGAATTTCAAATATTCATGGACTCTAGACTTTCTGGAGCCAAGAGAGCTGGATGAACCCCTGAAACTATTGCCCTGAGATAATCTTTAAAACTTAAACCAAAAAATATTCCTGAAATCTTAAAACCAAACAGTAGTTTAGCTTAACTAATAAAAAATGTCTTTGATGGGGTAAAACCCATGTGAAATTGTTCACTACAGATGATCTGGTAGGCAAAGTAAGCAAGATGCTTACTTTGCCTACCAGATAATCTGCCCCTGGTGAGAATGGTTGCACAACTCAAAGAATGTAATCAATGAATTGTACATGCAGAAATGGTTGAACGGGTGTGTTTTGTTCTGCATATTCTGAACCACAAAATTAAAAAAAATAGCACCATGCATTTTTTTTTATAAATGCTTTTTTTTTTTTTTTTTCACAAAAACATTAGAGCTTTAACTGAAGTACAATGAGAAGACAGTGGAGTTTGAATACGTAC
Source organism: Elephas maximus indicus (assembly GCF_024166365.1). Classification (NCBI taxonomy): domain Eukaryota; kingdom Metazoa; phylum Chordata; class Mammalia; order Proboscidea; family Elephantidae; genus Elephas; species Elephas maximus. Next base: position 25,219,403 of record NC_064843.1, on the reverse strand, counting down.
GGGGCGGGGTGCTGAGTGGATGGGAGGGTGGTTGAATGCACTATTGGTTAGATGAGTGGGGTGGTTGAGTGGCTGGAAGAGTGAATGGACTGTTGGTTGGAGATATAATACGTGATATAGGTGGTTGATGGATGGGTGGTTGGATGATTGGGTGGGTGGGTGACAGTGGATGTTTCAGTGGATAGAAGTATAGTTGGGCGATAGGAGTAGTTGGGTAAATGGAGGTGACTGGATAAACGGGTGGGTGCCAGGATAGGAGCAGGTGAGTGAATGTGGGTGATTGGTAGATGAGGGAATGGTGAGTGGTTGGATGGATATCTGGGTGGTTGGATGGCTTAGGAATGGATGGCTGGATGAGAAAAAAGATGGAAAGATGATTGTTTAAATGGGGGTAGATGGCCAGGTGGATGGATAGTTGTTCAGGCGGATATTAGAAAGCTTGGACAAAGGAATGGTTAGGTGAATGGAAGGTTTGGGTGGATGGGGAGTAGTTGGATGGATGTAAAGGTGGGCAGGTGAACAGGTGGCACCAGAGCCTGAAGTGCCTCCAGTTAACGTCCTAAAGGTCATGGAGAGCCTCTGACCATCAAAGAAGCAGAAACAGGCTCAGAGATAGGACCTCCTAGGTTGCCTGCCCCAGGACCCTTTCCCCGAATGGGGACCCCCCCATCTGCCCCCATCTGCCCCCACGCGGGGTCCTACCTGGACGCTGCGATCTCTGCCTTCTGGCGCGCTATTGCGGCTGCGCGCTGGGCGCCCTCCACACTGTGGTCCACTTTCTGGCGGACCTTGTTGCTCTTCAGCGGCAGCACGCGGCGCTTAGTGCCCTTGACCAGCACGTTGTAGCGGTACTTGCCCTCCTCGCGGTGGCCGTCGGGCAGCGTGGTGCAGCCGTAGCCGTGGCGCAGGTTGTCCAGCCACTCGCCTTCGTAGCGGAGGCCGCTAGAGCGCTCGCTGACGCCGAAGCCCGAGCGCTTGTCATTCTTCCACTCGCCCATGTAGGTCTCGGTGGTAGTGGCGTCGATGTCGGCCTCGAAGGGCGCGGCCTCGTCGGCGCCCTCGGCACCCTCGCCCAGGCTCGCGGTGGAGGCGGCGTCGCTGGCGCCTGAGCTGAGGTCGCTCTTGAGGAAGCTGACGCGGCTGCGTTGACTGCCCACCGACGTGCGCGACTCGGCGCGCCGCAGCTTGCCCAGTAGGGCGCCCCGCTGAAAGAGGCCGCCGCCCTTGGGTGCCCGGGCGGCCGCCTCGGCGTTGGCCAGGAGGCTGAGCGCGAAGCCGCTGCGCGGGATGGCGGGCAAGGGCAGCGTCGGGCCGTCCGAGGCCGGCGAGGTGGGCGAGTCCGGGGCCACCGTGCCGTTGCTGTGCTCGCTGCGCAGGGACGACAGGGATGTGCGCAACGGCGAACGCACCACCACGGCCATCCCGTAGGGCACGCTTTGGCGCACGCCGTAGCCATGGCGCATGCCATTGGTGAACTGGCCTTGGTAAGTCCCTGCGGGCGAAGGGAGGATGAGTTAGTGGGATGGCACCATGGGGTCCCTGCGTGTGCACGGTAACTTGAGTGTGCAAGGGCAGAGCAAGGCCGGGTGGGGCTGAGAGAGGGAGCAGTCCATCTGAGGGCCAAAGAGTGATAAGTTATGAATGCAGGCGAGGCTCCATGAGTGTGTATGAGTGTGCAAGATCAGTGGGCAAGGCAGTAGGAGGTTGTGCAATGGTATGAATGCTTGGTCGGTGCGAGTGTTGCGAGGTCACGAGTGTGTGAGGTAGCATGAGGGTGTGTGAGTCAGTGTCAGTATGTGAAGTTGTGTGAGCAGGTGAGGCCCCAGGAGTGCATGAGGTACACGAGTGTGCAAGGACAAAGTGGGCAAGCCCAAGGGAGTCTGAGTGATGGCGTTGGTATTTCTATTGCTGGGAACGTGCCAGGTCACAGGTGTGCAAGGTAGGATGCTACTTGGTCTACTTTTCCCTTTTTTCCATAGCTCTTATTACCTTCTAACAGACTGTATGATTTATTTATTATATTTATAATATAAATATTTATCTATGATAGTAATATCATATATATAATATAATATTGTATATTATATCTATTGTATTTATTGGAAACCCTGGTGGTGTAGTGGTTAAGTGCTACGGCTGCTAACCAAAAGGTTGGCAGTTCGAATATGCCAGGTGCTCCTTGGAAACTCTATGGGGCAGTTCTACTCTGTCCTATAGGGTTGCTATCAGTCGGAATCGTCTCGACGGCACTGGGTTTCTGGGTTATTGTATTTATTGCTTTTCTCTCCCTTCTGGAATGGAAGCTCCATGCGGGCAGGGACCGTCTCTATCTTTTTCTTCCATTACCTAGAGCATACCTGGCTCCTAAAGGTGCTCCATAAGTATTTGTTCAACGATGGGCAGAACCTGTCCAGAAACTCCATCTAATTGTGTTACCTTAGGAAACTCCCTTTCTTTCTTAAGGCCTCAATTTCCCCATCTGTCAGTGACATGTTGGGCGTGAAGCTCTCTAAGGTCTGGCCTTACTCTGGGGTGCAGGGGTCCTAGGAATTGGGGCACTGTGACTCAGGAGGCCAAGGACAGTGCCCAGATACTTCCTTACTGCCTGGTCCCTCCAGCTACTCCAGCTCAGGGTTGAGCTGCACCCACACCAGCCCTCTCTGGTTGAAGAGCCTCCACTAAGGAACTCGTGCAGTGCACAGCCTCTCCCCGGTCCTAAGAGGCAGGTCCCCTGATTATGCTTATTTACAGAAGAGGAAGCTGTGGTTTGAGAGGTTAAATGCCTTCACCAAGGAAGCAGGATCCAAACCCAGGCCCATTTGATGCCGAAGCTCACGCTCTGAGCGGCAGTTCTCAATCCTGGCTGCGCAGTAAAAGCGCTTAGGGGAGCTTTAAAAAAAATGTTGGTTCCTCAGCTCCACCCCTAGAGATTCTGATTTAATTTGTTGGGGAGTGTCCCTAGTGCGCCTACTGTCCATGAAGATCTTGAGCAACTTTCAGCCCCTCTGTGTGGCAGGCAGGAGCAGCTGGGAAAAGAGGGACATCAGGACTCTTCTTGTTTCAATAACCAGCCATGGGAAACTAATAATCATGGAATAGCAGCTACAAAAGGGCCAAACGGAGACGGAGGCAGACAAGAAGAGAGGAGAGCACTGGGCATGAATTCATGGAGAAGATGAAGTATCTCCATTTCGTAGGTAGATTGATGTTCAGAAAGGTGATGTGACTTGCCCAAAGTCACACAGCAAGGCAGAGCAGAACTGGGATTCTGTTAAAATGTACGTCAGATCACGTCACCGCTTCCAGAAATTCTCCTTCTCACTCAGAGGAAAAGCTGAAGCCCTTAGTGACCCACAAGGCCCTATCTGATCTCACCTCTATCACCTCTCTGTCCTCATGTCCTCCCATTCTCCCCTCTCCCCCTCATTCCTCTCTAGCCACAAAAGCCTCCTTGCTGTTCCTCCTGTACCAGCCATGGTGCTGCCTCAGGGCCTTTGCATTTGCTATTCCCTCTGCCTGGAATATTCTTTCTCCAGATATCTGCATGGCTTGCTCCCTCGCCATCTTCAAGTCTTTACTCAGTTGGCAGCTCCTCAGTGAAACCTCCCCTGACCACCCTTTTTAAAATCGCAATCCCCCACCCAAAATTTCCTGTCTCCTTTCCTTGCTTTATTTTTCTTCATAGGATGCCTCATATAACGTGTGTTTTGCTCTTTATTTTGTTTCTTGACTATCTCCCTGACCAGAATGTAAGCTCCATAAAGGCAGGAATTTCTTTTTATGCACTGCCGCGTCCTCAGTGCCTAGAACAGTGCGTTAGTATTTGTTAAATGAATGAATGAATGAACAGCATACATTCGAGAAGAGACTCTGTATTCTTCCTGTGACAGCAGTCTGAGCACAGCCCTGTGAAAATGAGCAGACAGGTATTTTACAGTTTTTTTATAGGAAAAATCTAAGGCCCACCAAGGGCAAAGGACTTGCCCAAGATAACACAGCTAATAAACGTGTCAGAGCCAAAATACACATCCATTTCTAGCTGTGCTCCTTTCACATCTCAGAAGAAAGAAAACAAAGACATAAAAAGGAAAAGTGAGCAAGAAGAGAGCAGAGAAGCCAGTGTTTAAGACAGAAAAGAAAGAGAGAATACAGCTAGTCTCTGGATCCGAGCGAGCTTGTGAAATGGAATCAACCAACCTGCCTGTAGCTTTAATTGGTGTGAGATGGGCTGACATGGTCCCTTTAAGCCCGAGAAAGGCTGAGATTCCAACAGGAGAGTAACTTGGCCACCAGTTGGGGAGGAAACGGCCAGGCTATATTAGGAAACTTACAAGCAAGTGGCAAGAGGCACAGACAACCAGGGGAGGTTGAGAGTGACGGCGCACTGAGAACAGGGAAAAGCTAAGTGCCCGGGCCATCCTCAGCCCGACTCCCTCTAAGACAGGACGGTACAGGGCAATTCTCTCTGGGAATGGGAGGGACACAGCCAGGAGGGAGAGAAGGAGGCCCCTGACTGCAGCCATCTGCTGAGAGGGGCCCTCGGTGGAAGGAAGTGGCGATACAACTTTGGTCTGGCTCCTCCGTGGCCGTGTAAACCCTGCAGTGCTTCCCCAGAATAAGGACCAAGATCCTTAGGGGCCTACAAGGCCTGGAATGGGCTTCCCCCACCTGCCTATCCTACTTCACCTTGCCACACTGGGCTCCCCACTTCAGGGTCTTTGCCCATGCTTTCCCTTCTTCTTGGCCTACTCTTCCCCTCCTTATTCCTCCGCTCAACTCCTGTTGACATTTCGAGTTTTGGCTTAAATGTGACTCCCTCCAGGAAGGTTTCTCAAACTGCTCAGGACAGCCACAGGCCACCATGTCACTCTACACTTCTTGGCACTTTCCCAATTGCAACTAAATAATTACTGTGATCAGTTGTTCCCCGCAAGCCCTCTCTGCTAGACTTTGGCTTCTATGAGGAGGGAGCTGTGTCTAGCTTATTCCCACTGTGACCCCAGCATCGTTCCCAGGCCCAGGGAAGCCCTCGGTAAACAGCTGATATATCTCTGAGTGTCTTCTCCTGCGTGACACTCTTAACATTCTTCAAGGAACATAAGGAACCACATCTTCTCTTTTCCCTCGTGACTCAGCACGCAGTAGGTGCTCAGTCACGAATGGCAGTGGCTGCCAAGCGTGTTCAGGTCTAGATTTAGCAGCTCAAACCCTGGGAGTTGTTGGGGTACATATAAAGGCTGGCAAAGGCCGTGACCGTGGTAAACACAGTCCTGTCCCTCAGATGGGGCTCCTGAATTATAAGATCTGAATGTACCCTCTTTCCCTGGTTTAGTATAGAATGATCTGGGCTTTAACCTTACCTCTGACACTAGTTCTAAAATATGTATAAATTACTTCAGCCTGCTGAGCCTCATTTTGTCCTTCTGTAAAATGGAGCTAACAATACCTGCTTTCTGTGGTTGTTCGTTCATTCCTTTGAATTTGACAATTATTTGCTGAGCATTTACTCTGGATCGCACGTTCATTATGCTAGGTGCTGGGAAGACAGCAGTGACCCAAATAGACATGGTCCCTGCCCATGACGGGCTTGGAGTCTAGTGCCAGGGATACGTTAAATTTAATCAACCAGTCTCAAAAATGAACATTAGGAAGCCATAGCCAGACAAGAGATAATGGTCCAGGTCTTGGGTGGCAGTGGAGTGGGGAGGGTTGGTTGACCTGTGGATTAAGTGAGCTAGCAAATGGAGGCAGCTAGCACAGTGTGCCAAGGAGCTATGGTGGCACAATGGTTAAGTGCTCAGCTGCTATGATGGGTTCAAACCCACCAGCTGTTCCATGGGAGAAAAGACCTGGCAATCTGCTCCAGTAAAGATTACGGCTTAGGAAACCCTATGGTGCAGTTTTACTCTGTCTTATACAGTTGCTATGAGTTGGAATCGACTGCACAGCACACAACAACACAATGTCTGGTACACAGTAAGTGCTCAATAAAGACCAGCTTTTTGGCAGGTTAGAGTCTTTGCTTGGAAAAGCTGGCCCAGAAAGGATTAACTGGAAAGATGAAAAGGAGCCAGGGAGGACAGAGAGAGCTTGGAGGGAGAGAACAAGGCCAGCTTCAATTTTCGGCCTGAGTCTGGTTGCTTGTGTGAGCACCCCTGGGCCCCGGGATTCCAGGTTTCCCTGCTTTGGCTGCATCCTTGGCTCGGGGAGAGGCTTCAGAGCTTTCATCTTGGAGAGAAAGAAAATATTGGGGTCTGCTCATCAGTGAGACCTGCCTTCACATCCCCTAACACACAGGGTGGCTTCGGGAAGCCACATGTACACTATAAGATCTGCCTTCCTGGCCAGAGATTATGACTTAATTCAGCTGGGCACTGGACTCTTTTTTTTTTTTTTTGGCTTTAACAAGCAGACATTTATTTTCTCACAGTTTAGGGGGCAAGAAGTCTGAATTTAGGGTGCCAGCTCTAGGGTAAGGCTTGCTCCCTGTCCACTCTGGGGGAAAGTCCTTGTTCCTTGGTTCTTTCTTTATGCCTAAATCTGTTCTTTTATCTCTCGAGGGAGATTGATTTAGGGCACTGGACTCTTTTACAGCACCCCAGATGATGCCAACATTCAACCTGGACTGAGAGCTGTAAAACCTCTCAACTGACCTCCAATTAACCAACTAGTCAGATGAACCGCATGCTTCATTCCTTGTAAAACCTGCTTGCTGATGTCCTCAGCACAGTGATGCTTCTGGCACACACTTCTGTACCCACCTGTGGAGCTGTATGTTTGTTTTAAGCCTGTTCCCAAACCTGTTTACTGCAGTTGTCTCCATTATTGAAATTATGTGGCTTATTAATATCTATTATATGATGTTGTGGAGGTGGTTGTTGTTGTTGTTAAGTGCCATTGGGTTGGTTCCAACTCATAGCGACCCTATGCAAAACAGAACGAAACACTGCCCCATCTAGCACCATCCTCACAGTCCTTGTTATGCTGAGCCCATTGTTGCAGCCACTATGTCAGTCCATCTCATTGAGGGTCTTCCTCTTTTTCACTGACCTTCTACTTTACCAAGCATGATGTCCTTCTCCAGGGACTGAGCCCTCCTGACAACATGTCCAAAGTATGTGAGATGTAGTCTTGCCATCCTTGCTTCTAAGAAGCATTCTGGTTGTACTTCTTCCAAGACAGATATGTTCATTCTTTTGGGAGTCTGTGGTATATTCAATATTCTTCTCCAACACCACAATTCAAAGGTGTCAGTTCTTCTTTGGTCTCTTTATTCATTGTCCAGCTTTTCACATGCATAGGAGGCGATTAAAAACACCATGGCTTGGGTCAGGCGCACCTTAGTCTTCAAGGTGACATCTTTGCTTTTCAGTGCTTTAAAGAGGTCCTTTTTTTTTTTTTTTTTTGCAGCAGATTTGCCCAATGCAATGCGTCTTTTGATTTCTTGACTGCTGCTTCCCTAGATGTTGATTGTGGATCCAAGTGAAATGAAATCCTTGACAACTTCAATCTTTTCTCCGTTTATCATGATTTTGCTTATCGGTCCAGTTATGAGGATTTTTGTTTTCTTTATGTTGAGGTATAATCCATACTGAAGGCTGTGGTCTTTGACCTTCATCAGTAAGTGCTTCAAGTTCTCTTCACTTTCAGCAAGCAAGGTTGTGTCATCTGCATAACTCAGGTTGTTAATGAGTCTTCCTCCAATCCTGATGCCCCGTTCTTCTTCATATAGTCCAGCTTCTCGGATTATTTGCTTAGCGTACAGATTGAATACGTATGGTGAAAGGATACGGCCCTGACGCACACCTTTCCTGACTTTAAACCATGCAGTATCCCCTTGTTTTGTTTGAATGACTGCCTCTTGATCTATGTACAGGTTCCTCATGAGCACAAGTAAGTGTTCTGGAATTCCCATTCTCTGCAACGTTATCCATAATTCGCTATGATCCACACAGGCGAATGCCGTTGCATCATCAATAAAACACAAGTAAACATCTTTCTGGTATCCTCTGCGTTCAGCCAGGATCAATCTGACATCAGCAATGATATTCCTGGTCCCTCACCCTCTTTTGAATCTGGCTTGAATTTCTGGCAGCTTCCTGTCGATTTTCCTGTCGATATACTGCTGCAGCTGCTTTTGAATGATGGTGATTAGTTGCCATCAAGTCGGCTCCAACTCGTGGTCACCCACGTAAAACAGAATGAAACATTGCCTGGCCCTGCACCATCTTCAAAATTGATTGTTGGTATGTGTAAGTCCGTAGTTGCAGCCATTGTGTAGTGCCTTCCAGCCTAGGGGGCTCATCTTCCAGCACTGTATCAGACAATATTCTGTTGTGATTCACAGGGTTTTCAGGCTAATTTTCAGAAGTAGATTGTCATGCCTTTCTTCCTAGTCTATCTTAGTCTGGAAGCTCCACTGAAACCTGTCTACCGTGGGTGACCCTACTGGTAATTGAAGTACTGGTGGCATCATAGCAACATGTAAGCTGCCACAGGATGACAAACTAACAGATGGGTGGTGGATTTACCATATAAACCAATGGGATATAAGTGTACAAAGAAAGAGAGTTGTTATTTCTCCAAAAACAAGCTGAATGCTTTTGGACATCCATAAAGGAGAGTCCCTAAAAAATTGCTCTCAAATTAGGTATGAATAAGGTAACGATAAAAGACTGGAAATGAAATTATAAAAATATAGACATTTTCTTCACTTGGATTGCTTTGCAAGTGTCTTTAATTTCTTGCTCTGCTTTAAAGAAACCAAAAGAAACTCGAAATTAGAGATGATGCATTATGGGAGTACAAGAAAGATGATGAAAAACTCCATTCAATAAGGATCTTATCAAACGATTAGTGAATGAGAAAGAAAAATTGAATGGCTATACATATATATGATTTAAGTTAAAATAAAATTATGAGATGTGTTTATCTTTTTTTTTTAATGTTTCCCCCTTTCAACTGACTTATTTGAGTAACCAACTGACAACTGATATTGATGACATCAGACAAATGTATTCTTTTATCATCAGTCTGAATAAATTTGCCTTGACAGAGAGGTATGTCCATTTCAGAAGGGAAGACACCAGATGGATCACCATGGAAAAGGCAAGGAAAATAAGCAAATAACCATAGGCAAACAGTCTTATGTGAGACTTACCCATAGAAAGGCTTGGATGAGTTCAGTGAAGAGGACACTACTTTTTGTCCTTCCTCAGGGAGAGGACAGTTGTGGCCTGAGCCACTAGACGCTCTGTCCTTGACCTGGTCTGTAGGAATTACCCCAGTGTGTTTAGTGCAGGTCATTCATTCCAACCACATGAGACCAAACTGGGGGCATGAAGCCTGTGGAGAATTTTCCCTGTTGTACAACTTAATAATCCATTAGGGCGGGATCTCCAAAAATATGTTCCTCAAAACTTATATTAATAGATTTTATCACGAAAACAAAGCGGGGGCGGGGGGAACAGTCCTGAGGTCAAGTAAGTTTAAGAAAATCAAGGTTGAATCAAAGATTTCTTTATTGTAGGACTTGTCAGAACTCTTAATGTGCTCACTAGTGCTGTGGTCTCCAAGACGGGGAAGTTCTTCAATCAGAAGACCCATTTTTGCAGAACACCTTTCAGGATTCGTGGTCCATGGAACCCTCTTTGGAAAACTACCTTAAGGCTTGACGTCATTTTCACATTAGTTCAGCTTGGTGAGGTCGGAGGAGCAGGTATTGTGCAGACATTGTTGGTTGTTGCTTGCCCAACAGCAAATTTCCACTTCTTCCCTGACAGAACCTCAGTTTTGTTCCAGTGGCCAGTACTCCTCCGTATGATTCAGAGAAGGTAAGCCTGTCGCCAGCTGCAAGTGTAAATCCTGATTCCTCTAAGTCAAACTTTCAGGTCTATCCACCTTGTCAGTGATTGGATTATCCATGAGCATGTGATGAAATTTGGCATTGAGACCTAAGAGAAAGTTTGCTGGGAGTTTGGGGGGTGGGCAGGAAAGAGTTCCTTTTTCTTACAAAAAGATACATGCAGAGAAATGCTCTCTCTTCTGCCGAATGTTACTGCCTCTGGGGGTGACGCCTGGAGTTGTGGCAGCCATCTTGGAACCATGAGGGGAGGTAGCTAAGAACAAAGCTGATACTCTTTGAATGGCAGAGCAAAAAGATAGCGGGAACCTGGTTCTTTGTTGATGCTGCTGAGCCTCCGAATTAATCAATCCTGAAGCCACCCTGGAGCCCTGGTGGTGTAGTGGTTAAGAGTACGTCTGCTAACAAAAAGGTCGGCAATTTGAATCTACCAGCCACTCCTTGGAAACCCTATCGGGCAGTTCTACTCTGACCTGTAGGATTGCTATGAGTTGGAATCAGCTCGATGGCAATGGGTTTTTGATTTGGAGCCCCCCCACCTCTGGATTCTGGTTATTATTTATGTGAGATAATAAATATCTTTATTAAGTTTGTGCTATCCAGTATGATAGTCACTAGCCACGTGGTTTTTGAATACTGAATTTTGAAGACTGTACAAAAAGGGATGTACAGTGAAACCTGTGAGAGCTGGCACTCAAGGGGACTGCCTTGTTTATCTGGCTCTCACAGATTTTCCACCTTTGACAGGGTATAGTCTTACCCCTTTTGTATCATTCGTTTTGCATTTTCCTTCTCTGATAGGCTTCCGTCATACACAGGTTCTGGCTTTCACAGGTTTTACTGTAAAATATTTCATCAGTAATCATATATTGATTACATGTACAAATGATAATTTGGATAATGGGTTAAATCAAATATATTATTAAAATTAATTTCACCAGCTTCTTTTTCTTTTTTAATGTGGTTACTAGAAATTTTAGATTACATATGTGGTTCACATTATATTTCTATTGGAAAGTGCCAGATTCAGTCATTTTGAGCTAGAGTTTTCTGTTACCTGCAGACAAAAAAGATCTAAAAGATACAGGTATCATTCTGATCACCATTCTGATAGGAATATTGAGACTAGGAATGCCAGCCTCCTTTGTCATGACCACACAACAAGCTGTGGCAGGTGTTGGCCGTCACGGCCAAGTGTTCTGACTGGTATTTTTCCCTCTGCACCTTCAAGACTCTGAGAACATCCCTTGTGAGCTAAAGTTCATAGGTCCTCGCCCAAAGCTCCATGTTGAGAAGAGTTGCAGAAAGCTCAGCCATTTCAGAAACCCAAGGGACACCGTCTGTGAGATTCAGAGTTCACTTTGAGACAGAGAAGACACATGTGGTCCAGATCAGGGATGGATTCTGCCTCCAAATACAGAAAGGATCTGAGAATACCACCCATCTGGCCAGCGATGACTTCCTGCTTCTAGGAAACTGTCTCGGGTTGGAAAGGCAGAGTCCCTGGGGGACTGAACGGAGACAGAGAGAAAGGAACCAAGGCGGGATCCTCTCCAGGGGCCCCCACTGCCTACTGAAGCCCTTAACCTGATGGTCCAGTTCCTTCACGATCTGGTCTCAACTCACCTTCCTAGCCTTGTCTTCCCAAATTCTCCAAAGCCCAGTTTCAAAGCTGCATCCTTCAGAAAACCTTTCCTCCTTCCTCCAACCTCTCATCGCCTAAGGCATTTGTAACTTCTTCCCTCCCATGGCAGCTGTCTTGTCTATAACTTGCTGATTTTGTCTAACAACCATTCCTGATCCAAGTCCTCTCACAGATTTTAGCGTGAAATTTTGGGGCAGAACCATAAAAGTGTCATCAACAGGAAGTCTCCGAGCAGGCCAGGTTCCCTGTTATAAGCTCATAAACTCTTCTATTTTCCTTTCAAATTACTTATCACACTTTGTAATTAAATAATTATTGGCTGAATGCTGGTCTCTGCTTCTAGAAGGAACATTTCGGAGGGCAGGGACCAAATCTGCCTCGCTCACCCTGGTGTTCCCTGCACTCAGTGCCGTAACTGGCCTATTGAAGGCATTCAACAGAATGAATGAAGGTGTACCTGGCCTTGAACAATCCTCTGAGTCTATCTCCTCTGAGTAAAGCAAGCATAACAATTTTACTTTGCAGGGTTGCTACGAGTATTACAAGGATCATCTAGCAGAGATCTCAGGCTCTCAAAATGTGTTGGCTCCCTTCCCGTCAGGGGAAAGGATTGTAGGGTGACCAACTGTGATGGGTAGATTTATGTGTCAATTTGACTAGGCTATAGGAGCCCTGGTGGTGCAGTGGTTAAGAGCTCAGCTGCTAACCAAAAAGTCAGCTTTCCAAATCTATCAGCCACTCCTTGGAAACCCTATGGAGCAGTTCTGCTCTGTCCTATAGACTTGCTATGAGTTCGAATCGACTCAGTGGCAATGGGTTTGGGCTTGTTGTTGTTGTTGTTTTATAGTATCCAGTTATGTAATCAAACAATAACCTAGGTGTTGCTATGAAGATATTTTTAAAATCTAAAGAGCCCTGGAGGCACAGTGGCTAAAGCACTTGGATGCTAACTAAAAGGTCAGCGGTTCGAACCCACCAGCGGCTCTGCAGCAGAAAGATGTGCAGTCTGCTTCTCTAAAGATTTACAGCCTCGGAAACCCTATAGGCAGTCCTACCCTGCGCTGTAGGGTCGCTGCGAGTTGGAATCCACCGACGGCAGTGGGTAGGTAACATCTCCAATCCGTTGACTCTAAGGGAATTACCCTTCATAATGTGGGTGGACCTCATCCAATGAGCTGGAGTGAAAACTGAGGTTTCCCAGAGAAGAAGAACCCTCCTTCAAGACTGAAGCATCAACTTCTGCCAAGTTTCCAGCCTGCCCGCCTGCCCTTCAGAACCTTTGAGGGTGCAAACGGTTAAACGTGCTCAGCTGCTAACTGGAAAGTTGGAGGTTCAAGTCCACCCAGAGGCACCTCAGAAGAAAGGCCTGGTGATCTCCTTCCAAAAAGTCAGCCATTGAAAACCCTATGGAGCACAGTTCTACTCTGACACACATGGGGTCTCTATGAGTCAGAACTGACTTGACAGCAACTGGTTAGCACTTCATTGCATGGGCTCATGATTAATTAAACAGGCATTTTGGACGGGCATTTAGATTGCTCCACGTTTTTCCTGTAATAATCCCAAGGCCTTGCTCCCTGGCTTGTCCGCAAGGCTGGCATCAAAGTCCCTTCCCAGGGCCCCCAAATGCCGCTGCCCGTCAAAGCTCCACTGTCTCTGGTTTCCTGGGATCACTAATAGGCAACTCAGAGCAGAGGAGCTGGCGGCATTTGTGAGCAGCTCCCAGGAGCAGGATCGGGTTGCAGTGAGTGTATGACAAGCTCCCTTAGTCTGCAGGGCTCTGCCACCCCCACATCCAGCCTGCCGCTGCCTGGGATGACGCCCCAGGGCTCACACAAGAAGCAGAGGATTAATCAGGCGACTGCACCTGCGTGCTGACAGCTCTGGGTGAAAGCCTCTTTGCCAGGCCCTGGGTCAGCTCAGCAACCCTCAGGGCTGCCAGTATTCCTAATGTCTTTGGGAAGCAGAAGTGGTTGGGAGTGGGGGAGGCAAAAAGGGTGAGGGTCTGGGTTCAGAAGGCGGCCCACCACTGGGCATTGAGGCAGCCCTGTCTGTGCCCATGTGGCATGTCTAATGGGCATCTCTCACCCACAACGTCCAACACTAAGCTCCTGATCTTGCCTGCTCACACCCGCGTCCCATGTCGGTTATGGCAAGGCCGTCCTTGCGTGGCTCATGCCCAGAACCTTGGACCATCCTTGACTCCTCCCTTTCTCTCATTCCCCATCCAATGTTTCCACAGAATCTGTCGCTCTTCCTTCAAAATAGAGCCAGAATCCGACCACTTCTCATCACTTCTGTGGCTACAAAATGGGGGTCCAAGCCACCATCGTACCTCTTACAAGTATTACTACATTGAACTCACTCCATGGTTTCCCCACTTCTGCCCTGCACTCGCCCTCTGCCATCAGTCCCTGCTCAACCCAGCAGCCAAGGGAATTCCATTAAATGGGAGTCAGATCACGTCGTTTTTCTGTTCTCCATTTTTCTCAGACTAAAAGCTGAATCCTTAGAACAGCCCACGAGTCCCATCATGACATGCTGTGTCCCTGAGCTTTTTTGGCAGGAACAGTATATAAATGATGCTGTGCGTTTCCTGCATATCCCTACACACTAGGGCACATAACGCCACGTGGATGTTAAATTTGATTACTTCTCAATGAGAATGTTAAAATCCATCTCAAAAATATGAAGACAATGGAATGAGATGAGGCATATATGTAAGGCACTTAGCATAATGTTATCATTTTGTTAAGATGGCATCCATAAAGGATGGTTCAAATTTAATTCAACATAAAAATAATAAAGACATTGCCCAGGTCAAGCAGAGCACCGCCTGTAGGCTGGACACAGTCCTTAGTCTCAGTGTGGACCCTGCTTTACACTGTCCATAACAATGGTCAGCAGGAAATGCTTGAACACCTCCAGGCACAGGGTGCTCACTACTGGTCTTCGGAGGGGATTCTGGAGTTCCTACTGCCCCTGGATGGTCTGTGGATTCTGCCAGCACAGGTCTGCGTGAGTCAGTTCATCAACTCCCCTTAAGCAGGGAGTGGAAGTTATGCTGGAACAAGGAGGGTCCTGGATGTTCCACTAATGACCAGATCTGATCTGCCACCTATCCTGTGACTCTGGCTTGGGAGGGAGAAGGGGAGATCAGGATGGTTGATGGCAGGAAGCAATCCTGCCCACCGCCCCCCAAAATGCACCCTCAGCCAGGGCCTTCAGAAAATGAGACTCAACATTCTTCATAAGGGTGTGGCAGGTGAGGCATGGCCCAGAGAACAGCTGCTGGGGTACGGAATTAGCAGGCGCTGAAAACCAGCAAGCTCCGCACATCCCCAGGGCCTGGCCTTGGATGTGCCACACCTACGGAGATGTGGTCAACTGGACACGGGAACCCCAGAAAGCAAAGCAGCAGAGAGGAAAGACTAGTAGCGTCTCCCCTGTCTTGTCCTCTGCTTTCCTGGGATCCCCAGATAAAGCCAAGAAGCCACCCTGGCAGCTACTTGGCTAGCTGTCATACTGGCCCCTGGCTGTGAACTGGCCCAGAGACTTTCAGGATGAGGTTAAATGATGCAGATTCTACCTTGGAAATGGAGTTGTGCCAACACAGTGTCCATCTATACTGACAGAACTCAAGGCAGAGCTAAGCAGATCAAACTCTTGGCTTACTAACTTTCCCAAAGTCAGAAGATAGTTTTTGTTGTTGAAACATTCTCCCAAAGACAGGGACAGCTGTGGTTCAGGCCATGCTGAATTAATTCACCCTTTAGCGTGGTTTTTTTTTTTTTTTTTTTTTAGCGTGTGAAGGAAACAAAGGAAGGAGATTGTGTATTTGGGCTTGTTCTATGTGCCAGGCATTATATTAAGTGCTTTACAGGTAGTCCCTGACTTACAACGTATTTGAGTTACAACAAACTGCACTTACGACCGTCAGTGTATCTAGAATATTGCATCTTCCTGGGAGGAAGTTACATGAAAATGCATGTAGCCCCAAAAACCCAGTGTCGTCAAGTTGATTCCGACTCATAGCAACTCTATAGGACAGAGTAGAGCTGCCCCACAGAGTTTCCAAGGAGCGCCTGGCAGATTCGAACGGCTGACCTTTCAGTTAGCAGCCATAGCACTTAACCACACCACCACCAGAGTTAACATGTAGGAGATATGGAAAAAATTGCAGAGTTATGTGCACACATTCCAAGCATTTGATCAGGATAATACGATGGAAGACATTGGTGGAAATTCATCCATATGGCAAGAACGCTGAATTTAGAATGTGATATCGCTGATGTAGAATGTCTTATAGATCATGAAGAAGGGGAATTGATGGATCAGGACTTAATGGATTTTGAAGAGGAAAGAAATGCTGATGAAAAAAGAAATAATGAGGAAGAGGAAGGATAGAAGTTGTCAAAAAATTTTGCAGTGAAAGGATTAGCTGGAGTTTTTTCTAAATTAGATCAGGAGCTTCAGTTCCTTGAAAACAGGGACCCAAACACTGATGGCTGTACTAAAGACAATAGCCAGATACAGGAAGCAGTGAGATGTTACTGCAAAATATATGAAGAGAAAAAGAAAAGGGCCATACAGACAACTCTCACCAATTTTCTGACTGGAAACACCATCCGCATTCCCAGGGATAACCCAGAACCCTCCACAAGTGGAATTATTACCACAATTGACAAAACGCCAATTTTGTTCAACTCTTCTTCATTGCTGGAGTAAATTTTTATGATTTGTGTATTTTTTTATGTATACTGTGTTCAAATATACCTACAAACTTATATATAATGTTTGCAACCCCCAAAGACAAATAAAGATTGGATTTATAAACATACTGATAATAAAAAAGTCAATAATAATGAAAACTAAGAAAAAAAAAAGGTATTCCACTTGTGTCACAGCCAACTTACCACAGAATTCTCAGAATGGAACCCCTTCGTAAGTCAGGGACTACCTGTTTATGTATTGTATTTTGAGGTAGATTTTAACATCCTCAATGGAAAAAGGAAAATGAAAGTTCAGAAGTTACATGATAAGCCAGGTTTACATGGCTAAGAAGTGGCACAGCTAGGATTTGAACTCAGGTCTGGCTACTCCAAGTCCCACATGCTCAAGCACCATGTGTCTCCCTTTTGTAATATCAGGTTCTCTTAGGACTTCTACACTTGATTTTAATAGCAAAAAAATTAACATTAAAAGACATTCCTTTGAAATCTGCAAAAAGCCAAACATACACATACACAGTAGAACTAATAAATTAGCGAGAGCAAAGGATTCAAAGCCAATATCAAAAATAACTGTATTTCGATAAACCAGCAATGAACAACTGGAAAATGAAATTTAAAATGCCATTTACAGAGCCCTAATAAATGGCATAACAGAATACAAACCATAACTAACAATGCACAGACACCAGAAGAAAAACTAGATAACTAGAAGCTCCTAAAAATCAAACACTTATGCTTAGCAAAAGACTTCACCAAAAAAGTAAAAAGACAACCTACGGACTGGGAAAAATTTTTTTAGCTACCCCATATCCAATAAGGGTCTAATCTCTAAAATCTGCAAGATACTGCAACACCTCAATAACAAAAAGACAAATAACCCAATTAAAAAATGGGCAAAGAATATGAACAGACACTTCACCAAAGAAGACATTCAGGCAGCTAACAGATACATGAGGAAATGCTCACAATCATTAGCCATTAGAAAAATGCAAATCAAAACTACAATGAGATACCATTTCACCCCAACAAGGCTAGCACTAATCCAAAAAACATAAAATAATAAATGTTGGAGAGGTGGTAGAGAGACTGGAACACTTATACACTCTGGTAGGAATGTAAAATGGTATAACCACTTTGGAAATTGATTTGGCGCTTCCTTAAACAGCTAGAAATAAAAGTACCACACGATCCAGCAATCCCACTCCTTGGAATATATCCTAGAGAAATAAGAGCTGTCACACGAATAGATATATACACACCCATGTTTATTGTAGCACCGTTCACAATAGCAAAAAGATGGAAACAACCTAGGTGCCCATCAACAGACAAATGGATAAACAAATTATGGTATATTCACACAATGATAAAGAACAACGATGAATGCACAAAACATCTCATAACTTGGAAGAATCTGGAAGGTATTATGCTGAGTGAAATTAGTCAGTAGCAAAAGGACAAATATGAGACCACTATTATAAGAACTCAAGAAAAGGTTTAAACACAGAAGAAAACATTCTTTGATGGCTAGGAGGGTAGGGAGGGAGGGGAAGGGGTATTTACTATCTAGACAGTAGGCAAGAATCATCTTAGGTCAAGGGAAGGACAGCACACAATACAGGGGAAGTCATACAGCTGGACTAAACCATAAGCTGAGAAGTTTCCTGAACACAACTAAACACTTCGAGGGACAGAATAGCAGGGACGGGGTCTGGAGACCATGGTTTAAGGGGACATCTAGGTCAATAGGCATAACAAAGTTTATTACGAGAGTGTTCTGCATCCCACTGTGGTTAGTGGTGTCTGGGGTCTTAAACGCTAGCAAGTGGCCAGCTAAGATGCATCAATTGGTCCCAAGCCACCTGGGGCAAAGGAGAATGAAGAACACCAAAAACACAAGGAAAATATTAGCCCAAGGGACAGAAAGGGCCACATAAACCAGAGACTCCATCAGCCTGAGACCAGAAGAGCTAGATGGTGCCCGGCTACCACCAATGACTGTCCTGACACGGAACACAACAGAGAGTCCCTGATGGAGCAGGAGAAAAGTGTGCAGAATTCAAATTCATGTAAGAAGACCAGACTGAATGGTCTGACTGAGACTAGAGGAACCCCAGAAGACATGGCCTCTGGACTCTCTGTTAACCCAGAACTAAAACCATTCCTGAAGCCACCTATTCAGACAAAGATTAGACTGGACCATAAAACATAAAATAATACTCGTGAAGCTTGTGCTTCTTAGTTCAAGCAGATACACAAGACTAAATGGGCAGCTTCTGTCTGGAGGCAGGATGAGAAAGCAGAAAGGGACAGGAGCAGGTTGGATGGACATGGGAAACCCAGGGTGGAAAGCGGGAGTGTGCTGGCACATTATAGGGATTGCAACTAGTGTCACATAACAATATGTGTATAAATTTTTGTATGAGAAATTAACGAGCTGTGAACTTTCACCTAAAGCATAATAATAAAAAAAATAATAATAAAGTGCCATTTACAATAGCATAAAAAATAAAATACCTAGGAATAAAATTGGCAAAAGAAGCACAAGACACTAAAAACTCCAAAACATTGCTGAGCGAAATTAAAAAAGTCATAAACAAACAGGGAGAGACACCATGTGCATGGGTTGGAAGACTCACTACTGTTAAGATGTCCATTCTTCACAAACCGATCTATAGATCTACTACAATCCCATCAAAATACCAGCAGGCTTTTTTTGTGGAAATCCACAGGCTGATTTTTTAATGTATGTGGAAATGGAAATGACCTAGAATAACCAAAACAGTCTTGAATAAGATGAGCAAAGTTGAAAGACTTACCCTGTCTGACTTCAAGACTTACTCTAAGCTACAGTCACCAAGGCAGCGTGATATTGGCATAAAGGTAGACAGATAAATAGAAAAGACATTCCTGTGGGGAGCAAATGAACAAATGTGGAGATGAAGTTCCTTCAGACTTTCTCTGTAAGGAACACAGAGCCACAGGCCCAGGTCACATGACACCAGGTATTGCTCAGGCCTCTATCATGGCAAATTGATTCAACAACCACGTTCAGAGACAAATGGGTAAAAATGAACTTAAGTCATCGGCTTTGAGCAGGAGGAAGAAAACTGGATCCAAAGTGCAGAAGCCTGAATTTTTGACAATTATCATAGTTAAATGTAAAAATCAGCCTCATCTTTTTTAGCATGTTAAAGTAGTAAGCAATAACCACATGCCAGGAGTCCCTGAGTGGCAAAAACAGTTAAGTGTTTGACTACTAGCCAAAAGGTTGGCAGTTCGAACCCACCCAGAGGCACCTCAGAAGGTCTGGTGACGTGTTTCCAAAAAGGTCACAGCCTTGAAAACCCTATGGAACATTTCTGCTCTGCACATGTGGGGTCGCCGCGAGTTGGAATCCACTGGAAGGCAACTAACAACAACCACATGACAAACTCTATATGCTTTACATATATCAGGTTGTCATATAATTCTCTCAGCAAAATGGAATTAAAAAAGAAAATAGTAAGCAGTGCATATAGGGAGGGAAATATTGTTTCATGAAGGTTTGTTTCAATTTTATATTTTTGTAGGTGTGTGTGTTTAGGATTGCAATGTGAAGCATGTATCTTACTGTGGGGAGCTTGCTACACAATGATTGCTAGTAAAAAGTAGCAGTCAATAAAGTTGAAAGCCACTAGTGTAGGAGATAAAAAAACAGTTGCTGTCAAGTCAATTCAAACTCACAGCCACCCCATGTATGTCAGAGTAGAACTATGCTCCATAGTGTTTTCAATGGTTGATTTTTCAGAAGTAGATTACCAGGCTTTTTTTCGAGGCACCTTGGGTGGCCTTGAACCTCCAGCCTTTCGGTTAGCAGCCGAGTGCATTAACTGTTTGCACCACCCAGGAATTGCTAGTGTGGTAGGTAAGAGGGCTATTAAAGCCTAAATAATATAATGCATGTAAGATTCTTAGCACAGAAATCAAAGACACAATAAAGAATAAAGAGTAGATGCATACTCCAACAAATTTGAAAACCGAGAGGAAATGGACAAATTTCTAGAAACACACTAACTACCTAAATTAACACAAACTGAGGTAGAAAAACTAAAACCTGTAACAAAAGAAGAAATTGAAGAGATAATTTTGAAAAAAACTCCTAACAAAAAAAAAGCTCTGGCCTGGATGGCTTCACTGGAAAATTCTACCAAACTTTCAGAGAAGAGTTAACACCACTACTACTAAAGGTATTACAGAGCATAGAAAAGGAAAGAATACTTGCGAACTCATTCTACGAAGCCAGTATAACCCTGATACCAAAGCCAGGTAAAGAAAGATACCACAAAAAAAGAAAATTACCGGCCAATATCCCTCATAAACATAGACGCAAAAATCCTCAACAAAATTCTAGCCAATAGAATTCAACATCATATCAAAAAAATAATTCATCATGACCACGTGGGATTCATACCAGGTATGCAGGGATGGTTCAACATTAGAAAATCAACAATGTAATCCATCACATAAATAACAAAAGATAAGAACCATGTGATCTTATCAATTGATGCAGAAAAGGCGTTTAACAAAGTCCAACACCCATTCATGATAAAAATTCTCACGAAAATAGGAATAGAAGGTAAATTCCTCTACATAATAAAGGGCATTTCTACAAAGCCAACATCATTCTAAACAGAGAAAGACTGAAAGCAGTCCCCTTGAGAATGGGAACCAGAGAAGGAAACCCTTTATCACCACCTTTACTCAACATTATGCTGGAGGTCCTAGCTGGAGCAATTAGTCAAGAAAAAGAAATAAAGCGCATCCAAATTGGTAAGGAAGAAGTAAAAGTATCCCTATTTGCAGATGATATGATCTTATACCCCCCACATGTCTGTCAGTTTGTCGTACTGTGGGGGCTTGTGTGTTGCTGTGATGCTGGAAGCTATGCCACCGGTATTCAGATACCAGCAGGGTCACCAGTGGAGGACAGGTTTCAGCTGAGCTTCCAGACTAAGACAGACTAGGAAGAAGGACCCGGCAGTCTACTTCTGAAAAGCATTAGCCAGTGAAAACCTTATGAATAGCAGCGGAACATTGTCTGATATAGTGCTGGAAGATGAGCCCCCCAGGTTGACGCCTTTGAATTGTGGTGTTGGCGAAAAATATTTAATATACCATGGACTGCCAGAAGAACAAACAAATCTGTCTTGGGAGAAGTGCAGCCAGAATGCTGCTTAAAGGCAAGGATGGCGAGACTGTGTCTTACATACTTTGGACATGTTGTCAGGAGGGATCAGTCCCTGGAGACGGACATCATGCTTGGCAGAGTACAGGGTCAGCGGAAAAGAGGAAGACCCTCAACAAGGTGGATTGACACAGTGGCTGCAACAATGAGCTCGAGCATAACAACGATTGTAAGGATGGCGCAGGACCGGGCAGTGTTTCGGTCTGTTGTGCATAGGGTCGCTATGAGTAGGAACCGACTCTATAGCACCTAACAACATGATCTTATACACAGAAAACCCCAAAGAAGCCACAAGAAAACTACTGTAACTAACTGAAGATTTCAGCAAAGTATCAGGATACAAGATAGACATTAAAAAATCAGTTGGATTCCTCTACGCCAACAAAGAGAACTTCAAAAAGGAAATCACCGAATCAATACCGTTTACAATAGCCCCCAAGAAGATAAAGTACTTAGGAACAAATCTAACCAGAGATTTAAAAGACCTGTAAAAAGAAAACTACAAGACACTACTGCAAGAAACCAAAAGAGACCTACATAAGTGGAAAAACATACCACGCTCATAGATAGGAAGACTCAGCATTGTGAAAATGTCAATTCTACCCAAAGCGATCTACAGATACAATGCAATCCTGATCCAAATTCCAATTACATTTTTTAACAAGATGGAGAAACAAATCTCCAACTTTGTATGGAAAGGGAAGAGGCCCTGGATAAGTAAAGCATTACTGAGGAAAAAGAACAAAGTGGGAGACCTCACACTACCTGATTTTAGAACCTATTATACTGCCTAAGTAGTCAAAACAGCCTGGTACTGGTACAACAAGAGATACATAAACCAATGGAACAGAATCGAGAACCCAGAAGTAAATTCATCCACCTATGAGCAGGTGATATTTGACAAAGGCCCAAGGTCTGTTAAGTGGGGGAAAAGACAGTCTCTTTAACAAATGGTGCTGGCATAACTGGATATCCATCTGCAAAAAAAAAAAAAAAAAATGAAACAGGACCCATACCTCACACCATACACAAAAACTAACTCAAAATGGATCAAAGACCTAAATATCAAATCTAAAATGATAAAGATCATGGAAGAAAAAATATGGACAACACGAGGAGCCCTGATACATGGCATAAATAGTATACAAACCATAACTAACAATGCACAAACACCAGAAGAGAAGCTGGATAATTGGGAGCTCCTAGAACTCAAACAATTATGCCCATCAAAAGACTTCACCAGAAAAGTAAAAAGACAACCTACAGACTGGGAAAAACTTTTTGGCTACCCCATATTCGATAAGGGTCTAATCTCTAAAATCCACAAGTTAAAACACCTCAACAACAAAAAGACAAATAATCCAGTTAAAAAATGTGCAAAGAATGTGAACAGACATTTCACCAAAGAAAACGTTCAGGTGGCTAACAGACACAGGAAATGCTCACAATCATTAGCCATTAGAGAAATGCAAACCAAAACTACAATGACATACCATCTCACCCCAAAGGTTGGCACTAATCCAGAAAACACAAAATGATAAATGTTACAGAGGTTGTGAAGAGATTGGAACTCTTATGTGCTGCTAGTGGGGATGTAAAATGGTACAACCACTATGGGAAATGATTCGGTTCATCCTTAAAAAGCTAGAAATAGAAATACCATATGATCCAGCAATCCCACTCCTAGAAACATACCCTAGAGAAATAACAGCCGTCACAAGAAGAGATATATGCACACCTATGTTCGATAGCAGAAAGATGGAAACAACCTAAGTGCCCCCCCCCATCAAATGGATAAACAAATTACGGTACATACACACACAATGGAATACTATGCAATGATAAAGAACGATGATAAATTCATGAAACAGCTCACAACATGGATGAATCTAGAGGGCATTATGCTGAGTGAAATTAGTCCCAAAAGGGCAAATATTATATGAGACCACTATTAAAAGAACTCAAGAAAAGGTTGAAACACTGAAGAAAACATTCTTTGATGGTTATGAGGGTGGGGAGGAGGGTGATTCACTAACTAGACAGTAGACAAGGATCAACTTCGATGAAGGGAAGGACAACACACAATATAGGGGAAGTCAGCAAAACTGGACCAAAGCAAAAGCTAAGAAGTTTCCTGGACACACTGAAACACTTCGAGGGACAGAGTAGCTGGGGCTGGGGCCTGGGGACCATAGTTTTGGGGGACATCTAGGTTTATTAAGTTTATTAAGAAAATGTTCTCATCCCACTTTGGTTAATGGCGTCTGGAAGATATTAGCCCAAGAGACTAAAGGATCACATGAACTAGAGACTACACCAGCCTGAGACCAGAAGAACTAGATGGTGTGTGGTTAACATCAATAAACGCCCTGACAGGAAACACAACAAGAGAGTCCCAAATGGAATGGGAGAAAAGTATGGAACAGAACTCAAATTCACATAAAAAGATGAGACTTAATGGTCTGACACACACTGGAGGAACCTCCAAAACTATGGCTTCCAGACATATCATTAACCCAGAACTAAAACCATTCTTGAAGCCCACTCTTCGAACAAAGATTAGACAGAAATGTAAAATAAAAAATAACACACGTGAGGAATGTGCTGCTTAGGTCAATCAGATACACGGGACCAAATTAGTGGCCCCCGTTGGTTAAGTGCTATGGCTGCTAACCAAAGGGTTGGCAGTTCGAATCCACCAGGCACACCTTGGAAGCTCTATGGGGCAGTTCTACTCTGTCCTATAGGGTCGCTATGAGTCGGAATCAACTCAACGGCACTGGGTTTGGTTTTGTTTTTTGGTCCAGAAGCAGGATGAGAACGCAAGAGGGAATAGGACCTGATCGAATGGACACAGGGTACCTGGAATGGAAAGAAGGAGTGTGCTGTCACATTGTGTGGATTGCAACTAATGTCACAAAACAATATGTGTATAAATTTTTGTAGTAAGAAGTTAACTTGAGCTGTAAACTTTCACCTAAAGCACAATTAAAAAAAAGGAAATATAAATAAATAAATGGTAAATGCAGTTGTTACTATTATCAGGGCCAGCTTCACGGCCATTGGACTTGTGGGTCACACAGGGCTCCACTCTTAGAAAGGCCCCTGTTGCCACCTTGAAATTCTTACTTTCTTTTATTTATTGTACTTTAGATGGTTTACAGAACAAACTAATTCCTCATTAAATAGTACACATATTATTTTATGACATTGGTTAACAACCCCATGACATGTCAACACTCTCCCATCTCGAACTTGGGTTCCCTATTACCAGCTTTCCTATCTCCTCCTGCCTTCTAGTCCTTGCCCCTGGGCTGGTGTGTCCCTCTAGTCTCGTTTTGTTTTATGGACCTGTCTAATCTTTGGCTGAACGGTGAACCTTGGGAGTGACTTCATTACTGAGCTAAAAGGGTGTCCAGAGGCCATACTCTCAGGGTTTCTCCAGCCTCTGTCAGATCAGTAAGTCTGGTCTTTTTTTTTGTGAGTTAGAATTTTTTTCTACATTTTTCTCCAGCTCTGTCTGGGACCCTCGATTGTGGTCTCTGTCAGAGCAGTCAGTAGTGGTAGCCGGACACCCTCTATTTGTACTGGACTCAGTCTGGTGGAGACCATGGTAGATGTGGTCCATTAGTCCTTTGGACTAATCTTTCCCTTGTATCTTTAGTTTTCTTCATTCTTCCTTGCTCCCAAAGGGGTGAGACCAGTGGAGTATCTTAGATGGCAGCTCACAGGCTTTTAAGACCCCAGACACTACTCACCTAAATAGAATGTAGAACATTTTCTTTATAAACTATATTATGCCAGTTGAGCTAGGTGTTCCCTGAGACCATGATCCCCACAGCCCTCAGCCCAGCAATTCAATTCCTCAGGGAGTTTGGATGTGTGTATGGAGCTTCCATGACCTTGCCTTGTACAAGTTGTGCTGGCTTCCCCAGTATTGTGTACTGTCTTACCCTTCTCCAAAGGTACCACTTATCTATTGTCTATTTAGTGTTTTTTTATCCCCACCCATGCCCTCACTCGTAACCATCAAAGATTGTTTCTTTTTGTGTGTAAACCTTTTCATGAGTTTTTACAGTAGTGGCCTCATACAATATTTGTCCTTTTTCGACTGACTTATTTCACTCAGCATAATGCCCTCCAGATCCATCCATGTTATGAGATGCTTTACAGATTCAT
The DNA here is from genome assembly GCF_024166365.1 of Elephas maximus indicus. Classification (NCBI taxonomy): domain Eukaryota; kingdom Metazoa; phylum Chordata; class Mammalia; order Proboscidea; family Elephantidae; genus Elephas; species Elephas maximus. The sequence continues at coordinate 25,193,760 of NC_064843.1, read as the reverse complement.
CTTTGTTCTTTATCATTTAGTAATACTCCATTGTGTGTATGTACCGTAGTTTGTTTATCCATTCATCTGTTGATGGGCATCTAGGTTGTTTCCAATCTTTTTGCTATTCTGAACAATGCTGCAGGCAGCATGGGTATGCATGTGTCTATTCATGTGATGACTCTTATTTCTGTAGGATATATTCCTACGAGTGGGATTGCTGGATCATATGGTATTTCTATTTCTAGCTTTCTAAGGAAGTGCCATTTCATTTTCCAAAATGGTTGTATCATTTTGCATTCCTACCAGCAGTGCATAAGAGTTCCAATATCCCTACAGCCTTCTCAACATTTGTTATTTCCTGTTTTTTTTATTCGTGCCAGTAATGCTGGGGTGAGATGGTATCTCATTCTGGTTTAAAATTGGTTTTCTCTAATGGCTAGTGATCCTGAGCATTTCCTCATGTGTCCATTGGCTGCTTGAATGTCAACATCATTTTGTGTTAGTTTGGGTGTGTGTCTAGAAATTTGTCCATTTCCTCTAGGTTTTCAAATTGGTTGAAGTATAGTTTTTCATAATACTCTGTTATGATCCCTTTTATTTCAGTTGAGTCTGTTGTAGTGTCCCCCATTCCATTTCTTATTTGGGTTATTTGTGTCCTCTCCTTTTTTTTTTTTTTTTTTTTTTTGTCAGTTTGGCCAGTGGTTTGTCGATTTTGTTGATCCTTTCAAAGAACCAACTTTTGGGTTTGTTGCTTCTTTCTATTGTTTTTGTATTCTCTATTTCATTTATTTCTGCTCTGATCTTTATTGTTTCCTTTCTTCTGATGGCTTTGGGTTTCTTTTGCTGTTCTGTCTTTGTTCAATTTGTGTAGCTAATGTTTTGATTTTGTCCTTTTCTTCTTTTTTTAATGTGTTCATCTATTGCTATAAATTGACCTCTGAGGACTGCCTTTGCTGTATCTCAAAGGTTTTGGTATGATGTGTATTCTTTCTCATTTGATTCTAGGAATTTTTTTATTCCATCTCTGATTTCTTCTACTACCCAGTGGTTTTTAAGCAGGGTGTTATTCAGTTCCCATGTAACTGATTTTTTTTTTTTTCTTTGCTCTTCCTGTTGTTGATTTCCACCTTGATGGCATTGTGGTCAGAAAAGATACTTTGTATTATCTCAATGTTTTGGATTTTGTTGAGGGTTGCACTGTGGCCTAAAATGTGGTCTATTCTGGAGAACGTTCCATGTGCGTTGGAAAAGAATGTGTACTCTGCAGCTGTCGGGTGGAGTGTTCTATATACGTCTATGAGGTCAAGTTGGCTAATTGTGCCCTTTAGCTCTTCTGTATCTTTGCTGAGTTTCTTTCTAGATGTTCTGTCCTTTACCGAGAGTGGTGTGTTGAAGTCTCCTACAATTATTGTGGAACTGTCAATTTCTCTTTTCAGTGCTGTTTTTGTTTTAATTATTTTGGAGCCCTGTCATTGGGTCTGTAGATGTTTATTATGGTTATGTCTTCATGATGGATCGTCTCTTTAATCATTATGTAGTGCCCTTCTTTGTCTTTTATGGTGGATTTTGTCTTAAAGTTCATTTTATCTGAGATTAGTATTGCTACTCTTGCTCTTTTTTTTAGTAGCTGTTTGTTTGATGTATTTTTTTCCATCCTTTGATTTTTTAATAAATTTACATCTTTGTTTCTAAGGCGTGTGTGTCTCTTGTAGACAGCATATTGATAGAGCCTTTTTTTGTTTTTTTAATCCGTTCTGTCACTCTCTGTCTCTTTATAAGTGCATTTAGGCCATTTACATTCAGTGTAATTATCGATAGGTGTGGGTTTATTGCTGTCATTTTGTAGTGCTTTTTTTTTGTGGTGCTGACGTTTTCTTTGTTCCTCTTACTCTCCTGTGCCGAATTCCTTTTGTTTGTGGATTTTTTTTTCATTTCTTTTGTTTTCATACATTTTGTTTTTACTGAGACTTTGTCTTTCTTCTTTATTTTGATAAGTAGGTTTGTTACTTCCTTTGTGCTTACCCTGAAGTTTACCCTTATCTTCCATGCCTTCCCCTCCATTAAAAAGTTCTGTACCTACACTGTTTATTCCCTCTTCTATTGTTCTGACATTGTTGTTATTTACAGATTAATCTTTCTGGTTCCCTGTTGTAATTCTTTTGGTTTTGGATAGTCTTTGAGAGTTCATTTCCTAGGTTGGTATCTGGCTGGTACAATCTTGCATCCTAGATTCAGGCTGTGATGTGATGTTGCATGTTCTCAGACCGAAGAACTCTCTTTAATAATTTTGGAGAGTTTGGTTTGGTTTTTATATATTCTTTTAATTTCTGTTTATCTGGAAATGTCCTAATTTCACCATCATATTTGAACAAGTTTTGCAGGATATATTATTCTTGTTCAGCAATTTTTTTTTCATGATTTTATATATGTCATCCCATTGTCTTCTTGCCTGCATGGTTTCTGCCGAATAATCAGAGCTTAGTCTTATTATTTCTCATCTGAATGTGACTTTACATTTTTTTCAAGTTGCTCTCAGGATTCTTTGCCTTTGGTTTTAGTGAGTGTGATTATGATATGCCTCGGTGATTTTCTCTTGGGGTCTATCCTATATGGGGTTTGTTGAGCTTCTTGGATGGTCAGCTTTTCATCTTTCATGATATTAGGGAAGTTTTCTGTAAGCAATTCTTCAATGATCCTCTCTGTGTTTTCTATTTTCTCCCCCTGTTCTGGAACTCCAATCACTCGTAAATTTTGCTTTTGATTGTATCCCACATAATTCTCAGCGTTTCTTCATTTTTCTTCATTCTTTATTCTCATTTTTCCTCAAACAGAGTAGTATCCAAGTGTTTGTCACGATTTTGCTGATCGTGTCTTCCATCATTTCAAACCTGCTCCTCAGCCCTTCTATGACAGTCCGTTTCTGAAATTTTGTTGTTTATCTTTTGGATTTCTAATTATTGTTTTTGTATGCTTTCTAGTTGTAAATTTATTTTGGCATTTTGTTCCTGTATTATTTTCCTTAATTCTTCCATTTTTTGGTCTGTATTTTCCATGAATTTGTCTATTTTTTCCCTCATTTTTGTCTGCTCTTTGCTTCAATTCTTGGATAGCTCTGAATATTAGAGATTCAGATTCCCTATCAGGTAGTTCTAGTCCCTTTTCTTATACTGGAAGGTCATCTGGTGTTTTATTTTTGGATGGCTACTGGAACCATTCTGTCTTCTTTTTATGTTTTGGTACTTTCTGCTATCTTTGGGACATTCAGTAGTTATTTTGTTTATTGATTGTAGATTTGCTTGTTTCATCCTGCTTTTTTGTTTTATTTGATTATGTCTGAGCAGGAAGGCTGTGCTTTCTTTGTTGTTTGCTCATCTGTGGGCATGATACTTTTCACCTCCTTGTCCAATGGTCAGGGCCACTTGCTCAGCTATGATGCAGCAGGGAAGGTCCAGCTGAAGGGGAGGGGCTGGGATTAGTTGTTCATGGCACATACTAGGGCCAACAGGGCAGGCCGGGAATCAGTTCAGGGCAGGTTCTGGTAGGCCGTGCCTGTGCTGCTTGGAGATGTGATGTTCAGTGCACAGTGCAGGTATGCAGGAAGGAGGGGGGAGGTTGTGATGTGTGGGTATGGCAAAGAAGAGAGAGAAACAGGAGCCAAAAACAAACAAATAAAAAAGTGCTAAGGAAGCTTGCCATTGGAGTGGGGAGATGAGAAACTGAGAAATGGAGAAAAACAAAAAGGGGTGAAAAAAGGAAAATAAATAAAAATTAGAAAAAAAAAAAAGAAATGAAACCCCCCAGGGATCCCACCAGCGCAGCTTCGAAAATCAGGGATGTAGCTCCCAGGCCATGCAGTACAGCCTGGTTAGAAGGGATAGAGATGCCACTCAGCACCAGATATTCAGGAGACAGGAAAAGAAGGTAAGTATAGAGAGATGAGGAACTGAGAAATGAAGAAAGACAAAAAGGAAAAAAGAAATGCCCCCAGGGATATCACCAAAGCAGCAGCGATAACCGGGGAAGTAACTCCCAAGCTGTGCAGTACAGCCCAGCTAGAAGGGGCTCACAAGTCGTGAAAAGAAAAAGAAAACAAAACAAAACAAAAAAAAGCAAAAACAAAGCCCCGGGGATCCCACCAGCATGGCAGCATGGGCTGGGGAAGCAGTTCCCCAATTGAGTGGTACTTCACAGCCTTTCAAGAAGAAGAAAATATGGCACATGGAGCCAGGTGTTCAAGAGAAAGGAGGGGGAGGTGGTGAGAGGCATGGAAGAAACCAAAAGAAGTGAAAAAAAGCAACACCAGCAACAAACAAATGGCACTTCGGGAGCTGGCCAGTTTGGATGGGGAAAAGTCAAGCGGCATGAGGCCAAAGCCACTGCCTCCTGGCCAAGAGACTGTGGCTGGCAGGAAGTAGAGGAGGCCGAGCAGGGGGAAAGAAGGGTGGGGGGCAGGAAAGCATATATTGCAGGTTACCAGCTGCTTTGTCTCCTCTTGGGAGCTCCTTGAAGCTGTTTTCCCATACTCCCTGTTCACTGATCTCCGATGTGGGTGGGACGAATCCAAGGAGCACAGACCTTGCACTTCCCAGCCAGCCTAGCAACTGCAGCCAGCTAGGAAGTGGCAGAGGTAGAGCAGGGAAGAGAAGGATGGAGGGTGGGAAAGTGTATATCGCTGGTTACCGGGTCCTCTCTCTCCTGCTGGGAGCTCCATGAAGCTGCTTTCTCGTACTCCCTGTCTGCAGATCTCCAACAGGAGTGCAAGATGGCAAATCCGTGCTGCATTAGCTGATAGGGGACCTAGCTCTCTGTTTTCTGTCAGTTTCTTATTCCATTTGATGCTTGGCTGACTTCTTCATCTCTTCATTTGATGCTTAAGATTCCAGTACTGACATTTGTCTCTCTGTTACTTAGTTTTTCAGGTCTTTGCTGTGGAGGGTTGGCGTGGTGCTTCCGTCTATTGTGCCATGTTGGCTGGAAGTGAAATTCTTACTTTTTGAACAAGCAGCCCTGCATTTTTCATTTTGCACTGGGCCCTACAACTTATGTAGGCAACCTTGACTTATGTATAGTTGTTCACCACTTCCTAAAATATTTATTTATTGATAATATGAACTATTTATTCTCAGTTCTTATTATCACACTCCATCTCTGCCTCTTACTAGGTAGAGGACCTTGAACAAGATTACTGAAATTATCCATGACTCAGTTTCTGCATCTGTAAAATAGGAGTAATAACAGTACTGTCCCCATGAGGTTCATGTGCAGGTTTAAATAGCATATGTAAAGTGCCAAGAGCAGTGCCTGACACATAGTAAGCACTCCAGAAAAGTTAAATATTATTATTTGGTTTATGACCTTGGGGAAAAAGTCAACCCTGGACTTGGTTTTCTTACTGCACCTTTTGGGGAAGGATTTATTAAACCTACTGGAGCTCTGGGCTACTTTGAGAAGCTGATTATTGTTGGAGGAAACACCTCCCAGAAAAACACAGAGAGTCTATGCACACACAAAGGAGCTTGCCTGCAGTTTGAGGGCATTTATGGACCTCTGAGTCCAAGGAGCCCAGATGGCACAGTGGTTAGGAGCTTGGCTGCTAATCAGAAGGTTGGCAGTTTGAATCCACCAGCTGCTCCTTGAAAACCCCATGGGGCAGTTCCTCTCTGTCCTGTAGGGTCACTTTGAGTCAGAATCAACTCGGACAGCAGTGGGTTTGGTTTTTTGGTTTGAAGGCCAAGGCAGGAGTCCCTGGGTGGTGCAAATGGCTAAGTGTTCAGCTACTACCAGGAGGTTGGTGGTTTGAATCCACCCAGAGGCACCTCAGAGGAAAGTCCTTGTGATCTACTTAGGAACGGTTGTTGTTCTTAGGTACCGTCGAGTCAATTTTGACTCATAGCCACCCCATGTGACACAGTAGAATTGCCCCATAGGGTTTTCTAGGCTGTAATCTTTATGGAAGCAGATCCCCAGGTCTTTCTCCTGCAAAGCTGCTGGGTGATTTCAAACCGCTAAGCTTTCAGTTAGCATCTAAGCACTTGAAAACCCTGTGGAACGCAGAAATACATGGGGGTTCCATGAGTTGGGGTTGACTAGAAGGCAACTGTTTTTTGTTTGTTTTGAGGCCAAGGTAACAGCCCCGGGTGAAAAACTCCGGAAAGCAAAAGATCACTAAGGGCCCTGCTAGTGCTGGAGTCTGAGTCTCTGGGGTGGGGACAGCCAGGCAGCCGTGTAGCACATTAGGACTCACAGGCCAGGCTGTTGGAGCTTTAAATCAGCAGCTATTTTTAGCTTTCCTATATATGGCCAGGGAGGAACATGGGCTATAGGAGGTGGAGGGATGCCAAGAGGCTTACAATGAGGTCTGGGGAGGCCAGAGCTCCTGTGTCTCCCCCACCTACCCCTTCCCGCTGGAGCACTGGAGAGCTTAGCCTCCCACCAAGGCAACAGGCATGGAGGAGAGGGAGGGGCTCATGGAGGTAGGAGTGGCAGGGGCTTCATTGGAGATGCCAGGGCATGGCCCTTTACCACAGTGATTTTCAAACTTTTCAACCATGACCCTCAGTAAGAAATACATTTCACATCATCACACACACACACACACACACACACATATATAAAAATATATGTCTCCCCACATACATGCACAATAAATGTTTCAGAAAACAATACTTTATTAAAGTATTCTTTGTGAAGCACCTTGAGATTTTCTATTCTATTCTTTCATTTAAAAAAAAAAAAAACAGGTCAGGACCCACTAAATTGATTTCACTACTTTTTTTTTTTAATGGGTCAGCACCTCTAGTCTGGGAAATGGATGCTTTCTTTGGTTCATAGCAGGCAGTCACCTGCCAGGGGAGGTGAGGAGTGGAGGAAAGGAGACACGATGGCCCGTTAATCAGTCCTTCTCAAGACTGGGGACAGGATGCACCTTTCAGCTTTATCTCCGACTGGGTGGCTAGTGTGGGTCCTCCTGGCTTCTGTGCATTCTGTTCTCTCTCCCTGGGGCACTTGTCCTCCACTCTTCTCTCCTGACTCACTCCTGCATGTACTTGAGGGCTCGGCTTGTCACTTGCTCCATGAAGCCTCCCTGAATGCCTAAGTCCTGGTGAGCTGCCCACCTCTCACTTCTTTAGTTCCTGTATTTCCCCTGCCTAGCACCTGCACACACACACACACACCAAACCCATTGCCGTTGAGTTAATTCTCACTCTCAATGACCCTGTAGGACAGAGTAGAGCCGTTCTATAGAGTTTTCAAGGCTATGATCTTCACAGAAGCAGACTGCCACATCTTTCTCCCAAGGAGCAACTGGTGGGTTCGAACCACCAACCTTTAGGTTAGCAGCCAAGTGCCTAACCACCGCGCCCCCCGGGCTCCAGAGCACCTGCACACTGTAGTATAATTTCCTGTTAAATTCTCTGTGAAGGCGGGGCCTTTTTCTTCTGTTCATTTCTACACCTCCCAGAGTGGTGCAGTTTTGGCTTTGGGATAGTTACTCAATACATTTCTGGAGTAAATGAATAATAACTAATAGTAATTATACCCCTGTTGCTGTCGAGTCGGCTTCAACTTATAGGGACCCTATGGGACAGAGTAGAACTGCTCCATAGGGTTTCCAAGGAGCAGGTGCTAGATTTGAACTGCCAACCTTTTGGTTAGCAGCCAAACTCTTAACCACTGTGCCACCAGGGCTCCAAAAGCAATAACAACTACCACTTATTGAGTTATCCCCTAAAAATCTTCAGAGAGATTAGTGTAGATCCATTTTATCGATGAGGAACCTAAGGCCTAAAGAGATTAACTACCTTGAGCAAAGTCATTCAGTGAGTAAGTAGTAGGGCCAACATAATAATCCAGGGTGGCCCAACTCCTAACCTTCCTAATCTCAGGATCTTACTTGTCCACATTCCCCTCCAAGTTACCCAGGCTAGGGCAAAGGTCAGGTCCTTAACAAACCCTGGGGAGACTGATGACAGGATGATTAAAGAGATTTTCCAAAGCAGTGGCTGCATCTAATTTTGGATAGTGGCACCTCGTGTGTGGCCGGAGAGAAAGGACCCGTGAGGCATCCATTCTCTGAGGATGTGGGGCCATCTCATTCGGAAGAAGAGTCTGGGCTTCCAACAAGCCAGAGGAGCACGTCTTCCCTGGCCTGGAAGGCTCCTGGCACACCTGGGAAAAAGCCCACACCATCTGGCCCGTGCCCAGGACTCCACCCTCACTTCCTACCTGCTCCCCTCACTCTGTCCTGCTACCCAGCATTATTATCGTTCCTAAAACACGCCAAGCCCAGTCCTGCCTTGGGCCTCTGCAACTGCCATTTCCTCTGCCTGGAAGCCCCTTCTTTGCATTCCTCCCGCCCTGCTTCTCAGACCACCCTGCCTCAAAATACCACCCCTCACTCTCTGCTATTTGTTTCATATCACTAGCAGCTTCTGGAAATGACGTATGGGTTTGTTTTCCTGTTTATTCCTGTCTTCCCCACTCCACAGGAAGCTCCTTGAGGACCTTGCCTTGCTCACTGCCCTGGCCCCTAGAACTTACTGTGGGACGGTGACCAGCACATAGTGGGTCCTCACAAATTTTGGTGGCATGAACGAATGAATGGGTTTTCTCTCTTTCATACATATTGGGAGGTCAGCCCATAGCTTCCCATGCTCACCTTGACCGAGACGTGTGTGTTCCTGTGACTACCATCCAGGCCTCCCCACACACACACCTTGGTTTGGGTAGAGGAAGGAGGGAAGGGAGCTTACATTCAGCCTGCTTGGTACCCCTTGACATCAGTAACTGAGGCCCTGTAAACACTGAAGTATTATCTCCATTTTGTAGCCGGGAAACTGAGGCTTGCTCTCTGCTGCGTCTCCAGGGCCTAGCACAGTGCCTGGCACACATATCCAGGAAGTTGAATTACACTGAGTTGGAGAGGTTCAGAGGAGCCCTGGTGGGGCAACAGTTAAGTGCTTGGCTACAAACTGAAAGGTCAGCAGTTCAAACCCACCAGCTGCTCCAAGGGAAAAAGATGTGACAGTCTGCTGCCGTAAAGATGACCCATTTTCGCTGAGTCGATTTGCTATGAGTCAGAACTGACTCGATGGCAATGGGTTTTTTGGAGAGGTTCAGCAAAGAGCTCAAGGTCACTGAACTAGGCAGAGGTGGAGCCAGGATTCATCCTCGGTGCTGTCCTGCTGCAGCCAGTGCTTTTGTACTACACTGTGTAGCCACCAAGAAAACCTGGTGGTGCAGTGGTTAAGAGCTACCGCTGTTGACCAAAAGGTCGGCAGTTCAAATCTACCAGGCGCTCCTTGGAAACCCTATGGGGCAGTTCTAGTCTGTACTGTAGGGTCGCTATGAGTCGAAACCAACACAACGGGTTTGGTTTCTGGGTTTTGTGTAGCCACTATAGGCACCTACGGAAGCTCTAGGGACAGTACCTAGTTACCATCCAGACACCCAGCAACCAGCAACCCAGACATATGCCCACTCTGTACCTGAGGCTGCTCTCAATATGCCCATGGGCCTCGGCTGAGCAAACCTTCCACCCTGGGCTGCCTGGTGCCCTACGTGCCCCTGCCTCCCCACCCCCACCCAGCCCACTCCCAGACTGCCCACTTCCTGCCCTCCATCATAACGAGGAGAGGCTAGTGACAAATATATTACAAATGCCTTTGGATGCCAACCATGTTTTTTTTTTTTTTAATTAGCCCCAGTTTTGTCTGTGTCAGCTTCTCTTTCCAACGCGGCACTAGGACGACTTCATAGAATTATCCTGAGCTAGAAGGGACCTTATTGACCCTTTAAAGCAGGGGCCAGCAAGCATTTTCTGTGAGGGGCCAGATAACAATAAATACTTTAAGCGCTGTGGGCCAAGAGGCAAAATCGAGGACAGTTTATGTGGACATTTTCATGGAATTTTTGTGTGTGACAAAATATTGTTCTTCCTTTGATTTCTTTTTTTTTTTCCCAATCATTTAAAAATGTAAAAACCACGCTTAGCTCACAAGTCGTACAAAGACAAATGGCAGGCTAGATTTGGCCCAGGAACCATAGTTAGCTAGCCCTGACTTAAAGCAGTACTTCTTAAACTTTAATGTGCAGAAAACCGCCTGTTGAGCTCATTAAAACATTCTTGGGCCCACCCTCTTGTTCAGTAGGTCTGGGAAGGAGGGGGGACCCTTAAATTTGCATTTTAACATGTGGACAGGCCATGCTGGTACTGCCGGTCCAGCAACACCATTCTGAGTAGTGCCAATGTTCTAAGCTCCCCATTCTATGGATGAGGAAATTGAGGCCCAGAGAAGTGACACGTCCAGAGTTACAGCCCATGGACCAGGTAATGGTAGTCACACCACCACAGAGCTGTCACAGAAAAGCGCCTGTTTTCTTACCCCACCGAGTACACTCCTGCTCCTAAGTCTTTGTACACATTCCTCTCTTGGCTAAACTATTCCCTGCTTGCCCTTCACAAATGCAATTTCCCACCAAGATCCAGCTCAGAGGTCACCTCCCTAAAGCAATCCCTGACCTCCTCAAACTTACAGGCTCCTTTCTCAGGGCGCCCCCAGCACTCTGCACATACTCGTCTATAACGATTTGCCCAAGTGCCTCTCTGGAAGCCAGGGAATGGATCTTACTCCTTTTTATAGCGAACCCTTTGTACAATGCCTAACAAATAGGAGGTGCCCCATAAACATGCACCGAAAGAAAGGAAGAAAAGGAGGAAGGAAGAAAGGGGGGGATGGGTGGATGGATGAATGAATGAACACTCTTCATGATCTATTGCTTGAAAGTAGTTTTCATGGCAAAGCTGAGACGAGACCCCAGTTTTGCTGGTGCACAAGCCAGAGTCCAGTCCACGGTTGTTAATATTCTCAGCTTCTAAACAGCACCACTTATATCCTACTCAGTACGTATTCTAGGCTAGCCTTTGTGCTAAGCGCTCCTGGGATCCTCTCAATAACCCGTTGTTGGCCCACCTTTACTAACAAGAAAATAGGTGCTTGGACAGGCAGAGCAGCTAGCCCACCGCCTCCCTGCCTCTCCTCTTCCCGCCGTCCACCAAGGCCATCACCCTCCGCCCGCCCCACCCCTGCAGGCCCCAGACTGGGCTCACCTCCATCGGCATAGGTCTCCGTGCCATAGCCGTCCTGCAGGCCGTTGTTCCAGGTGCCCTCGTACTTGGCACCACTGCTGGTGCTCTGCCGGGTGCCATAGCGCCCCTTGAAGCCGTGCGTCCACTCGCCCTTGTACAGCCAGCGCCCCTTGGTCTCTATGCCCAGTCCATGCCGCTTGCCCTGGCTCCAGTACCCCTCAAAGGTGTTCCCGCTGGGCCAGGTGTACACGCCTGCCACCTCAAAGCCAAAGTTCCAGGAGCCCGAGTACTCGCCCTGGCCCTTGGGGCCCGTGCACAGCCCATGCCCATGGGCCTTGCCCCCCTCCCAGCCCCCGCAGTATGCCCCGCCATCATCAAAGTCAAAGCGGCCCCCACTCATCTCATCATAGCCTCCAACCACCTCCCTGTTCTCCAGCTTAGGTGGGGAGGGCGGCAGGGGTGCCAGCAGCACTCTCCAGGTGTGCTGGGGGCTGGGCCCCCAGACTCACCAAGGCGCCCCAGGAGGGGGACAGCCAGCTGCCACCAAAGGCTGAGAGAGCCCAGGAGCCAAGTCAGCACTGGGCCAGCTGGTCAGTGCCATGCCTGGGAGGCCCCCCAATGAGCCAGAGGCAGGCGGCCAGCTGGGAAGGCAGCAGGAAGGAAAGATTCAAAGTCCCCCAAGCGTCCCAAGTCTGGCTTCCACGGAGTCAAAGGAAAAGCGGTGTGATCCCTTTAAGAAGCACATTAAAAGGGTGAGGTGGAGGGCCCCCAGTCCAGGTCAAAGAGGGGGAATCCCCCTCAGTGCCAGACCCCCAGCCTGAGGCCGAATTCCCGACCTGCTGGCCCCCTTCTCCTCCACCCAGTGGGCGTGTGGGGCTGTCGGTCCCCCGTCGCTGCCCCGCCCCTTCTCCAAATCTGCCCTCCTCCTCCGACAGAAAGGTCAGTGTTGCCCTAACAAGGCCATCGGATTTCAGAAGCTGCTCCCAAAATAACCCCCCTGGCCAGCCAGCCTCCTTCAAAGAGGGAGGGGGTGTTTCACATTGGGCCTGTGCTTCAGGCCCAGGGAGTGGCTTGAGGGATGAGGAAGGGAAGCTGAGAACTAAGTGTAGGCAGCCTGGCAATTCAGCGTCTATTCTTCCCGTGGGTAAGAGCTCACTCCCACCCTCGCAGTCCCCTGAGCCTAAGGGCAGGGAGGGAGGAGAGGGGGAGGACAGGAGGGAGGGGAGAAGAAGACTAGCAGAACATCCAGTCCTGGAACACTTCGAATCCCCCAGAGCATGGAGGTTGGCAGCTCTCAGCCCACCACCACTCGCATGCCACAACAGGGCCCGGGGCTACCGCACCCTGCCAACGTCGCGAAGGAATCCAGTGACCTAGAGAGAAAGGAACGGGACGGCTGCACGTATACCTTTGAAAGCCCAGGAGGGAACTCCGAAAGAGCGGAGGCTCTGGGCACAGCCTGGAAGATACACACTGCAGCTCTGAGGCCAGCACTCCTGCACAGCCCCCCAAATTCTCCTCAGAGAATCACTGACTGCAAGAAGCCTGGAAGACATGGCCCCCGGACTCTCCGTTAACCCAGAACTAAAACCATGCCCGAAGCCAACTCTTCAGACAAAGATCAGACTGGATTATAAGACATAAAATGATACTGGTGAGGAGCGTGCTTCTTAGTTCAAGTAGACACATGAGACTATGTGGGTAGCTCCTGTCCAGAGGCGAGATGAGAAGGCAGAGGGGGACAGGAGCTGGTGGAACGGCCACAGGAAATCCAGAGTGGAAAGGAGGAGTGTGCTGTCACATTAGAGAGAGAGCAACTAGGGACACATAACAATGTGTGTATAAATTTTTGTATGAGAAACTACCTCGAGTTGTAACCTTTCACTTAAAGCACAAGAAAAAAAAATTCTCCTCACCCCTGGGAAGAACCCAGAGCAAAAATCACCGTCTGCTCCCTTTCTCTCTCCCACAAAGGGTAAATATCTTCTCTGAAGCCGAGGGTGGGGGTTGTGTTGAAAGGGGGTCATCTCAGAACTACGTGAGGATCGCCATTTTTTTCCCCCTTTCCAAGCTCTGGTGTCCTCAGAGCTTGTGGGGCTGACTTCAGAAGCTCTTGGGGCAGGGTCAAAAGAAAAGGGCCTGGGTGGATTCCCAGTACCCAGGTTCCCACCAAACTCCAGCAAAAGGGACTAATAAATCTCCATGACATGAAGCTGTGGACAGGACTAATGGCTAGAAATTCCAAGTGAGCCCAGGGTTAACAGGAAAGTAATTCTGAGAAAGGTAAGAGCCACCAAGAATAGGAAGCTGAGGGAGAGGGGAGTGTGTGTGTCTCGGCGTGGGTTTGAGGGAGTGGGACAGAGGGAGAGAAATCACTAAAGAAGCAGGCACAGAAGGCACCTGAGAACACTGGGCTTCTCTGACTTCACCTTACCAGACATATGCCAAATCTCATGGTGACGTAGGCCACTTTAAGTCACCATAGGGATTTTTTTTGGTTCCTTCACTGTTCACAGCCCCTGCCTTAAAGAACCCGCTCTGCGTCCACCTTTCACCACCAGGTAGAAATATGAAGCCTCTCCAGCTTACTATCAATGTCTGTTTGCCAAGCTGACTGGCAGCAAATAGTAGCAGATGAAGACTGTATTGTACCGTGTGGGTAGTTTGACTCACCACCTGGCCAGTTTGACTGACAGCCTCTTTGCACAATTCACTAACAACACCTTAATGCTGCCTCCAGAGTTCTGTGTGCCACTTCTCTAAAAAAAGTTGTCAATGATTTCATTCCAGTTGGATCAACAAACCATGTCCATGGAAGCTGCAGTCAAGAAATCAAATGGCATATTGCATTACGTAAATATGCCATTTGATTTCTTTTTTTTCCCCCCAAAAGACCTCTTTAAAGTTTTAAAAAGCAAAGATGACTTTGATACCTAAGGCCCACCTGACCCAAGCCATAATCTTTCCATTCGCCTCATAAGCATGTGAAAGCTGGACAATGAAAAAGAAGACAGAAGAAGAATTGAAGCATTCGAATTGTGTTGGTGAAGAATACTGAATATACCGTGGACTGCCAGAAGAATGAACAAATCAGTCGTAGAAGAAATACAACCAGAGTGCTCCTTAGAAGTGAGGATGTCGAGACTTGGACTTGTTTTCCTTGGACACATCATTAGAAAAGACCAGTCACCAGAAGAGAACATCGTGTTTGGTAAAGTGGAGTTTCAGTGAAAACGAGGGAAACCCTCCATGAAATGGATTGACACAATAGCTAGGACAATGCCCTCGAACATACCAGCAATCACGAAGATGACACAGGACTGGGCAACGTTTTGCTCTGCTATACATAAGGTCGCCACGAGTTGGAGTCGACTCAATAGCAATTAACGAAAACAACTTCTCTAGGTCTTCAGAGAATTACGAGTTTCCTTTCAGCTCTGCACTCCAGGGAAGGGGGGATTGCACTTCCAACTAGAAGCTAGAGGATTGGGGGTTGCCTAAGTTCAGTACCCTCTGTAGTTAAATGCCGGGGAAGTCACCATAATCCTGGTGGCTAGATGGCTGCTGTGGCCCCTCGCCAGCTGTTCTACCTACATAAATGCAGCCACTTTTCATCCATAGACACTCCCTACGAGGGTTCCCGGGTACATGGTAGAATCACCCATAGAACTTTAAAAAAGGATCCAGAGCTGCACCCAGACCTACTGAATTCGATTGTCTGGGGGAGGAGACTCAGGCAGGTACATTTTTAAAAAGTTCCTCAGATGAATCTAATTCTCATCCCTGGTTAAGAACCACTGCAAGTCTTCAGATTAAAAATCTGTTACTTAGCACGGACAAATTCATAAATCCACTTACTACAGGCTGCACAGGGTTCAAATCTGCATAGGGTTGTGTGACCTTGGACCTACTGTTACTTTCTCTAAGCTGCAGTTTCTTCATCTGTAAAACAGAAGGCAGAAGAGTACCTACCTTAGAGGATTACTAATACTAATATTAAGAATAATAGTGTCTACCTTATAGGGCTGGAAACCCTGGTGGCATGTGGTTAAGTGCTACAGCTGCTAACCAAAAGGTCAGCAGTTTGAATCTACCAGGTGGTCCTTGGAAACTCCATGGGGCAGTTCTACTTTGTCCTACAGGGTCACTATGAGTCAGAATTGACTCGACGGCAACAGGTTTGGGTTTTTTTGGTACCTTGTAGGACTAGTTGAGGAAACCCTGGTGGCGTAGTGGTTAAGTGCTACGGCTGCTAACCAAAGGGTCGGCAGTTCGAATCCACCAGGTGCTCCTTGGAAACTCTACGGGGCAGTTCTACTCTGTCCTATAGGGTCGCTATGAGTCGGAATCGACTCAACAGCACTGGGTTTTTTTTGTTTTGTTTTGTTTTAGGGCTAGTTGAGAATACTAGAACAAGGCTAAGAGCACAATAATACCTAATAAATGTTAGCTGTTATCATTATTATTTTCACATGATAAGGTGCTTTTAAGACTATTATGCTTAATAAAATAGCCACTGAAAGAGAGACCATCTTTCAGTACTAAATACCTTGACATTGAAGCGCTCCTTACTGTCTCCCCAATACACGTTAACATTTTTGCCCTGTCGTTTCTAATTTTTTAAACTGCTAAACTAAGTTACTGGTAAAGGGCCACTTTGACTTAAAAGTTTAATTAAATTCTTTACCAAAGCTCGTGCTGGTTTTAGCCGACCAGTGTTGATCTTTTTGACAAGCCATCACTTTTGTCCTCTTCAAACCAGCGCATTCGAGTCAGGAAACAAATAAAAAGGGGTCAAGGACGACCTCTTGTGGTCATATGTGTATTACAACAGATTTTCCATAAGCAAAACAAACTTCTTCAGATCAAATGGAATTTACTAAACTTAAAATGAATTTTAAACTTTTTAAAAGATACTTATCCTGTTCTCTCTCATTTCCAGGTCTTTTCTTACGTCATACTTCTGTTCTTTGGTCAGAGGATGCAGTCATTTCCTCCCTCTGTTTGCTTTCCAACTTCTCAAGCGTGGCTGCTCTCCGGGGAGTGTGGAAGGAGGGAACAGAAAATCCAGAACAGAGACCACTGCACACAGAAATCCACCTGAGTTCTTCTCATCCATTGAATATTCAGCTGAAGAAGACTTACCTCCCCCAGGAAACCTTTCCAGACAAGTTACCTGGCCGGGTTAGGTGCCCTTCCTACATGCTTCTCGAACTTTATCAATGTATTTCATTTTTTAAAAAAATAATTGCTGAGGAACAAAGTGGGAGGCCTCACACTACCTGATTTTAGAACCTATTATACTGCTGCAGTAGTCAAAACAGCCTAGTACTGGTACAATAACAGATACATAGACCAATGGAACAGAATTGAGAACCCAGACGTAAATTCACCTATGAGCAGCTGATATTTGACAAAGGCCTAAAGTCTATTAAATGGGGAAAAGACAGTCTCTTTAACAAATGGTGATGGCATTGGATATCTATCTGCAAAAAAATTAAACAAGACCCATACCTCACACCATGTATAAAAACTAACTCAAAATGGCTCAAAAACCTAAATATAAAATCTAAAACGATAAAGATAATGGGAGAAAAAATAGAGAGAACATTAGGAGCCCTAATACAGATAATAAATAGTATACAAACCATAACTAACGATGTACAAACACCAGAAGACAAGCTAGATAACTGGGAGCTCCTAGAACTCAAACACTTATGCTCATCAAAAGACTTCACTGAAAGAGTAAAAAGACTATCCACAGACTAGGAACAACTTTTTGGCTACCCCATATCTGAGCAGGGTCTAACCTCTAAAATCTATAAGATACTGCAAAACCTCAACAACAAAGACACAAATAAGTCAATCAAAAAATGGGCAAAGGTTATGAACACTTTATCAAAGAAGACAATCAGGCAGCTAAAGGATACATGAGGAAATGCTCACAATCATCAGCTATCAGAGAAATGCAAAAGTCAAAACCACGAGATGCCATGTCACCCCGACAAGGTCAGCACTAATCCAAAAAAATACAAAATAATAAATGTTGGAGAGGTTGTGGAGAGACTGGAACACTTACACACTACTAGTGGGAATGAAAAATGGTACAACCACTTTGGAAACTGATTTGACGCTTCCTTAAAAAGCTAGAAATAGAAGTACCATAGGATCCAGCAATTCCACTCCTTGGAATATATCCTAGAGAAATAAGAGCCATCACATGAATAGATATATGCACACCCATGTTCACTGCAGCACTGTTCACAATAGCAAAAAGATGGAAACAACCTGGGTGCACATCAACAGACGAATGGATAAAAAAGTTAAGGTCATGCACACAATGGAATACTACACAACGATAAAGAACAATGATGAATCCATGAAACATCTCACAACATGGATGAATCTGGAAGGCATTATGCTGAGTGAAATTAGTCAGTCACAAAAGGACAAATATTGTATGAGACCACTATTATAAGAACTCAAGAAAAATCTAGAACACTAAAGAAAACATTCTTTGATGGTTACTAGGATGGGGAAGGAGTGAGAGGGGAATTCACTAACTAGACAGTAGACAAGAATTATCTTCAGTGAAAGGAAGGACAACACACAATACAGGGGAAGTCAACACAACTGGATTAAACCAAAAACTAAGAAGTTTCCTGAATACAATCAAACACTTTGAGGGACAGAGTAGCAGAGGCGGGGGTCTTCAGACCATGGTTTCAGGGGACATCTAGGTCAACTGCCATAACAAAGTTTATTAAGAAAATGTTCTGCATCCCCCTTTGGTTAGTGGCGTCTGGGGTCTTAAAAGCTTGCCAGTGGCATCTAAGATGCATCAAATTGGTCCCAATCCAGCTGAAGCAAAGGAGTATGAAGAACACCAAAGACACAAGGCAAATATTAGCCTGAGAGACAAAAGGGTCACATAAACCAGAGAGTCTATCATCCTGAGACCAGAAGAACTACATGGTGCCTGGCTGCCACCAATGACCGCCCTGACAGGGAACACAACAGAGAGTCCCTGATGGAACAGGAGAAAAGTGTGGTGCAGAGCTCAAATTCACATAAAAAGACCAGACTTAATGGTCTGACTGAGACGGGAGGAACCCTCGAAGACATGGCCTCCAGAATCTCTGTTAACCTAGAACTAAAACCATTGCCGAAGGTAATTCTTCAGACAAAGATTAGACTGGATTATAAAACATAATACTTGTGAAGAGTGTGCTTCTTAGTTCAAGCAGATACATGAGACTAAATGGGCAGCTCCTGTTCAGATGCAGGACGAGAAGGCAGAAAGGGACAGGAGCTGGTTGTATGGACACAGGAAACCCAGGTTGGAAAGTGGGAGTGTGCTGGCACATTATAGGGATTGTAACTAGTGTCACATAACAATGCGTGTATAAATTTTTGTAGGAGAAATTAACTTGAGCTGTAAACTTTCACCTAAAGAACAATAAACAATAATAATTGCCAGTATCTGGCTCTTCCTCTAAGCTATGAGTTTTTTGAAACAAGGATGTTTATCCCCCCACAAAAAAAAAAAAAAAAAATACATGAACACCTACTATGTGCCTGGCACTCTGGTTTATCTTCATACATACAGTGCTTGCACATAGTGCTCCTTGTCTTTCCCTCTCAACAGCATTTGGCAGCTAATCACTCCTTTCTTGAAACGCTTTTTCACTTGACTTTCAGGATCCCTAACTGGTCTTTTTTTTTTTTTAACTGGAGTAGCAGCACCTACTCCGCCTTTTGCTAGTTCCTCCTGGCCTCTAAAAAAAAAAAAACCAAAACAAAACCTGATTCCGACCCACAGCAACACTACAGGGCAGAGTAGAATTGCCATAGGGTTTGCAAGGAGCAACTGGTGGATTCGAACTGCTGACCTTTTGATTAGCAGCCAAGTTCTTAACCACTGTGCCACCAGGGTTTCCCCTGACCTCTAGACCTTGGGAATTCTCTAGGACTTTGTCCTCTGACCGTTCACTTCCTATGTATGGCTTTAGATAACATCCATATAATGATGGCTCCCAAATTTGTATCTCCAGCTTGTAACTCTCTCCTGATCACCAGTTATATACTCAACTACCTACTCAACATCTCTGCATGGGTATCTCATAAACACTGCAAACTGGACAAGAAAGAAACCAAACTCCAAATTTCCCCTCCCAAATATGTTCTTCCTATCTTTCTCACACTCCATATCCATCAACAAGTCCCTTCATCTCTACCTTCAAAATGAGTCCAGAATACATCTTATCTCCACCACTGCCAAGCATCAAGCCATCAAAACCCATTGCCTGATTCACTACCATAGCCTCCCTTCCCCTTCTCCCCGCCCCTTAGTCTACATATAGCAGCCAGTGCTCTTCAAAAAAGGAAAGTCTGATAAGTCAATCACAAAAGGACAAATATTGTATGAGACCACTATTACAAAAATTCAAAAAAATGTTCACACACAAAAAAACAATCTTTGATGGTTACGATAGAGGGGAGGGATGGGGCAGAAAATCACTAACTAGATAGCAGATAAGTGTTAACTTTTTGGTGAAGGGAAAGACAACACACAGTATAGAGGAAGGCAGCACAACTTGACCAACTCAGAGTCGCAGAAGCTTCCTAGACACATCCAACGCCTTGAGGAACTCAGTTACTGGAGCTGAGAGCTGGGGACCATAGTCTTGGGGGACATTCAGGTCAATTGGTATAATATAGTTCATAAAGAAAATGTTCTATATCCTACTTTGATGAGTAAAGTCTGGCGTCTTAAAAACTTGTGAGTGGCCATCTAAGATATATCTATTGGTCCCAGCCCATCCGGAGCAAAGAAGAATGAGAAAACCAAAGACACACGAAAAATATTAGCCCAAGAGACAAAAGGGCCACATGAACCACATCTTCCACCAGGCTGAGCGCAGAACTAGCTGGTGCCTGGCTACCACCACCGACTGCGCTGACAGGGATCACAACAGAGAATCCCCGAAAGAGCAGGAGAAAAAACAAAATTTACACTCACAAAAAAAAAAAAAAAGACCAGACTTACTGGTTTGACAGAGACTGGAGGAACTCCCAAGACTATGGCCCCTGACACCCTGCTAACTCAGAATTGAACCCACTCCCAAAGTCCACCTTTCAGCCAAAGATTAGACAGGCCTATAAAGAAAAACTAACACACGTGAGGAATGTGCTTCTTGGTGCAATCAAGTATATGAAACCAAATGGGCAACACTTTCCCAAAAACGAAGATGAGAAGGCAGGAAGGGACAAGAAAACTGGACGAATAGACAAGGGAACCCAGAGGGAAAGGGGGAGAGTGCTGACACATTGCAGGATTGCAACCAATGTCACAAAACAATTTGTATATAAATTTTTGAATGAGAAACTAATTTGCACTGTAAACTTTCACCAAAAGCAAAATAAAATTAAAAAAGAAAGTGACAACTGGACTAAATTGAAGTAAAGAAGTTTCCTGAATAAACTGAATGCTTCGAAGTCCAGCAAAGCAGGGGCAGGGGTTTGAGGACCATGGTTTCAGGGGACATCTAAGTCAATTGGCATAATAAAATCTATTAAGAAAACGTTCTGCATCCCACTTTGAAGAGTGGCTTCTGGGGTCTTAAAGGCTAACAAGCAACCATCAAAGATGCATTAATGAATCTCAAACCACCTGGATCAAAGGGGAATGAAGAATACCAAGGTCACAAGGTAATTATGAGCCCAAGAGACAGAAAGGGCCACATGAACCAGAGACTACATCATCTTGAGACCAGAAGAACTAGATGGTGCCCGGCTACAACCGATGACTGCCCTGACAGGGAACACAACAGAGGACCCCTGAGGGAACAGGAGAACAGTGGGATGCAGACCCCAAATTCTCATAAAAAGACCAGACTTAACGGTCTGACTGAGACTAGAAGGACCCCAGTGGTCATGGCCCCCATGCCTTCTGTTGGCCCACGACAGGAACCATTCCCAAAGCAAACTCGTCAGATATGGATTGGACTGGACAATGGGTTGGAGAGGGATGCTGGTGAGGTGTGAGCTACTTGGATCAGGTGGACACGTGAGACTATGTTGGCATCTCCTGCCTGGAGGGGAGATGGGAGGGTAGAGGGGCTTAGAAGTTGGCAAAATGGACACCGAAAAGAGAGAGTGGAAGGAGGGAGCAGGCTGTCTCATGGAGGGGAGAGTAATTGGGAATATGTAGCAAGGTGTATATGTTTTTATGTGAGAGACTGACTTGATTAGTAAACTTTCACTTAAAGCACAATAAAAATTATTATTATTAAAAAAAAAAAAGTGAATGTGACCACCAATAGGAAGTCGCACCTGGCAATAAACAATACTTTCCTATCCTTTCAGTCATTTTGTGTGGAAGCCCTGGTGGCGTAGTGGTTAAGTGTTACAGCTGCTAACCAAGAGGTCAGCAGTTCAAATCTACCAGGCACTCCTTGGAAACTCTATGGGGCAGTTTTACTCTATCCTATAGGGTCACTATGAGTCGGAATCGACTCCACGGCAACAGGTTTGGTTTTGACACATATGTGTATATGTTGTAGGGGGATGATGGTCCGATGCAATTATCAAACTATATTATTATTTAAAACAACTTTCTAGAGTCAACGTATACACAAATAGATGCTGACATACGCAACACGAGGGACATAGAGTCCTAAACCCCTGACAAGGGCAGGTGGAAATTGACTTGACCCTATCTATTTACAATTACCATGATTTGGTTATAGTGAGAAGCCATTTTGAACTGTGAAGTTTGTGGTATTAAAAAAAAAGGCAATTCTGATTATGTCTCTCCTCTCAGAAGCCCTGGTGGCATAGTGGTTAAGAGCTACAGCTGCTAACCAAAAGGTCGGCAGCTTAAATCCACCAGGTGCTCCTTCGAAACCCTATGGGGCAGTTCTACCCTGTCCTTTAGGGTCACTATGAGTCGGTATGGACTCAACAGCAACGGGTTTGGTTTTTGGTTTTCTACTACAACTCCCTCAAGTAAGAGCCCAAGTCTTTAAACTGGCCTGTAACACCTCCCTGATCTGTGCCCTCCCATACCTCTCCGACTTCACTTACTCATGCTTTCCCCTAAATATCCACAAGATTTGCTCCCTCAATTCCTTAAGATTGCTGCTCAAATGTTACCTTATCAGAGAAGCTTCTGTAACCACACCAAAATAACAGCAACTCCTAGAAGGTGCAACCAGTTAACATGCTTGGCTCCAAAGGTTGGCGGTTCAATTCCAGCCAGATGTGTCTTGGAAGAAAGGCCAGGCAATCTACTTCCAAAAATCAGCCACTGAAAATTTCATGGAGCACAGTTCTACCCTGACACATGTGGGGTTGCCATGAATCAGAATCGACTCAGTGGCAATTGGGTACCCCATCTCAGTACTTCCTATCTCCCAATTCTTTTTGTCTCTATAGCTCTTCTATGAGAGTTCAAAAATTGAGGCCCCTGACTCGTATTGGAATGATCAGCCCAGGTCTGAACCCCGACTCCATCTTAGCTTTTGCTTATTTCCCCTGCAACTGTCAAACCCTTAGAGGGACATAAGTACATAACAAAGGAAATGTTTTTCTCTGTGGTCAAACTAAAGATATGGAAAGAATGTTCCTAAGTGAGGGTCTTGACACAACATCCTAATCAGAAATTCCCTCAGCAGCCCTCAGGAAATGTTTTAAGATAATTACCTTATGACCACCCTATAACCGCCCCCCCAGTCATGTATTTAAACTAATCAATCCAAATAGCCCACATTTGTGTTTCCAACCAATCACCGTAAATCTCCCCCCCCTTTTTTTTTTCTAGTTGTTCTGCCTCCTGCTTGCCTAATCTTGCAATTTCCAGTCAGAATGTTGTATTTTTACCTAATAAAAATGCTTTTGTATTTCCACCATTTTTGTAGTATTTAGTTTCACTTCATGAGATCAGAAGTGTCTCCGGTTCGAACTATCTTGAACTTTCAATAAATCTCTTTGCTTTTATTTTTAACAGAGTATGCATTCTTACTCATTGACATTTTCTGGTGTCAGATAAGTGGGATTCAAAGGCGCATTTCCTCTGGTAGGACATCAAGGACCTGGAGCTTCAGTGCCAAGCATGAGTCCCTCGAAGCTCATCCGTCTCCACTAATTCCTGTGAGTTGTCCCAGGTAAAGGGACTCTCCCACAGAGCTCACTTCCTCGCATTGAGTTCGAGATTTGTTGTTGGCTTTCTCTTCTGCTTTCATTTTCAGCTTGCCCTAAGTGTTCAAAGGGTTCATTGCCAAATTAAGTTTGGTGTGGCTGTTATCACAAGACTCCTAAGTGTGATAAACACAGACTTTGGGAGGATCAAAGTCTCAGTCCATTAAGTTTGGACTCACCTATTTTCCTTTAGTGCATATTCAGATCTTGTAGCATGTGCAATTCATTATTTTAGGAAGGTGGGGAATGCCAGTTCTAAGGATTCTGCAGAACTGCCTTTGGGCACATCAGTCACTCACATCAATGTTTTGACCCCTGTACCTGCCTGTTTCTGGACAATCTTATGTATTCATCTACATGAGGAAAAGGACATTATTCTGTTTACTGTTCCATTCTGAGCACCTAGGATGGTGTGCCTGGTGTGTAGTAGGCATGCAAATAATACTTGTTGAATAAATGTTCAATGAATAATTAAACGAAGGCATGTGGAAATCAGGATGGTACTTTTCAAGCATAAATTTTAAACAATACCTCAATCTACAATCCATTTTCTAAGGTGCATTAGAGAAAAATCAGTTCAGTAAATCACACTCACAAAAGGTCAAATGTTTGAACAAGGGGCCCTAATACTCAAGATGGACAATTGGTGGCACAGTGGTTAAGAGCTCGACTGCTAACCAAAAGGTCAACAGTTCGAATCCACCAGCCACTCCTTGTGGGGCAGTTCTACTGTGTCCTACAGGTGCCCTATGTCGGAATCAACAGCAACAGGTTTTTTTGGGGTTTTTTTCCCTGTAATATCAGGGATGGACTGTGTCTGAGCAGGGTAATTTTCAGCTTCAAGATTCCCGTTCTGAGGGAGATTTGGACTGATAGACATACTTAAAATTCATTCAAACAAATCTGGAATGCCTAAACGTCTATCCAAGTTTGGATTTCTTCGGCAGGTTTCTAGGTTATTGGAACTTTGTCCTTTACGATCCTTACACCTCCTCTTCGTAACAGGTCATTGGAACTTTGCACTTTTCAATCCTCACACCCCTCCTCCTGACAACTCCCTATGGAAAAAATATGCATCATTCTTCATTCTCCAGTAGCTATTCTGTTAACAAAGAGCATTAACGATAAACAATCAGACCACTGGTTTGAAAGACAAACTAAAAGGGCTCAAGCTTAACCCATCCTAATTAAGTTGTGGGTGGGGTGGGACACTGCCTTTACAGATATAAGGTGTAATGGCCTAGATGACTGCTTCTCAAAAGGTGGTCCGGGAACCCCTGGAGTCTCCAAGACCCTTCCAGGGGAGCTTTGAGGTTAAAACCGTCTTCATGATACTGTTTGAAAACACTATTTGCCTTTTTTTCCCTGGGCATTCATTCACTAATGTCCAGGAGTTTTCTAGAGGTCACAAAATACGTGATATCACAGAGCCTGAATACAGCAGCAGATACGGGAATCCAGCACTTTTCTAAAAAAGCCAAATGTTGAAGAGATTTTCAAAATTTTTAAAACAATGCCAATCTTCTCAATTTTTCTTTGGCTTTAGAAGTTATTTTTCATTAAAAAAAATGCTATATATGGTAACATAAAATGAGCTTATTTTTAAATGAAGTTAACTTAAAAATTTCTTAGTTTTACTTTCTGGTAAATATTGATATAACCCACATTCAACGCCCATAGCAGCAGCAGTCAAGATATCAATGTTTCACATTGGACAAATCTGCGCAAAAGGCTTCCTTATGTTAAAAAGCGAAGATGTCACTGAGAACTAAGGTGCGCCTGACCCAAGCCACAGTGTTCTTGATGGCCTCAGATGCATGTGAAAGCTGGATAATGAATAACCAAAAACCAAAAAGACATATTGATGCATTTGAATTATGGTGTTGGCAAACAATATTGAATATACCACAGACTGACAGATGAACAAACAAATCTGTCTTCGAAGTACAGCCAGAACACTCTTTAGAAGTGAGGATGGCAAGACTTCATCTCATGTACTTTGTGGACATGTTATTGGGAGGGACCAGTCCCTGGAGAAGGACATTATGGTTGGTAGAGGGTCAGGGAAAAAGACAGAGATTCTCAATAAAATAGGCTGACACAGTGGCTGCAACAGAGGCCTCAAACATAGCAACGATTGTGAGGACGGTGGATGGGCAGTGTTTCACTGTTATACACAGGGTTGCTATGAGTGGAACTGACTTGATGGCACCTAGCAACAAAGCTCTTTGGTAACCCCAATTTTTAAGTGGACAGGCATCCTGAGAACTGCTGCCTTGGATATATCGAGTAGTATGCCTCCTGTTGCCCTTAGTAAGAGATATCTCAGTTACAGCTCTCTCGCTTTAATCACAGCCTCCGAATGTTACTAAATCCACACTACATTAGGAACCAGCAGGAGTCTCCCACTACTTCAGTTGGCGGCTTTTCTACTAAATATCCTTCCCACCCCTCCCCAATACAAACCATCTATTTGTACAGCCCAGATCCCACTGTCCAAATGGACCAAACAGCCAGTGAAATATTTTAGTAAAAAAAAAAAAAAACGGTAAAATGTCCCACATTATGTTAAAATGGCTGGATAAATCTTCACTCAGTTTGGTGAGTATGCTTAGAAATGTTATGTGGCATACACAAAATTCATTCTGGAGCCACCCGAGACGGGGTTCATCCTCCAGCTGAAACTGAGGACAGGTTTTTTCCAAACTGTGGAGGGAATTTTGGGATGGTCTACCAGAAATACCGGATACCGGATATAGCATATATGAAATTCACTTTTGGGTGGCTGGGGGTGGGATGACACCTCGAATGAACGGTCATCATCTACAATGTTTGAAACTGGGGTATGAGAGGCCTCTATTACAAGTGATTGAAAGAAACACACCATACCTATCATTACGTGGATGGAAATGGAGAAGACATACCAGTTTCAAATATTACACTCCGTCCCCCAACTGAAGCAGCCCACTACTCTAAGCTGCTTCCCACGAGAAACGTCCTGTAACATGCCTCAGGGTGAGGAGCAGAGGGCTTTATTGAGTGATCGTTAATGATTCTCTCAAGCAGTATCGGGCAGGCCGGCTCGTTTATCTCTTGCTTAACGGTAACATAAGAAACCTTTAAAGACAATCAATCTTGCATTAAGTCAGAAATGGTTTAAATCGGTCACATAACTTCTAATATTCTGGGCTGGCGACTACAGCATGACAAATGTCCAGTTTAGTTACGAAGCCACATCTGATTTTCCTTGATCACTGAAACTTAAACAGGTCTGAAAAATGCACTGTTCTACAAAGGCTTTTACCATATAGCCACCGCTTCCAGGCTCAAGGAATGAAGCTTTCTCCATCTCCCAGGAACATTCCTAGGAGAGATCTGTTTTTGAGATCTGCTTGCCTTGGCGGGAATGTAAGAACCCAGAAAAGAAGTTTAAAGAATGCAGATTAACTGAGATGCCAAGACATGTTTTTATTGCAAGCACAGTGAGCAGAAGGAGATGTCTTCTCACACAAAGTGGCCGCAAGGTCTGCCATTAACTAAATCTCTCTGACAACCCCTCATTGGTTTAAAGCACATTAATTAACTTCTTGCTATCAAGTGTACATCATTTCGGCCATGTGGGACATTTTCTTGGGAATATATAAGTAATATTCCATGTAGCCTGACAGGTCCTCAATGGTCACATCATCCACATAGACTCGAGCTTGCTCAGAACAGGAACGGGGAGAGCCAGACAGAGTTCTGGTGTGGAGCGATTGAGAATAGTCCTCAAGCGTGGATCTTCGTTCTGGGGCCAAGGGCGGGACATTCTGCAGGCCTGAAAAGGAGTACACTTCCATATCATACCATCTCTTACACTGGCACTCCTTGCCTACGCATGCACATGGCTTGCCCTGGTTTAACTTGGAAACGGATTGAAAGTCAGAGAGATCATTGGCCTTGAGACTTGCTTGGGAGACTTGGGTAGCATCAGAGGGGTCTTCCTTTTCACTCTGTGATGGGAGCCCTGGAACCGAAGTTCTCAAAGGCCCAATGACTGCCCCTGGGTGATTAGCATCAGGAGGAGAAGCAGCACACTCTCCTGCATTGAACTCTTTAGGGGCTGAAATTCCCAGCCCACTGCTGCCATCAGGGGAGTCAGTCTGGCTTTTGTGCTTTAGCTGGTTGCTGGAAGCAGCAGCTATTGTACTGCAATGTATAAACTTTGGGGGATGAAGGACAGGAGACTTAGAACGTCGGCGACGCTGGGTTCTTACTGCTCCTCGTGAAGACTTCCTTGTAGACCTAAGAGGAAAAAAATACACAAGATGGTGGGATACGGAGCCATCCTAAATAGGTTTTTTATGTACAGTCGAGAATTTACCTCCTCTCAGATTTATGAGGCTGTTATAAATTTCCCCTAAAGAGATGTACTGTCTCCATTTTCAAACTGCCCAAGTCTCAGAAACGTCAACACCCACTTATCTGCAAGCTATAGGAACAACTGAAATAAAGGGCAGATCTTACTGAATCTCTTTAGCCAAACATTCAATGTAGAACCCTAGGCATGAGAACCTTGACCAGTGGGTCTGGGGAAGCACCCTGCACAGACAACTTAACTGAAGCTGTAAAATCTAAATGTTGTGCCCCAGGCCCTGAGTACAGTAGCTTCAGTATCACTGTGAGGCTAAAGCTGCAAGTGGTTGCTAGTCCATTAATATGAAACAGGCAGCAGATTTAAGATTCACGGGTACCTTCTAACAGATTTAGGCTCCCTGAGGTTTTCAGTTACTGGGAATTATCAGATACATTATATAACTTATTTATAAAACACTGAAATAAAAGAGCTGACCAAGAAAAGGAGACTATCAAAACTGCCAAATTTGAAAAAAGAATCAAATAGAACTTTAAAAAATAAAAAATGTTATTCTTGAAATTAAACTAAATAAAACCCATGGATGGGCCAAATAGCAAAATACACACAGTTAAAGAGAGATTTAGTAAACTGGAAGATAAATCTGAATTATGCACAACAGCAGTCGGCAAATTACAGCCTGTGAGTCAAATCCAGCCCCCCACCTGTTTTTAGAGAGCCTGCGGGCCCTGCTCCAGTGGGCTAGCACTGTGAACCACAGAGACCAAGCAGGGGCATCCTCCTCCACTCCTGCTCTCCCCTGCACTCCCCACACCTGCCTTCCTGGACATGTCTCACCACTGCCCAGGACCCAAACTGATCACCATCTACATGTTGGAGCCCTGCAGTCAGCAACTGCTGGACACTGAGAGGTAGAATCTCAGTCCAAGAGCCAGTCCAGTTGCCCAAGTTGGAATGGCTAGGTTCTCCAGAGGAGAGAAAGGCATGCTGGGATCTAGGTGTTACCAGGACAGAAAGCAAAAATGATCCCAGTATTGCATCCCCACTCCACCCAAACAGGCTCACCTTCAGGCTGGTAATTTTGTTCCAAGAATGTCTCAGCAAGTGAGCACCAAGTGTGCCCACCATCCAGGATGGCCCATCTCAGGCAAATGGGACCGAAGAGGGCAGGACAGAAGTTCTCTCTCTTGTCATGTGAATATCTACATAATAACCTCAATTTTGCCAGCTGGCCTCTAAAGCCTAAAATATTTACTATCTAGCCCTCTGCAGGAAAAGTTTGCTGGCTCCTGTCCTAGAAGGTAGCACAGAATAAGCATTTGGAAAAAATGTAAAAGACGACACAGAAGACAGAATAAGCCTGGAGTCTCCAAAGGAAAGCAGCAGCCAGAGTCTAAGGGACAGATCATTCCTAAAAGGACAACAACTGGTTAAAAGTAGGCTTTTCAATATCTTACCAATAATAAAGCCAGAAGACAAAGAATAGCACTTTCAAATACTAACAGAAAATAAATGTCAACCTAGAAATATGGTTTCAGATATATCAAATCTATCTCTCAAGAACAAGGATGAAATAAAGATATTTTTGGATAAAGCAAGGCTAAGTATATATACCAATAGGATATCATGCTATACAACACCTGGGAGCACCATTCGCATGTATTCTATATGGAGTTGTATAACACGGGAACCGTTTCACCAATAGACCTTCACCAAAGGAATTTCTGAAGAAAGTACTTCAGAAGAAAGAAAATGATCCTATATGGAATGTCTGAGATGCAAGAACGGTGAGGAAAGACATTATAAACGTTACTGTTGGGTGCTGCTGAGTCGGCCTCGACTATAACCACCCTATGTACAAAGGAATGAAATGCTGCTCAGTCCTGTGCCATTCTCATCATTGTTGCTGTCTGAGCCCATTTGCTGCAGCCACAGTGTCAATCCATCTCGTTTGGATAAATCTAAACAAATACTGCCTATTTAAAAAAATAATAACAAAACCTGACTTGTGAGATTAAAATGAACTGACAAAACTAAAGTACTGGGCAATATAAGTCAGGAGGCCAGAATAAAAGAGTTCTAAGGAAGAGGGTTAAAATACTAACTTTTATCTCTGTTACACCCAAGGTAAAAATGTAAGGCTAACTACTAAAAGAACAGAAACAAAGTAGATAATTTCCCAATCAGTAGAGGAAAAAATGGTAGTGGTGGTGGGGGAGACAACAGCAAAGAAGCCCTTTCTAAGGATTTGAAGAAAAAAAAAAAAGAGGAGAAAGAAAACAAACAAACAAACAAAAAAAAAAACAGCAAAAAGCAGGGCAAATAGCATGAAGTAAAACAGTAGAAATAGGCCCAAATGTACTCATCAAAAAAAGTGTCAATGCACTAAACTCACCAGTTTAAAAAACCAGATCATCAGATTGAATAAAACAAAACTTAATCATACCATTTATAACAGATACACTTAAAATTTAAAAACATGGAATAAATGAAAGTAAAAGAATGGGAAACGATATAGTAAGCAAACACTAACTACAATGAAACTGGATTAGTTATGTTAGACCCAAACAAAACAGACTTTAAAACAAAAGCTATATAGTGGAATGAAAAATGTCACTACATTATTAAAGTTTTGATTTGTATGAACCTAAAAACAGTCTCAAAATACATAAAGCAAAAATATAGAACTTAAGGGAAAATTTCACACACCCACTCCCATGGGAGAGATTTTAACAAACTTCTCTGTTATTGATAGGTCAAGCTGACAAAAATTACTAAAAAAAATTCAAATGGCACATTTAAAAGCTTGATTTAATAAACATAACATAGAATTCAAGATGCAGTAATTAAAGAAGACCCACTCTTCTCAAGCACACATGTTGTTAGCTGCTGCCGAGTTGGCCCGTGTCACGGTGACCCCATGCACAACAGAAGAAAACACTGCATGATCCTGTGCCATCCACACGATTGGCTGCAGACAGGACCATTGTGAGCCACAGCATCTTCAGTGACTGATTTTCAGAAGTAGATTGCCAGGCTTTTCTTTCATTCAGGCACACATAGAACATTTATAAAAACCAGGCCATAGAGCAAGTCCCAGCAAATTCCAAGAGTCAGTATCATAAAACACAACTCTCCAAATAAAGTATCTTCCATCATTGTTTCAATACTACTAATATTCAGAACATACTCTTCTGGGCACTCAGAAAGAAAATCCAGTAACATTTTAAGGTACTGGGATGAAAACCATCTGCAACAAGAAGCTCTTACCCGTGCCAGCTGTCTTTAGACGCACACGTGGTTTTGGGTTTGGCATCATCTGTAGTTGTTCTGACTGATGTTCTAACACTTGTACCTTCTCCAACAGACAGAGACACTATGGACCTGAAAGACAAGATCGAAGTTCACTGCTTTAGAAAACCGTAAAAGGAGAACTCACTGCTCTCACCTACTCAAATACAACTTTCATCAATAACTTTATTTGCTTTTTAGTTTGGATTTCTCAAAAACTGCTCAGCTTTTAGTGTGATTTTCCCTCTAAAACCAAATTTAGAGGATCCCTAAAAGCTCACGATTGCAAAATCACGTAAGCCAAGGACTGATTCTTAAGTACAATCAGCAGCGGACTATAAATAGCCTTTATCTGGGGCAGACCAGGCCTTACGTCCAGCGAGAATGTTCGTGACACTGACTGCATGTTTCACGCTGGCAGACTAGAGCTACTGGAGCTAAGTTCAGAAGTAAAAACTAAAAGACTCAGTCTAACTTGAAAAGGAATCCATTTCCAAATATTACAACTTTAAGAAAAATAACCTAATCATTACAACTAATAAACTTGAAATATTACTCAGAACTAAACCTTTGTGGTTTAAAATTATGCAGGTAATAGTAAAGAATGTGCAAAAACTTAAAAGAGGAAACAATCATCTATAATCTCACAACTCAGAGACTACCAACATGAACATTTTTGCATAAAATCTTCCGGACTTGTTCAATACACATACACATACGGAGATCTTGCTAAGCAGGCTATGGTACTGATAAAAATCTGTTACAAAGGAATATTAATCTACTAATGCAGAAAAACGTTCACTAAAACATAATTTTAAATAATTGGGAATAACCTAAAGGTCCAATAATGAAAAATACTATATTACATGTAAAATATGGCACATCTGTACAAAGGAATATTAGGAATTTATTAAAAATTAACTGTACAAAGAATTTTTAATGGTATGACAAAATGCCTGTAATAAAACATTAAGAGAAAATAGCACAGATGAACACCTTTATCTACATTATGATCTCGACTACGTGAAAAAAAGATGCATGGTATTACATACAGTCTAGAGAGAAACCACCAAAATGCTAACAGTGGTTATGGTAAGTTGTTATTTTTACTTCCTTTTTTACTGTAAATTTTTCTACCACAAGTGTGTACTATTTGATAGCCAGATAAAATGAACTTATTCATTTTATAACATATTGATTTCTCCTGGTAAGATAAATAATATTAATATCAGGAATCAAGACCAGTTGAACGGGATCGCAGTAAATTCCTGGCAAGGCCTGGGTAGTTTGAGTCAGTCCCTCAGATGCCCCATTTGTAAATCAGCAACAATATTAAACGATGAGAAATGTAGGATGCATATACAAGTCTCTTTCTGCTTAGTCATGGTAGTGACTCACTCCTTCCACTCTATTTGGTTCTCTCAGATGTTCTCTATTGTTCCTTCTCTTTCTAAAATTTTACCCCAGGCAGGTCACACGCTACAAATATATAATTTTGGACCACATATTGTACAGATGGGGCAACGAAATAACTTAATGTTATGTTCCAACTTCTTAAAACATCCAGAAGGAAGTCTGTGTACCAACAGTTACTTACGTAGGTTCATACACTGAGATGTTTGTATGTATGTGTGTGTATATATACATTCCTAGTATTTTCCTGATTATTTAAAAAACCGTTTCTGTACCAGATATGCCGTGACCACAATCTGGAAACCATCTGCTTCTATGATTTGTTTCCCAGTTTCCCAAAATGATTTATCAAAGTACTAATCAATTAATGGCAAAATGACCATATTGGATAAACCATTGGGAGAAGGTACTAATTATCATGGAAGCAAAATGTGAGTACCTGTAGTACCCACTATGCAAACCTATCAGTTTAAATCTTCTCATTTCGTAGACCAAAAATCGTACCAGGATAGGCAGCTATTAAAACATCTCACATATATTTTAATATGTGTCAGGTACTGCATGTATTCCTTCACGTCATCTTCAAGGCACCAAATGAAAGAGTGGTTAAGATTCTGAAGACAGGCTGCTTGGGTTCAAATCCTGGCACTGCCACTTCTTAGCAATGTGACCTTTAGTAAATGAGTTAATTTCTCTGTCTATCTGTAAGCTTGAATTACAACAGTATCTATCTTCGAGGGCAGTAACGAGGATGAAATGAAATAATGTATATGAAGCATTTCACCCAGTGCTTAGGGATTCAGTGGGTTAGTAATAAATGTTAGTGATTATTATTATTGCTTGTTGTGTGTAGAATGTTCTACTCTGAGCTTCCAACACTTAGCTTCCATCCATGACAAGAAAAATTCTTACAACCATGACAAATCTGAGATCTCTTCAGGTCTGGGGCAAAGTGTGGGAGTGTGAAGAGTACGGCACAGAATATTTTGCAAAGACTGATATATTAACACTCAGACGGCAGCTGGTCTCTAGGTGCTCTAATTAGTCTGGCCAAAGGGTCCGAGATTATTGATCTCAGTGACAGAACCCTACTGAATAGAGGTTTCCATAGCGATCAGCTCAGCAATCAGAGCCCATGAAATCTACAAAGTCTTTACAGATTTCTATTGAGGCAATCCACTTTTAGTGAAAGACACTGGGATTCCCCTGAGATGTACGAGGCAATCTCTGATGGGACAATGCTCAATAATCTCTGATTAAGAAGAGAGAAGGGCAAATCCTCCTCAAAGTTAAGGGAGAACAAAACACCCAATCTTGGGGTAGAAACAAACCGCGACTTTTCAAATTTTAACTGAAAAGAAAAATTAAGTAAAACAATGCCGTGGAGAATCTGGCATGTTAGCCTTCTAGGAATAAGGAGAAATTTTGGAAGAGGAAGAGCTCTTCAGAGGTAAAGGCCTTTAAATCTAGTAAATAATTCCCGAGTGATACATGTTTCATTACCCTGATGCATCCACTCTTAACTTCTTGAAAGCAGTTTGTAGACTCTCCTCCTCCCCGTCCTTGGCTTCAGATTTCATTGTGAAAGTCTTTACACTACTGTGGATGTTCCCGTTAGTACTAAAAGAGAGAATGAAAACAAGATGCACAAAGTGAAAACAGGTGGGTTCAAAAGTATACTTCTGGGAAAACCCTATATTCCTAATACTATTACTACCTATCAGGAAAAAGAAAGCAAATTTCTAAAAGGATATTTCTATGCTAGCAATTAGGGAACAGCAAATAAAGAATTAACAGGAAACGAAATCAAACAGAAAAATGTGTATTTGTTGTAGCATAATTTTAACTGTCTAAATATCTGACATCAATATTCAATTACAAAGTTTTGGAAACGAGATCATCTAAAATACTTCCACATTTCAGTATGCTGTTTAATAGAGGCGGAAGAGCTCTCTAGTTGAAGGGAGCCTAGGATCCTACAGACAAAATCACCTTTGCATCAGAAATAAAAGGGAAACCTAGAGCACTCTGATTCTTAAAAATGCTGAGCAGTTGTCTAATCTAACCTTAATAATGCCAGTTATGACAGCATTTCCCTAAGGCAATTCAGGCCTAGATATTAATATTCAGGAAGATGTGTTTTAGTGAACAAGACGTTACCATTATTAAGTCAAGATAAAAGCATGATTAGAAACATATGTCAATAATTACCCATTATCCCTCACTCTATCCAGTAAGACTGATACCTTGATTTTGTTTTTATTTATTGCTTTGAATGGATATAAATGAACTGAACTAGCGACTCAAAAAAATAAAGAACAAAACAAATTTAGTAAAAAAGAAAAAAGGAGGCAGTAAAAACAAAATATAAACTTCTGTTCTGTAGATGTACCCTTAAATGATGCCCACTTAATCAAACAGCTTGATTAACTAAAGTTCTCCATTTCTGCCATCTAAACAAGGAGGTGGGGGGACCAAGCAATGCAATAAAAAACCCACAGATTAATAAACTCTTTGGATCTAGTCTCCCAATTATTTCTTCACCCAGGGTAATAAATCTTGAACAGAAAGTAAGCAAACCAGTATCTACTAGCGTATCACAGGGAATCAGAAAGAATAGATGGAAAACAAAAAGAGGAGGAATTTTCAAAGCAAAAGATTCACCTCACTTCTTTATTTCTAACCTCTTACCCCAACATCACCCCCCACCCCCTCAGGCACTCGCAGAGGGAGCAGTGCCTCTCTGTGGACCCTTGGGTCCACTGTGATTTCCTACCTGCTCATTTCTCAGAGGCAGGTTTGATGTTATTGTGAGACCTCTAATATTCCAAAAGTCAGGGTGTCATGATGTTTGATATAGTGTAACAATGTTATACCAGTGAAGAATAAAAAACGCAAAGACTCAAGACTATTCTACTAAATTTATTTATTTATGTAACTAGGTATTTTGGGCAGATCTCTCTGGGGAGTACTGAAAACAATCTCAAACGAATTCATCTAGCTTTCACCTCAACTTCTTGAGACAGAAAATTTAAACGCACTCTCTACACACAGTTTGCTGGTTACTTGCAACAACAAACAACCAGTGCCATCGAGTCGATTCCGACTCATAGCGACCTATAGGACAGAGTAGAACTGCCCATAGAGTTTCCAAGGAGCGCCTGGCGGATTCGAACTGCCGACCCTTTGGTTAGCAGCCGTAGCACTTAGCCACTACGCCACCAGGGTTTCCTATTAAGGAGTACAAAAACATAGGGGAAAATTTATCTATCCAACTGTGTACTTTACCAGTCTCTAATTCTGAATTTATTGTAGGAGGCCTATATACCTGGGGGAGGAGAACAAAGAGCAGGCATTGGAATATTTTGAAGCTTCACAGCCTCTGAAAGGGCACTAACATATGCTGTAAACAAGCTCTTCCTGCTGACCAAACAAAATTAAAGTTCAACTTATAGTTCTCCTCAATTACCTTATGACCAGTCGCTAAATGCTTGACCTATTGGCCCTTGGAAGCCCTGGTGGCGTAGTGGTTAACTGCTACAGCTGCTAACCAAGAGGTCGGCAGTTCAAATCCGCCAGGTGCTCCTTGGAAACCCTATGGGGCAGTTCTACTCTGTCCTGTAGGTCGCTATGAGTCCGAATCACCTCGACCGCAGTGGTTTTTTTTTTTTTTTTTTTATTGGCCCTTAGAGAGTTAATCATCTGAACCAGCCTCCCCAACAGTGAGCCCCCTCACAGGCCTGAAACTTGGGAAATCAGTCAACACCTAAGTACACATTACATCTAAGTATACGCTGCTGAATTCTATAGGCAGAAATTCATTTCTTCCACAAATACTTACAGAATGTATGTGGCACTAGACTGGATGCTAGGGATATAAAGGTGAACCTGACACAGGCAGGCTGTGAGCCCCATTCCTTCAAGGACTGGAATCTCACTCCTGCCCTGTAGGAACTTACATACGCTGTAACACTAAGCTGAGAAGCTCTGCACCAGGTATGTTAACTTTTAATTACATAGTGTTGACTTAATAAGCTTTGCAGGTGACCACTGTAAATGTTAATACAAATTTAGTTAACATCCTTGTTGATCCACTAAAAGAGCTATCATTTAAAAACCCAAACAGACCAAAATAAAAACCAAACTCCACATTAAAACTTCAGGAGCAGAGTTCCATCTAAACTATTTACACTTGTCCAGCATTTTGGTTACTTTAACCAAAATAAACCTAGTTATTTTAACCCTGAACAAAGATGAGTCTCAGCCATGACCTTAGGAGCTGGGTCAGAGCAGGTTTGTAATTACAAAAGACTTACGCTCCTCTGTATTCCTAGTCTTCCGTGCACTCCAAACAAGAGCCTACAACTCACTGGGATAATTGGTTTTGTCCTTCTTACTGATTTCACCGCACTGACTTCTTGAAGCTAAACAATCTCCAAAGAAATCACACCTCTAAAAGCCTATTATTAGTTACTTTGTATTGTTTTAAGTTAAATCACCCCGGGTTGGATTCCCTCCCCCGCCAAACTTTCAAAAACAACAAGGAAAGTTCTTCTAAATTCCTCCATCAAAAGGGCAAATTTCTGGCTTCCCCTAACTTTCGACGGATAGCACGTGTCACAATCCTATTTATATCTTGCAGCTTTAACCAAGACCTCCTCCAACCTGAAGCCCAAGTCCAGACTTCCAGGCCCCTGAGAACAAGGATTCGCGCTTAAGTGTTCATCATCGCAAACGTTAAAAAGATGTAGAAACTTTCCCAGATCACGAGAAAGCGTAGGGCCTGGGGAGGAACCCCAGTCCAACACCTCTGGACGACGTAAACAGGATAAGGTCGAAACCATCAACCCCGAGGCAAAACACCTCCACTCCCCTTTCTCCACACCGACTCAAGCCCTACACTCACAGCGCTGGCTGAGAACGACGTTAATTCTTTCCACCCAGAATCTGGGGGTCTCGCGGCTAAACAAGATCGCGGGAAGGTCAGAATCTGGGGGGGGGGGGGCTCAGAGAATGGGGACAAGGCCGAGCGGGGAGCTCTCCAGGGCCCTCAGTCTGCCTGCCCCAGGGCTCCAGCTTCAAAGTTCCTCCCTGAGGATGCTCCCCGGACCACAACAAGAGGCTCGAGTCCGGCCGAGGCTCAAAGGATGCAGAACGAGACGGGAGCGGAGTTGAAGAGACAGCCAACGAGACTGGGGCTCGGAGACGAGCGGGAAAGGGCGGGAAGGGGCAAAGGGCGGCCGAGGAGGCTGAAAAGGGGAAGCTACGGACGGGCGGGAGACGGCGGAGGAGCAGGGCCGGGCGGCGGCAGCGGGAGGACAGGAAGGCGGGAAAAGGCAAGAGAGCAGAGCCTGCGGAGATCCAGGCCACGGCTGCCGAGGGGGCACCGACAGGCCCAGGCCCGGCCCTGGCAGTCAGCGCCGGGAGCCGACGCGGCGAGAGGCGGGAGTGCCCAGAGGTAACCGCCCGCGGCCCGGCCGGGCCTCCAGGCCGAGACGTGATGCCGCGGCCCCTCCCTGTCCCGTCAGGGCGCTCACCTCCTCGCAGCTGGGGCGCTCTGTTGATCCGGTGCCGTCAGTTCAGATCGTCTATCCCGGATCGCGGCGCCTGACTGACCCGGATCCAAACCCGCGGAGGGGACGGCCCGCAACTCCGGAGTCGCACTGCGCCTGCGTCACTCGGGCACGCGTCCCGCCCCTTCTCATGCTCCTCCCACTCCGGTGACTCGACAGAGCAGCCGGCCGCGACTGCGCAGGCGCGGGGCGGTGCCCGCCCCTCTCAAACGCCCCGCACCCGCCCCTCTCGGAAGCACGTGCGCTGACATCATTTCCTGTTATTCTTTTCGCTCGCTGCCCCATCCGTAGAGGCTTCGTTCTGGACCAGCTTTTGGGGCGTGCCTGCTTCCTCCTCTCAGGTGCAGGAGTAGGCGCTGTTCGTCGCTGTCGTCCTAGCGCTTCCACTTCCCCGGATCTCTTTTTTTCTGGTCCTCTGCTTGGTGTCAGCAAGACAACGAACTGCGCGGGTGAGGGCAGAGTGGGGGAGTCTCTATGACAACGAGCCCCATCTGGGCGCTGGGCCGGAGTCTCCTTGAAGATGGAATCCGGACGGCCTGCGACATCCCCTGGGCTCGAACATCAGCCCTCGCCTTGTAGGGATCTTTCAGGGCCTGCAGAGAAGGGAGGAAGGATTGGGACGTGCCGGGGCCATGAATATGAGGCTAGAATTAAAATGCCTTCGGCATTAACGTTCCTGCTGTTCGACTTAAGGCAACTGCCCTTTCCTCTGGGCCTCAGTTTTGCTATATGTTGTGTGAAGAAGTTGGGCTATATCAGGGAACTTTTGAGAATCTGGTGACAGCTATAGATCTTTTCTCCAGAGAAATGCACATACGCACCAAATTTTGCAGAAACATTGAGGCAGTTCATCTAAGTAAGTGATTTTAGGGCCTTTCCATTTTTGTATCACGGAGCCCTGTTGTCGCAGTGGTTGAGCGGTGCAGCCGAAAGGTGGTTGACCCTACCAGCCGCTCCGCAGGAGAAAGATGTGGCAGTCTGCTTTGGTAAAGATTACACCCTATGGGGCAGCTCTACCCTGCCCTGTGGAGTCGCCATGTATCAGAATTGACTGACGGCAACGGGTTTGGGTTTTGTTTGTTTTTCGTTTTTGTAATTGTGAAGACTGTTCAGGCGGCAGGCAGGTGTGATCTGTGCAACAGCTGCCGCCCCCTGCATCTCCGGGGCTAGTTCTAGTAATGGAGCTGGGCCTCTCCTCTCCCCAGCTAGATGTCTGCCCTTCTCAGAGCTTTGTGGGAAAAGATGTCTGTCTTTGACAGAGTTGGCTTAGAGCTAGTCCTGGTCTAGCCCTAGGATGAAGGTTGTTATCTGAACCAGATCTTGCCCCCACATACTGCTATCCCTCAATAAACGTAAAAACCAAACCTATTGCTGTCCATTGGACTCCGACTCATAGCAATTCTACAGGACAGAGTAGGACTGCCCCATAGGGTCTCCAAGGAGCAGATGGTGGATTTGAACTGCCGACCTTTTGGTTAGCAGCAACCGCTTAACCACTGTGCCACCAGGGCTCCTATACCTCAATACCTTAGGTATAATCACCTAACTGCAGATAGGCTAGGGGTTCCTGGCTGGCACACGTGGTTAAGCGCTCAACTACTAGCAGA
The DNA here is from genome assembly GCF_024166365.1 of Elephas maximus indicus. Classification (NCBI taxonomy): domain Eukaryota; kingdom Metazoa; phylum Chordata; class Mammalia; order Proboscidea; family Elephantidae; genus Elephas; species Elephas maximus. Next base: position 25,154,250 of record NC_064843.1, on the reverse strand, counting down.
AAGCTTGGTTCAGACCCATCCAGAGGCACCTCGGAAGATAAGCCTGGTGATCTGCTTCTGAAAGGTCACAGTCCTGAAAACCCTATGGAGCAGTTGCCATGAGTGGGAATGGACTTAACAGCAACTAACTACAGATAGCCAGCCGAAGATGGCTTAGCTGTATCCAATTTAACTAGTTAGGCCCTGGAATACCTGACCCTTGTCTGGGAGTGGAACCTATGGTTTCACTGTATAAGGCATAAAGCATGTAGTGAAACCAGAGTAAAACATTTTAAATTCTCCTTCATGGCAGAGGCACAGTAACTGATAGGAGATAAAAGAAAACTGTTAATTGAAAAATTCCAGCATCAAACTGATGATGCTATTAATGGCTGCCATTTACTAAGCAGCAGACGTGTCAATGTTCTCTGATTTAATTTTCCTGCGATTTTACACATTCTACAAATGAGAATAACTGGGACTCAGAGAAATTAGATAACTTGTTCTAGGTGCCTTTGTCCTATACCAAACAGCCCTAGTAAGTGCCTGAGTCAGGATTTAAACTTTCTCAAAAGCCTGTTCTTCTCTGCTACCCATCTCCCAACATCTCTTAGAAAAGACTAAGAGAGGAGGATATGATACTTATTTTTCTCAGTAGTTGCCAAGTGAATTAAAACCAAATAATGTGTTTTTAAGCTGCCATTCCAAAATATAGTTTCAGGTAAAATCCCATACATCCTTGAGGTTAGGGACTGTATCTAGATCACTTATGAATTCCCAAAGCCTAACACAGAGCCTGGGGCCACAGTAGACAGCACAGTACACTTTTGGTGAATTTTACCTTCTTTCTTCCCTTTATGGCATTAAATACTAAAAACTAAAAAGTTGAAGCAGGGAAAGACTCATTTTATGTAAGCAAGTATCCACCACCAAGTTAAATGCTTTCTGAGGATGTGACTGCTTATTTAGGGAATACATGAACAGTGAGCACTTCTTGGGAATACTGAAGTCTGTTAACCCGTACCGTTCAGATGTGGCCTGGAATTTCAAGTCCTTATAGACAGACCTGGCTCAGTGTACATGACGACTTGGGATAAGAGAAGCTACAGAGCATGTGACTTGAGTGAACAAAAAGCCAGACCTGCTTCCTGCATCAGCAACACAGGATCTTTCCAACCATGGGAAAAAAAACCCAGACTGTGTGTGTACTTTAATTGCAGGAAGTTGACTTGGTATTAATGCACATGACAATGCCATCGAATCAGAAAGCTGTAACAGTGGGAAATTCCTATAACAGTGTTTCCTCCATATTATATATGCTTTATAAGTGATTGAGGAGGAGAGACTGAATTCCTATTGAATTATACTGCGAAAACAATTCCATCTATATAGGAAGATAACTAGATTTTTAAAAATGACTTTGAAGAAGGCAAATTCAAAGCCTAAAAAAAAAATTCATTTCCCTAACGACATGATTGCCATCCTATCAGTTAGTGCTCTGGGAGAATAGTCTTAAACGTTTTAAGGTTCAAATAAATTCCTGTATTCGTTGTTTTTGTTGGGTGCCGTACAGTCGGTCCAGACTCAGCGACCCCGTATGACAGAGCAGAACTGCCCCACAGGGTTTTCTTGACTGCACTCTTTATAGAAGTAGATCACCAGGTCTTTCTCCTGTGGGGCCACTGGGTGGGTTCGAAGTGCCAACCTTTCGGTTGCTAGCCAAGTGCTTAGTAACCATCGTACCACCAGGGATTGATATAATTAAAAAATGATTTTGGAGTTGTTGTTGTCAGGTACCTTTGAGTTGGTTCCGACTCATAGCGACCCTGTGTACCACAGCATGAAACACTGCCTGGTCCTGCACCGTCCTCACAATCGTTAACGCTTGAGCCCACTGTTGCGGCTACTGTGTCCGTCTATCTGGTTGAGGATCTTCCTCTTTTTCGCTGACCCTGTTACTTGACCAAGCATGATGTCCTTCTCCAGGGCCTGATCTCTCCTGATAACATGTCCAAAGTATTTGAGACATTGTCTCGCCATTCTTGCTGCTAAGGAGCACTCTGGTTGTAGTTCTTCCAAGACAGATTTGTTTGTTCTTTTGGCAGAAGTTGATAATAATAGTGAACATTTGTGTCTCAGTCTACAAAAGTTATCTCATTTAATCTTCATAGCCAACTTGTGAAGCAGGTACTTTTATTATCCCCATTTTATACCTGAGGAAACCAAGGCTCAGAACAGCAAAGTAACTTGGGGTTCAAGTTACTTGGGGTTCAAAGTAACTTGACTCTGCACCTGCGCTCCTGAAAACTGAGTTATACTTCTTTTCTTAGCTCCCCTCCCTAACTTGATCAGGGATACCTGCTGTCTTAGTCATCTAGTGCTGCTATAATGAAAATAGCACAAGTGGATGGCTTTTACGAAGAGAAATTAATTTATCTTCTCAGAGTCTAGTAGGCTAGAAGTCCAAATTCAGGGCTTCAGCTCCAGGGGAAGGCTTTCTCTCTCTGTCGATTCTGGAGGAAGGCCCTTCTCATCAATCTTTCTCTGGCCTAGGAGCTTCTCCACACAGGAACCTGAGGTCTAAAGAACACTGTTCCCAGCACTATTTTCTTGGCAGTATGAGTTCCCCCTGTCTCTCTGCTTGCTTCTCTCTCTTACATCCCAAAAGAAACCGGCTCAAGACAATGCAGCCCCGAAGACTGAGAAGATTGGGTCCCATCTCATCAACACAACTGCCACCCATCCCCCCTCATTAATATCACATAAGTAGGATTCACAACACAGGAAAATCACATCAGATGACAGAATGGTGGACAATCACACAATGCCAGATATGACCCAGCCAAATTGATACACACATTTTTGGGGGACAGAATTCAATCTATGACACCTGCTCCCACCTAGGGAATACCACTGAACTTGTGGAAATGGGTCTGGGACTACACTCCAGCTATACCTGCCTTGCATTCCCTTGAACCTACCAGATGTATTTCCCTCTCAAATTGTTTGTATTTGAGGTTGCCTCTTTTTTTTTTTTTTCTACTTGGAACGTTGCTTATCCGCAATTCCTCTGATCATTCAGGTCTCTGCTCAAATACCACTTCCCCACAGGGATCACCCCAGGCCACCTCAACTAACACAGCAGTCCCTTTCAGTCTGTATCGCTTTATCCTGCTTTACTTTTTGTTATAGCCCCTTTTTTTTAAAATAATTTTTATTGTGCTTTAAGTGAAAGTTTACAAATCAAGTCAGTCTGTCACATATAAGCTTATATACACCTTAGTCCATACTCCCACTTACTCGCCCTCTAATGAGTCAGCCCGCTCCCTCCTTCCAGTCTCTCCTTTCGTGACGATTTTGCCAGTTTCTACCCCTCTCTACCCTCCTATCTCCCCTCGAGACAGGAGATGCCAACACAGTCTCAAGTGTCCACCTGATACAAGTAGCTCACTCTTCATCAGCATCTCTCTCCAACCCATTGTCCAGACCCTTCCATGTCTCATGAGTTGTCTTTGGGAATGGTTCCTCTCCTGGGCCAACAGAAGGTTTGGGGACCATGACCGCCGGGATTCTTCTAGTCTCAGGCAGACCATTAAGTCTGGTCTTTTTATGAGAATTTGGGGTCTGCATCCCACTGTTCTCCTGCTCCCTCAGGGGTTCTCTGTTGTGCTCCCTGTCAGGTCAGTCATCGGTTGTGGCCAGGCACCATCTAGTTCTTCTGGTCTCAGGATGATGTAAGTCTCTGGTTCATGTGGCCCTTTCTGTCTCCTGGGCTCATACTTATCGTGTGACCTTGGTGTTCTTCATTCTCGTTTGATCCAGGTGGGTTGAGACCAATTGATGCATCTTTGATGGCTGCTTGTTAGCGTTTAAGACCCCAGACACCACATATCAAAGTGGAATGCAGAATGTTTTCATAGTAGAAGTTACTTTGCCAATTGACTTAGAAGTCCCCTTAAGCCATAGTCCCCAAACCCCTGCCCTTGCTCTGCTCACCTTCGAAGCATTCAGTTTATCCCAGAAACTTCTTTGCTTTTGGTCCAGTCCAGTTGAGCTGACCTTCCGTGTATTGAGTGTTGTCCTTCCCTTCACCTAAAGTAGTTCTTATCTACTAACTAATCAGTAAATAACCCTCTCCCACCCTCCCTCCCTCCCCTCCTCATAACCACAAAAGCATGTGTTCTCAGTTTATACTATTTCTCAAGATCTTATGATAGTGGTCTTATGCAATATTTGCCCTTTTGCCTCTGACTAATTTCACTCAGCATAATGCCTTCCAGGTTCCTCCATGTTATGAAATGTTTCACAGATTCGTCACTGTTCTTTATCGATGCATAGTATTCCACTGTGTGAATATACCATAATTTATTTAACCATTCATCCATTGATGGACACCTTGGTTGCTTCCAGCTTTTTGCTATTGTAAACAGAGCTGCAGTAAACATAAAAAAAAAAAAAAAAAAAAAAAAAAAAAACATGGGTGTGCATATATCTGTTCGTGTAAAGGCTCTTATTTCTGTAGGGTATATTCTGAGGAGTGAGATTTCTGGATTGTGTGGTAGTTCTATTTCTAGCTTTTTAAGAAAACGCCAGATAGATTTCCAGAGTGGTTGTACCATTTTACATTCCCACCAGCAGTGTATAAGAGTTCCAATCTCGCCACAGCCTCTCCAACATTTATTATTTTGTGTTTTTTGGATTAATGCCAGCCTTGTTGGAGTTTTTTTTTTTTTCTTTTTTTTTGTTGGAGTAAGATGGAATCTCATTGTAGTTTTAATTTGCATTTCTCTAATGGCTAATGATCTAGAGCATTTTCTCATGTATCTGTTAGCTGCCTGAATATCTTCTTTAGTGAAGTATGTGTTCATATCCTTTGCCCACTTTTTGATTGGGTTGTTTGTCTTTTTCTGGTTGAGTTTTAACAGAGTCATACAGATTTTAGAGATCAGGTGCTGGTCAGAGATGTCATAGCTGAAAATTTTTTCCCAATCTGAACGTGGTCTTTTTAGTCTTTCAGTGAAGTCTTTAGATGAGCATAGGTGTTTGATTTTTAGGAGCTCCCAGTTATCTGGTTTCTCTTCTTCAGTTTTGGTAATGTTTTGTATTCTATTTATGCCTTGTATTAGGGCTCCTAACGTTGTCCCTATTTTTTCTTCCATGATCTTTATTGTTTTAGTATTTATGTTTAGGTCTTTGATCCACTTGGAGTTAGTTTTTGTGCATGGTGTTGGGTATGGGTCCTGTTTCATTTTTTTGCAAATGGATATCCAGTTATGCCAGCACCATTTGTTAAAAAGACTATCTTTTCCCCAATTAACTGACACTGGGCCTTTGTCAAATATCAGCAGCTCATATGTGGATGGATTTATATCAGGGTTCTCAATTCTGTACCATTGGTCTATGTGCCTGTTGTTGTACCGATACCAGGCTGTTTTGACTACTGTGGCTGTATAATACGTTCTAAAATCAGGTAGAGTGAGGCCTCCCACTTTCTTCTTCTTTTTCAGTAATGCTTTACTTATCGGGGCCTTCTTTCCCGTCCATTATGAAGTTGGTGGTTTGTTTCTCTATCACATTAAAAAATGTCATTGGAATTTGGATCGGAAGTGCATTGTATGTATAGATGGCTTTTGGTAGAATAGACGTTTTTACTATGTTAAGTCTTCCTATCCATGAGCAAGGTATGTTTTTCCACTTATGTAGGTCCTTTTTAGTTTCTTGCTCTAGTACTTTGTAGTTTTCTTTGTATAGATCTTTTACATCCTTGGTAAGATTTATTCCTAAGTATTTTATCTTCTTGGGGGCTACTGTGAATGGTATTGATTTGGTTATTTCCTCTTTGATGTTCTTTTTGTTGATGTAGAGGAATCCAAGTGATTTTTGTATGTTTATCTTATAACCTGAGACTCTGCCAAACTCTTCTATTAGTTTCAGTAGTTTTCTGGAGGATTCCTTAGGGTTTTCTGTGTATAAGATCATGTCATCTGCAAATAGAGATAATTTTACTTCTTCCTTGCCAATCCGGATGCCCTTTATTTCTTCGTCTAGCCTAATTGCTCTGGCTAGGACCTCTAGCACAATGTTGAATAAGAGCAGTGATAAAGGGCATCCTTGTCTGGTTCCCGTTCTCAAGGGAAATGCTTTCAGGCTCTCTCCATTTAGAGTGATGTTGGCTGTTGGCTTTGTATAGATGCCCTTTATTATGTTGAGGAATTTTCCTTCAATTCCTATTTTGCTGAGAGTTTTTATCATAAATGGGTGTTGGACTTTGTCAAATGCCTTTTCTGCATCAATCGATAATATCATGTGGTTTTTGTCTTTTGTTTTATTTATATGGTGGATTACATTAATGGTTTTTCTAATATTAAACCAGCCTTGCATACCTGGTATAAATCCCACTTGGTCGTGGTGGATTATTTTTTTGATATGTTGTTGAATTCTATTGGCTAGACTTTTGTTGAGGATTTTTGCATCTATGTTCATGAGGGATATAGGTCTGTAATTTTCTTTTTTTGTGGTGTCTTTACCTAGTTTTGGTATCAGGGATATGGTGGCTTCATAGAATGAGTTAGGTAGTATTCCATCATTTTCTATGCTTTGAAATACCTTTAGTAGTATTGGTGTTAACTCTTTTCTGAAAGTTTGGTAGGACTCTGCAGTGAAGCTGTCTGGGCCAGGGCTTTTTTTTGTTGGGAGTTTTTTGGTTACCTTTTCAATCTCTTTTTTTGTTATGGGTCTATTTAGTTGCTCTACTTTTGATTGTGTTAGTTTAGGTAGGCAGTGTTTTTGTAGGAATTCATCCATTTCTTCTAGGTTTGCAAATTTGTTAGAGTACAATTTTTCGTAATAATCTGATATGATTCTTTTAATTCCAGTTGGGTCTGTTGTGATGTGGCCCATCTCGTTTCTTATTCAGGTTATTTGTTTCCTTTCCTGTATTTCTTTAGTCAGCCTGGCCAATGGTTTATCAATTTTGTTAATTTTTTCAAAGAACCAGCTTTTGGCTTTGTTAATTCTTTCAATTGTTTTTCTGTTCTCTAATTCATTTAGTTCAGCTCTAATTTTTATTATTTGTTTTCTTCTGGTGCCTGATGGATTCTTTTGTTGCTCGCTTTCTATTTGTTCAAGTTGTAGGGACAGTTCTCTGATATTGGCTCTTTCTTCTTTATGTATGTGTGCATTTATTGATATAAATTGACCTCTGAGCACTGCTTTTGCTGTGTCCCAGAGGTTTTGATAGGAAGTGTTTTCATTCTCGTTGTATTCTATGAACTTCTGTATTCCCTCCTTAATGTCTTCTATAACCCAGTCTTTTTTGAGCAGGGTATTGTTCAGTTTCCAAGTATTTGATTTCTTTTCCCTAATTTTTCTGTTACTGATTTCCACTTTTATGGCCTTGTGGTCTGTGAAGATGCTTTGTAATATTTCGATGTTTTGGATTCTGCAAAGGTTTGTTTTATGACCTAATATGTGGGCTATTCTAGAGAATGTTCCATGTGCACTAGAAAAAAAAGTATACTTTGCAGCTGCTGGGTGGAGTGTTCTGTATAAGTCTATGAGGTCAAGTTGGTTGATTGTAGCAATTAGGTCTTCCGTGTCTCTACTGAGCTTCTTACTGGAAGTCCTGTCCTTCTCCGAAAGTGGTATGTTGAAGTCTCCTACTATAATTGTGGAGGTGTCTATCTCACTTTTCAGTTCTGTTGAAGTTTGTTTTATGTATCTTGCAGCCCTGTCATTGGGTGCATAAATATTTAATATGGTTATATCTCCCTGGTCTATTGTCCCTTTAATCATTATGTAGTGTCCTTCTTTATCCTTTGTGGTGGATTTAACTTTAAAATCTATTTTGTCAGAAATTAATATTGCTACTCCTCTTCTTTTTTGCTTATTGTTTGCTTGATATATTTTTTTCCATTCTTTGAGTTTTAGTTTGTTTATGTCTCTAAGTCTAAGGTGTGTCTCTTGTAGGCAGCATATAGACGGATCGTGTTTCCTTATCCAGTCTGAGACTCTCTGTCTCTTTATTGGTGCATTTAGTCCATTTACATTCAGTGTAATTATAGATAAGTATGTGTTTAGTGCTGTCATTTTGATGCCTTTTTGTGTGTGTTGTGGACAATTTCATTTTTCCACTTACTTTTTTGTGCTGAGATGTTTTTCATTGTAAATTGTGTGTTCCTCATTTTCATAGTAGTTGAATTTATGTTTGCGGGGGAGTCATCATGTTTTTCTTGGTTTTTATTTTGAGTAATGGAGCTGTTATACCTCTTTGTGGTTACCTTAATATTTACCCCTATTTTTCTAAGTAAAAACCTAACTTGTATTGTCCTATATCACCTTGTTTCCCTCTCCATATGGCAGTTCTATGCCTCCTGTATTTAGTCCCTCTTTTTGATTATTGTGATCTTTTACATATTGACTTCAATGATTGCCTGTTTTGAGCATTTTTTCTTTTTAAAATTAATCTTAATTTGTTCTTGTGATTTCCCTATTTGTGTTGATATCAGGATGTTCTGTTCTGTGACCTTGTGTTGTGCTGGTATCTGATATTATTGATTTTCTGACCAAACAATTTCCTTTAGTATTTCTTGTAGCTTTGGTTTGGTTTTTGCAAATTCTCTAAGCTTGTGTTTATCTGTAAATGTTTTAATTTCACCTTCATATTTGAGAGAGAGTTTTGCTGGATATATGATCCTTGGCTAGCAGTTTTTCTCCTTCAGTGCTCTGTATATGTCATCCCATTGCCTTCTTGACTGCATGGTTTCTGCTGAGTAGTCTGAACTTATTGATTCTCCTTTGTAGAAGACCTTTCTTTTATCCCTGGCTGCTTTTAAAATTTTCTCTTTATCTTTGGTTTTGGCAAGTTTGATGATAATATGTCTTGGTGATTTTCTTTTTGAATCAATCTTATACGGGGTTCGATGAGCATCTTGGATAGATATCCTTCCGTCTTTCATGATGTCAGGGAAGTTTTCTGCCAACAGATCTTCAACTATTCTCTCTGTGTTTTCTGCTATCCCTCCCTGTTCTGGGACTCCAATCACACACAAGTTATTCTTTTTGATAGAGTCCCACATGATTCTTAGGGTTTCTTCATTTTTTTTTAATTCTTTTATCTGATTTTTTTTCAACTGTATTTATATTGGTGTCAACTCCCTTGTCCTCCAGGTCCCCCACTCTGCATTCCAATTGCTCAACTCTGCTCCTCTGACTTCCTATTAATTTGTCTAATTCTGTAATTTTACTGTTAATCTTTTGGATTTCTGAATGCTGTTTCTCTATGGATTCTTGCAGCTTATTAATTTTTCCACTATGTTCTTGAATAATCTTTTTTATTTCTTCAATTGCTTTATCCGTGTGTTCCTTGGCTTTTTCTGTAGATTGCCTTATTTCATTATGAGGTCATCCCTGATGTCTTGAAGCATTCTGTAAATTAGTTTTTTATATTCTGCATCTGGCAATTCCAGGATTGTATCTTCATTTGGGAAAGATTTTGATTCTTTAGTTTGGGGAGTTGTAGAAGCAATCATGGTCTGCTTCTTTATGTGATTTGATATCGACTGCTGTCTCTGAGCCATCTATAAGATATTCTAGTGATTTATTTTATATTTGCTCACTGAGTCTTATCTTGTTTTGTTTTCTTTCAATATACGTAGATGGGCTACTAGATTGTACTGTCTTGATTGTTGTAGCCCTTGAATCACTTATGTCCTATTACCAGCTGGTTTGGGCTGTTACCAGATATATAAGCCTAAGAGTCCGTTCACTATTCTTGAGTAGAATCTGATTTTGGGTTATCAAGTGTGTGGTGCAGACTGTCACCTATCCGCCTAGAGGAGTAGTGGTGATAGTTGTGTGCACCAGATTCTAGTAGCAGCAGGGTTTCACACTCCAGGGGGTGCAGGATGCTGACAGGCTTCCCCCAAGTGCCAGTGAGGTAGGTGTGTCTCTATTCCTAAAGCACTTTGGTGGGTGGGCTCCGCAGCTGTACCTTAGGCACCCATTGCAAGTACCTCTACAGATTGGCAGGTGTCACCATCCTTAGACCCCTAAGGCAGGAGACTAGGAGGTCTGGGGGGAGCTTCAGCCCTCAGTTCCCTGTTGTGGGTCAGTGAGGGCTCTGTTGAATACGCAGAGATATCAGACCTGGGCAACTTGTCTTTCCAGTAATCTGCTAAAACAATTACAGTCAGATCCCTATCAGAATTGCCTTTGCATTATAATAGCCACCTTGTTCCGTGTAGGGATGAAAGCCCAAGAGTGTGGATCTCATATGCTTGGCTGGAGCTGGTTCTGTATTTTTAGTCCAATTAGGGAAGGATTTTTGGTCCCTCGGTTTTTTGTAGCTGCTTCTCTCAGGCCAGGAGAATGGGTTAGGAAAAGACCAAAAAAGAAAGAAAAACTGCAGCGCAGTTCACTCTCTGGCCCAGGAAATTCCAATGTTAATGAAGCCGCCTGGGAAGGGGAGGGGAGGGATCAGATAAATAGGAGAGAGTAGCACCCCAGAATATAGACAAAGTTACTTATCTTGTTTGGTGATGACTGTTTTATCTGAGATTCCCGAGGGGTGTGTAGCCTGTGTGCATTGGCTGGGTCGAGATTGCCCCCGAGGGTCAGGCCCGCGTCCTGTGCTTGTGCTGTCTCAGAAGCCGTGGTCAGTTCCTCTGCTCCCAGTCCAAAGCCCAGCGCCAAGGTTCCCCAGCTGGGACGCTGCACTCCAGGCTCCAAAATCAGTCGCTGCCTCCCAGTGACTTCTCCTCCTGTCAGCCATGTCGCTGCGCTGCCTGTGTGCATTGGCTGGGCTTCCCCTGAGGCCACTTCTGGGGGCTAGGGCTGCGTCCCGTGTTTGCGCCATCTCAGGATGCAGTGCTCAGCTCCCCTGCGCCCAGTCCAAAGCCTGGCGCCAAGGTTTCCTGACTGGGATGCTGGGTCCAGACTCCGAAAGCAGTCGTTGCTTCCCGTGGTTGTTCGTTCTCAGTCTCTGTCACTCAGGTCAACTCTTTAGATCTGTGTTTGATGCTCAGGGTTCGTAGATCGTCATGTATGTGATCGATTCACTTGTTTTGCCGAGCCTTCGTTGCAAGAGGGATCTGAGGTAGCTTCTACCTAGTCAGCCATCTTGGCCCTGCCTCCTAAAATCTTGTTATAGCTCTTATCACTGCATGACAATGTATACTTATTACCAGTTCCCCTCACAAGGATAGGAGTTACTCGAGGTCAGAGACTTTGTTATTACTCCTTTCTTCATTGAACCTGAGATGCACATTTTCCCACAACTTAGCACACTGAAAATCTGGCTGTGTCTTGTAATCACAGTGTGTCCTAGTTTAATTGGTAGCATTTTTTCTTTCTTAGTGGTACCTAAAATAAATGGCACTTCTTTAAAATGATGTTTTATTGTTGATAAAAATACAGGATACCCCCAGGGCCTAAAATCTTGTCTGGCACACAGTTGGCACTCGGTAATTACTGGTCGAATGAATGACTTAAATGTTCACTGTGTGCCAAAAACTATTTAAATATTTTTAATCCCTACAGTTACCCAGTTATGAAATACTTTGTTATTCGGGCAGTATGATACCAGTACCAGTTGCCATCGAGTCGATTCTGACTTATGGCGATCCCATATGTACAGGGTAGACCTGCTCCATAGGGTTTTCAAGGCCACGGCCTTACAGGTACAGACCACGAGGCCTTTCTTCCGAGGCACCTCTGCATTTCAACCACCAACTTTTTGGTTAGTAGTCGAGGGCTTAACCATTTGTGCTACCAGGGCAGAATGGTAGTGGGAATTAAGTGTGTTTGGATCATTTTGGAAGACTGGGAGCTTGCAGAGAGCTGCGTCCTAGTCTCCTCCACTGTGGGACCGTGAAGTGTCAGGTTGCTTTTCATGTCCTCACTTGCCACTTCTCCTGTCCATGGTCCTTAGTGAACACCTATTGCTTGCCTGGCAGAGAAGCCCTTGAGAAGCTCATGGTCTAGTTGGAGAGCCAGAGACTAAAAGGGTGCTGTGTGGGTCTAGTCCAGTCGGGGGCACAAGTCAGAGAAAGCCTTCCTGGAGGAGGTTATGTCTAATCTGGGTTTGAAAGTCAGGCAAAGTGGGAAGGGATGAGATGAGACTGGAGATAGAGTCCAGGCCAACTCAAGGATAGAATCAGGTTAAGGAGATTGGATTTTGTCTTGAAGGTCACGAATGATTTAAAGCAAAATGGTAATGTGCCAGCTTGCAGTTTATATCTATCACTGTAGCAGCCATTTATAAAATAGGGCAGGGGCAACATAAGTGAGGCCAGTTAGAGCACACTCGAAATAATCTGAGTGAAGGCCAGAACTGAACAGTGGCTGAAGGATGGTGAAGGGGGAGTGGGTTCTAAAGAGTTAGAGAAATTTGGCAGGGAGTACTGGTCAGAGAAGGAGCCCTGGTGGTGCACTGGTTAAGCATCTGCTGCTAACCAAAAGGTCAGCGGTTCAATCCCACCAGCTGTTCTGCAGGAGGAAGATGTGGCAGTCTGCTCCCTTAAAGATTACAGCCTTGGAAACCCTATGGAGCAGTATCAGTTGGAATCCACCCAATGGCAACAGGTTTGGTTTTTTGGCTGGTCAGAGAAGCCTGGATTGAGTGAGACAGTGGCCAGAAGGTGGCACAATTCACCAGGGAAATCCTGGAAGAAAACGTTTGGGGAGTGGGGTGTGAGTTTAGTTTTGGACAGAAGGAGTTTGAAGTGCAGGTGAAAACAGGAACAGATCATGAAGGGTTTTAAAGGCCATGACAACAGGTTTAGGTTTTATGCTAAGGATCATGAGAGCTATAGAAGAGAAATGACCCGATTTTAGAATCACTACTCTGGTGGTGTAGTGGTTAAGAGCTACGGCTGCTAACCAAATGGTCAGCAGTTCATATCCATCAAGTGCTCCTTGGAAACTGTATGGGGCAGTTCTACTCTGCCCTATAGGGCTGCTATGAGTCCGAATTGACTCGACGACAGCGGGTTTGGCACTCTGGTTTCAGCATGGGCTGGCACAGTGATCCAGCCTTGAGATGGCAGTGATCTGAAGAGAGCAGGTGGGTGTACAAATGGAGAGTAAGTTAACAGACTCAAAATTTGAGTAGAAATCCCTCGGAAACCATATATCTGACAAAAATCTAATAACCAGTATATATATAAAACTTCAACAACTTAACAACAAAAATACATAATCCAATTATAAAATGGGCAGAGGACTTGAACAGACATTTCACCAAAGATGACATTCAAATGGCCACCAAACCCATGAAAAGATTCTCAGTGTCATAAGCAATCAGAGAGATGCAAATCCAAACCACACTGAGAAACCATCTCACACTAGGATTGCTAAGTTTAACAACAACAAAAAAGGAAATAACGAATGTTTGTGAGGATGTGGGGAAACTGGAACCATTGCCTGTTTCTGGTGGGAGTGCGAAACGGTACAGCCGTTGTGGAAAACTGTGTGACAGTTCCTCAAAAAACTAAAAATAGCACTACCATATGACCCAGCAAATCCATTCCTAGGTATATACCCAAAAGACTTGAAAGTAGTGACTCACACAGAGACTTGTACACCAATGTCCATAGCAGCACTATTCACAATAGCCAAGAGGTGGAAACAGCCTAAATGCCCATCAGTGAATGAAGGGGTAAACAAAATGTGGTACATACATACAATGGAATACTACTCAACCAGTAAGAGAAATGAAGTCTTGATACATGCTACAATATGGATGGACCTTGAAGTCATTATGCTGACTGAAATAAACCAATCACAAAGGGACAAACATTGTATGCTCTCGCTTATATAAAAATATAAGAAAAGGCAAATGTATAGAGACCAAAGTTTATTAGTGATACCAAGAGTGGGAGGGAGAGGGAAAGAGGTTAAGAGTGATGCAAAAATCACATTTATTAAGGGTAGGGTTGCACAGCTGATTGTTATAATTGTCAATAAGTTGTATGCCTGTAAAAAGTTGAATTGGCAAAAGTGCTATAGATATATTTACAACAACAACAAAAAAAGAGTAGCTGCTGAGGCTGCTTATGTACAACCAAATACCTCATGGGATTTGGTTCCTTGGTTTGGAGGTTTAGGGTCATGGTTTCATGGGACATCCCAGTTAATTGGCCTAATAATATGTTTAGTGCTTCTATTCTACCTCCTAGTTGCATAGGGCCTGGGGTCTTAAAAGCATGCAAGCAGCCATTCAAGGCACAATAATTGATCTCTAGTCATCTGGAGCAACAGAGGAAGGACAGCCAGGAATAGGAGGACATGGAATGTGTGGCTAATTGTCTCCATGAACAACTGCCTCCTTTGCCATGAGACCAGAAGAACTGCCTGGTGCATGACTACCATTACTAAACATTTTGATCAAGGATTCCATAGAAGAATCCTGATCAAAAGGGGGAAAATGTAAAGCAGAATTTCAAATTCTCACAGACTCTAGACTTTCTGGAGCCATGGAGGGTGGATAAATCCCTGAAACTGTTGCTCTGAGATACCCTTTAAACCTTAATCCAAAAATATCCCTCGAAGTCATCTTAAAACCAAACAATAGTTTAGCTTAACTAATCTGCCTTGAACATCATGCTCTTTTAAGAACTATCGGTATAGGATCAAACATAGGGGGAACAGGGATTGAGGGTGGGATGTAAAATCAGGGGTGGGGAAGGACTGTGACAGATGCTTTTTGCCCACCAAGAGCTTAGAATCTAGCTGGAGATACAGGAACTGGGTAAATGGCTAAGAAGTAACTTGAAGAGGTACTTGAAGAAGTTTCATGTGAAGTGCTGTTGAAGTACTGGAGATGGGTAGGGGCCCTGTGAGCTGGCAAAGCTGGCAGGTGGTAGATGGAGCAGTTGCAGTGATGGACAAAAGAACAGATGTCCAGGGAAGCCAACAGGCCACCAAGTGGAATCTCATGGTACAGGAGAGTAGGAAGCGTTACCACCAGTCGGGAGGGGTCCCTAGGTTTGCAGGTCCTGGACTCTACTTTGTTATGGTACTGAGAGCTGATGGAATTCAGGGGGATGAACTCAATAAGTTGATTGGTGATCTCTAACCCAGATGCCAATTTATTAACATGCAGAAGGGAATATACCTCCCCACCCCCCAACTGGAATGCTTGTGTTTGACTTTCAGAGTTCCCTTGCCTCTTTCCTTCTATCACTTCCCACCCTCTCCTGGAACTTCAATTGCTACCTGCTTGCTGATGTCACACTCTCTAGCTGCAGTCCAAATCTCTCACTTGTGCTTCAGACCCATATATCAAACTGACAACAGCAACTCAAAAGATTAGATAGGAACTTAGGGGGCAGTGAGTTGATGTTAATGAGAGAGAAACAGCTCAGAAAAGGAGGGCAAGAATGACTGTACATCTTAATGATGTAATCAGTGTCACTAAATAGGACATGTGGAAACTGTTGAATTGGTGTATGTCTTGCTGTGTATATTCCCAGCAACAACAGCAAAATAAGTAAAAAATTAGAAAAAAGAAGTTGTGTAGAACAGGTTTTTGTGAGAGATTGGATGTGAGCAGGAGAGGTAATGAGAGAAAGTTGACAGTGACATTTTACTGTCTAGTGTGAGCAACTGAAGGAAACCCTGGTGGCGTAGTGGTTAAGTGCTATGACAGCCAACCAAAGGGTTGGCAGTTCGAATCCTCCAGGGGCTCCTTGGAAACTCTATGGGGCAGTTCTACCCTGTCCTATAGGGTCGGTATGAGTCGGAATCGATTCGACAGCACTGGGTTTGGTTTTTTTGGTTTGGTGAGCAACTGAATGGGTGGTGTTGCCTGTTTCTCATCTAACTCTACTTAATCCACTAGACAGGGAACAGAGAAAGAATCTTTAAACAGTAGATAATAGAACAGCTTGAACTTCTACAGCACTTACCGTGAGTCAGAGCTGACAGCACCTAACAGCAACAACATGCCTTAGAAAACTCATTTTAATCCTCACAACAATCCTTATGAGGTTACCATTATCATCTTCACTTTCCAGATGAGGAAACTGAAACTGAGAGAAGTTAAATAACTTGCCTACAGTCACACAGCTAGTAAGTGGCGGAGTGAGAATGTGAGCTGAGGCAGCCTGGCTAGCTAGCGTGTGTGTTCCGGCTCCTTATGTGATGAGGTGCCTCTCTAAATGATGAGCTCTGTGTGGACATGAAAACCTTGAGAGATCTGTGGGGCAGCCTCATGGAGGTGTCTGGGGGAGGAACATATATGGGTCTTAAGCGCAAGTGAGAGATTTGGACTGCAGCTAGAGAGTGTGACATCAGCAAGCAGGTAGCAATCGAAGTCCCAGGAGAGGGTGGGAAATGATAGAAGGAAGAGGCGAGGAAACCCTAGAAGTCAAACACAAGCATTCCAGTTGGAGGCGGGGGAGGAGGATATATTCTCTTCTGCGCGTTAATAAATTGGCATCTGGGTTATAGATCACCAATCAACATTTATTGAGTTCATCCCCCTGAATTCCATCAGCTCTCAGTACCATGACAAAGTAGAGTCCCGGACCTGCAAACCTAGGGACCCCTCCCGACTGGTGGTAACGCTTCCTACTCTCCTGTACCATGAGTTTCCACTTGGTGGCCTGTTGGCTTCCCTGGACATCTGTTCTTTTGTCCATCACTGCAACTGCTCCATCTACCACCTGCCAGCTTTGCCAGCTCACAGGGCCCCTACCCATCTCCAGTACTTCAACAGCACTTCACGTGAAAGTTCAAATGCCTCCTCAAGTTACTTCTTAGCCATTTACCCAGTTCCTGTATCTCCAGCTAGATTCTAAGCTCTTGGTGGGCAAAAAGCATCTGTCAATAGCAAAAAGCTGGAAGCAACCAAGGTGTCCATCAATGGACGAATGGATAAATAAATTGTGGTTTATTCACACAATGGAATACTATGCACCAATAAAGAACAGTGATGAATCTATGAAACATTTCATAACATGGAGGAACCTGGAAGGCATTATGCTGAGTGAAATTAGTCAGATGCAAAAGGACAAACATTGTATAAGACCACTATTATGAGATCTTGAGAAATACTTTAAACTGAGAAGAACACATTCTTTTGTGGTTACAAGGGGGGGAGGGAGGGAGGGTGGGAGAGGGTTATTTACTGATAAGTTAGTAGATAAGAACTACTTTAGGTGAAGGGAAGGACAACACTCAATACAGGGGAGGTCAGCACAACTGGACTGGACCAAAAGCAAAGAAGTTTCCTGAATAAACTGAATGCTTCGAAGGTCAGTGGAGCAAGGGCGGGGGTTTGGGGACTATGGCTTCAGGGGACATCTAAGTCAATTGGCAAAATAACTTCTATTAAGAAAACATTCTGCATCCCACTTTGATATGTGGTGTCTGGGGTCTTAAACGCTAACAAGCAGCCATCAAAGATGCATCAATTGGTCTCAACCCACCTGGATCAAAGGAGAATGAAGAACACCAAGGTCACGTGATAACTATGAGCCCAAGAGACAGAAAGGGCCACATGAACTAGAGACTTGCATCATCCTGAGACCAGAAGAACTAGATGGTGCCTGGCCACAACCGATGACTGCCCTGACAGGGAGCACAACAGAGAACCCCTGAGGGAGCAGGAGAACAGTGGGATGCAGACCCCAAATTCTCATAAAAAGACCAGACTTAATGGTCTGCCTGAGACTAGAAGAATCCCGGCGGTCATGGTCCCCAAACCTTCTGTTGGCCCAGGAGAGGAACCATTCCCAAAGACAACTCATCAGACATGGAAGGGTCTGGACAATGGGTTGGAAAGAGATGCTGATGAAGAGTGAGCTACTTGTATCAGGTGGACATTTGAGACTATGTTGGCATCTCCTGTCTCGAGGGGAGATGGGAGGGTAGAGGGGGTTAGAAACTGGCAAAACGATCATGGAAGGAGAGACTGGAAGGAGGGAGCAGGCTGACTCATTAGGGGGAGAGTAAGTGGGAGTATGTAGTAAGGCATATATAAGTTTATATGTGAGAGACTGACTTGATTTGTAAACTTTCACTTAAAGCACAATAAAAATTATAAAAAAAAAAGAAAAAAAAGGCATCTGTCACAGTCCTTCCCTACCCCTGAATTTCCCATCCCACCCTCAATCCCTGTTCCCCCTGTGTAGGTTAAATCAGGGCTTCAGACAGGTTCATTTCTGTTTGACCCCTGCTGAGAGTTTGCCTTTCTGCCCTAGATATACTGAATCAGAATCTACAGTTTAACAAGATCCCCAGGTGATTCTTATGTGTACAGATAAGATTCCGTTTCCTGATTGTGGTAAAGCCCTTTACAGCAGGCTTTGGAAACTGTCGAAGATATAATGTTAGTTAGTAATTGCTTGCCTTTTCTGTCAAATATTCATTCATTTGAACTTTGCAATTTAAACACAGGGTATCTACCCCCATTTATTTAGATCTTCTTTAAGCAATTTTTAAAATACCTTTCTGTGTACAAGCCCTTGACCTCGCTGGTTCAGTTTATTCCTAGGTATTTTATTCTTTTAGATGCTATAGAAAGCAGAATTGTTTCCTTAATTTCATTTTCATGTGGTTCGTTGCGGTGCATAGAAACACAACTGATTTTTGTATGTCAATGTTGTACCCTGTGACTTTGCTGAATTTGTTTATTAGCATTAGTAGCTTTCTTGTGGATTCTTCGGGAATATATATATACATATATATATATGATTATGTCGTTTGTGTATCTAACTGCTTCATAGCCCCACTCAGTGGATTTGATCTTCAAGGATGGTGGACCAGAACACTTGTATCTGAACTCTTATCCTGCTTTTCTCCCTTGGCAGGACCAGACCAGATGGACTTTGTCCCTTCCTGCTGTATGGGAACTTCTCTTTAATCTTACACTGTGTCATCTTTGGAATCCTGGTGGCATAGTGGTTAAGCACTACGGCTGCTAACCAAGAGGTTGCAGTTCAAATCTGCCAGGCACTCCTTGGAAACTCTATGGGGCAGTTCTACTCTGTCCTATAGGGTTGCTATGAGTCGGAATCGACTCGACAGCAGTGGGTTTGGGTTTTTTTGGTGTCATCTTTATCCACTGAAACCAAACCCATTGCCATCAGGTTGATTCTGACTTATGGCAACCTTACAGGACAGAGTAGAACTGCCCCATAGGGTTTCCGAGGCTGTACTCTTTACAGGAGCAGACTGCCACATCTTTCTCCTACAGAGTGGCTGGTGGGTTCGAACCAATGACCTTTTGGTTAGCAGCTGAGCGCTTAACCACTGCACCGCCAGGGCTCCTTGTGTCATCTTTACATTGTGGAGTATAGAACATTTCTATTCTTTCACTCCCTAGTTTGCTCCTGATCTGCAAAGGGAAGCTTTTGGAAATTAGGAAACCTTGTTCTCACTCAGCAAAGTCAGACTTTAAGACTGTTATCTCACTGTGGACTCGAGGAAATTGAATTTAAAACTCAGAGCTGAGTAGTGCCCCGTGAGCAGCAAAGGCCATTGATTGACTGGCTGGGGAGCTTTTGCAGGTGAACTGTTGCCGTCGAGTCAATTCTGACTCATAACGATCCTATAGGACAGGGTAGAACTGCCCCATAGAGTTTTCAAGGAGTGCCTGGTGGATTCGAACTACAAACCTTTTGGTTAACAGCCGTAGCACTTAACCACTACGCCACCAGGGTTTCCACAGATGAACTAGGAATTGGGAATTCTCAGCAAGGAAAAGACATTGGTTTTTATTCAAGAAATTTTCTCTATTACACCTAGCTTGGCACATGTGCCCACCTGTTGGGTGGCAGGGCTCCTTAATTGACTCACACCAAGAGTACATGGATATAAAATAGTGACATCTGAAAAGGATGTGCTCCATGGAACAAACAATTATATAAGACCAAAAGGGCAACATTTGCCCAAAAACATAGATGAGAAGGCAGGAAGGGGTAGGAAAACCAGACGAAAGGAAACAGGGAACCCAGGGCGGAAATGGGGAGAGTGCTGACACAGTGTGGGGATCGTAACCAACGTCATGGAACACTTGGTGTACAATTTGTTGAATGGGAGACTAATTTGCTCTGTAAAGTTTTGCCTAAAACATAAAATAATATTTTTAAAAAGAAAGAAGGAAAAGCATGGTGGGGGGTGGTGTGGGAAAAGTGCATGGAATGGGGTGGTACTTCTCCAATGGAAAAAATGGGTTGCTGTTTACCCAAAGAGGAAACCCTGGTGGCGTTGTGGTTAAGAGCTCAGGCAGCTAACCAAAAGGTCCGCAGTTCGAATCCACCAGGCACTCCTTGGAAACTCTTCGGGGTCTTATAGGGTCGCTATGAGTCAGAATCAACTCAACAGCAATGGGTTTGGTTACCCAAAGAGAGGGGCAAGGGGCCATGGGCAGGCAAAACAATAAATGTTTCCCACAGCATCAGGTAATATCTACAAACCCTTGTGGCATAGTGGTTAAGTGCTATGGCTGCTAACTAAAAAGTCGGTAGTTTGACTCCACCAGGCGCTCCTTGGAAACCCTGTGGGGCAGTTCTACGCTGTCCTTTAGGGTCACTATGAGTCAGAATTGACTCAATGGCAATGGGTTTGGTTTGTTTGTTTGTTTTTTTGGTTGACACCACAGCTGTGTATCCAGCCCATCTGTCTTCTCACCTCCACACCTCAGTGCCTAGTCGCCTACTGGTTGTCTCTATGTGGGTGTCCCACATATACTTGGTGAAACTTGATGGGTTCAAAACTGAACATGTTCTCTTTCCCTCTAAGCCTTCTTTTCCTCTGCATCCCTTGCAATTTATTTCTTATCTTTCAATTTAATTGAATCAAGTTGAATTAGGGTATGACAAACGTTTACACAGCAAATCAGGTTCCTATTTAACAATTTCTACACAGTTTTTTCAGGGACATTGGTTTCATTTTCCATGGTGTGTCAACTTTCTTATTTCTCTTCTAATCTGTTTCCAGTGGTTTAGTTTCCCTGCTCTCTCGCCTTCTCACCTGTGCTTTGGAGTAAGTGTTAACCGTTTGGTTCTCATGTAGATGATTTTTTACAGGCCCACAGTACTCACACGTAAGATTGTTTATTTTATGAGCCAATCTGTTATAGCTAAGAAATGGCCTCATGGAGTAGTTTGGGTTCAAGAATTAAAGAGTATCTCAGGGTGATAGTCTCAGAGAGTCCTCCAATCTCAACTGGTCCGGTAAATCTGGACTTCTTAAGAATTTGAGTTCTGTTCTGCATTTTTCTCCCCTTCTATCAGGATTCATCTCTTGTGTTCCCAATTAGAACGGTCAGTAGTGGTAGCTGAGCACCATCTAGTTCTTCCGGTCTCAGGGCAGACGAGGTCATGGTTTGTACAGACTAAATGTATATTTTTTAATTGCTGATAACTGTGTATTCAGTTTTATGTCCTGCTTTTTTTTATTTACTATTTCAAGTATTTTTCCATGTCACAAAATATTCTTCAAAAACATTTTAATGACTGTATAATAGTCCACCATTTAAATATAGCCATAACTTATTCTGTAGTTAACAATTCCCCTATTTTTCGACAATCAGGCATGTGTATATGTGTTTTCTATAATAAAGAACTCTGTGCTGAAACTCATTGTGTGTGTGTATATATACCTATAAAAACTTGTGTATTTGTGTATGTGTATATGTATCAATATCCACATATGATCTCTGATTATTTTCTTAAAATAGATTTTTACTCATGTTACCTCTTATAACACATTGACAAACCATTAAAGAAAGTAGCCAACCATTTACACAATTCAGTGTATAATAGGGCCCGTCTCACCACATCCTCTCTAGCAGTGAGATGAGCTATCTTAAAAGTCTTTGCCAATTGTCGCCACAATTCCTTTACAGGCCAATTTTCCCACATTTCCCTGCGGTAATGAGAGATGGTCCCATGCCCAAGGTGCTTCCATATACCATTTCACTTTTTGTGACATTAACAAATTAACCGAGCAGTTCCATGATCCCTGGATGGACATATTAACCTGCTTCTTGTCCGGTCTATTTTACAGTGGGTGGAAATGCAATCCATGGTGCTGGTAATATATTGTTTTTTCTTCTCTGCCTGTTCCCTTTACCCTAAGATGTTTAACATTGTAGCATTTCTCCCTGGTGATGGCAAGGTCCCATAGCACAGTAATAACTTCTAAAGGTACCGGGCTCAGGTAAGATACAAGCGTGAATGAACTGACCCCTTATCTGAACTCTATGTGTGGCTTTCCAACTTACATTGCCAGTCCTTGTGCCATGTTTCAAATTTCTATTCAATGTGCTTTGACTTGCAGTTTTCCTACTAGTATTATTCTAACCTCCAGAAAGAGAGCTAGAATCGTATTTTGTTAAAGTCAACTAATATTTTTAAGTGCTTTACATTTTACAAAATGCATTCATACACACGGTTGCTTTGATCCTCGAAACAATTCTGGGAGTCAGGTATGTTTATCTTCATTCTCCAGATGAGGCCTCGAGGAGGAAGCCACTTGGTCAAGGTTGTTGAGCTGGTGAGTAACAGAGTAGGATCTCAAGTTCACACTCTTTCTAAAGCATGTTGCCTTCAGAAAAGGAGAGCCAGAAGGGGGACAACTACTTTGGGGAGGTGAATACCAGCTTTGGTTGAGGAACAGAAGCTGAATAGGTGTTGAAGGAGCAGAGGCACAAGCAGGAACATTTGAAAAGGGGATGGAAGTTAGGCCAAAACCAAACCCAAACCCATGGCTGTCGAGTCGATTCCGACTCATAGCGACCCTACAGGAAAGAGTAGAACTGCCCCATAGGGTTTCCAAAGAGCGTCTGGTGGATTTGGACTGCCGGCCTTTTGGTTAGCAGCCATAGCACTTAACCACTATGCCACCAGGGTTTCCGAATTAGGCCAGGGGTTCTAAAAGCCACTCCCTTTTGCTGGACCTGCTCCCCTTACTTGGTGGGGTGCAGCAGAAGGAGCAGCAGCCTGGGACTCCACGGACCTGACCACTCTCTTGCTCTCCATGGTTACCATTTCCTGGTGGTAGGCCCTTGGGCAGGTCTCTGCACTTTCTGAGCCTCAGTTTCCCTATTTGCAAAATGGAAATAATCATCCCTTTCCATCAAGTTAGAAGAATTGCTTTGAGAATATGGTAAGGTAGGAACCTTAAAGTGTGGGGCACAAGGACCCCAGTAAGGCAAGTTTACTTACTCCGGCTCTGTTGTTAGAATCGTTTATAATCAGCAAAGAAGGAAGGCAAGGCAGCACTCCCATAAGGGTCCCTTCTTTTTCTCCTTTATCCTCTTCTTTCTCTTAGTTTTATCTTTATTATTTTACAATAGTCCTGTAGAAAGATGCAAGTGATGCTGAAGTATTTCAAGTAGAAATTCCAAATTCCATGTGTTCCACGTGTACCCTCCCCCGCATCCTACTTTGGTGCGAGAGAGCCACTGTTTGCTGTTGAGCACACTTGCTTGGAGGCTTCACAAAACAATGACATATTTCTATGTATGTATTTTCTCAGTACATATATGCACATGTGCTCTTTAAATGTTACAAAAAAATGTCCTCTACATTGTTCTGCACCTTGCTTTTACCCTTCAACAGTTTTATCTTGAAGGCTTCTGTACATCAGAGCCTCATATGTCTTTTCCACCCTTGGGCATTTTACAGGTATGTGTGTGTATATATATATATATTTAGCCATGTAACCATGGGTAATGACCCATTAAACCCATAGCCGTTGAGTTGATTCCAACTCATAGCGACCCTATAGGACAGAGTAGAACTGCCCCATAGAGCTTCCAAGGTGTGCCTGGTGGATTCGAACTGCTGACCTTTTGGTGAGCAGCAGTAGCACTTAACCACTATGCCACCAGGGTTTCTAATTTTTTAAATATTACTAATAGTGCTGCATTAAAATGCTGGTCAAACAATTTGTACTCCTATAAATATATTTTGAAGTGAAATTCCTGGTGACACACATTTTGATATTTGATAGTTATGCCGGATTGCCAGAGTCCCCTCCCACAGATAGTGTTCAGGATGTCCATTTGCCTACAGTAGTTCTCAGCCAGGGGCGATTTTGCCCCAGGGACATTTGACAATGCCTAAAAACATTTTTGGTTGGCACACCTGGCAGAGTAGGGAGGAGCTATTGCTGTTTTATGGGTAGAGGCCAGGGATGCTGCTACACATCCAACAGTGCACAGGACAGCCCCCACAGGAAAGAATTGTGTCAATAGTGCCGAGGTTGGGAAGCCCTGGCCTACACCCTCGCCAGTACCAGATATTGTCATTCTTTTTCATCTTGCCAACGTGTAGGTTGAAAACTGATACCTTATTTTATTTTGCATCTCTTTAGGGGAATGGAGTTATTTTTACTTTTTACTTTATATATATTGGAAACCCTGGTGGCATAGCGGTTAAGTGCTACAGCTGCAAACCAAAGGGTTGGCAGTTCAAATCCGCCAGGCGCTCCTTGGAAACTCTATGGAGCAGTTCTACTCTGTCCTATAGGGTCGCTATGAGTCGGAATCGACTCAACGGCACTGGGTTTGGTTTTGGTTGGTTTTACTTTATATATGACTTGAATTTGTTCTAACGAATATGTATTATTTTGCTTTTTGGAAAAACTATTAAAAATTTAATATATATATATCTTTGATTACTAGTATGCAGTCTGCTCCCAAGATTTAGTAATGTGCCTGATTATTTCCCCCTGAATATGGTATAGGAAGAAATGCTCAGTGCAGGCCTTGAGAAGCCATCTATGCTTCAGGTTCAAGGGTCCCATCCTCTAGCCTTCAGAGCTTCCTTATTGCTCTTCCAAAGCATCTTCTCCCAGCAGACACCCAGCCTTAGGAGCCACACAGGTACCCCAAGAATCATCTTAGCCCTGAGATACTCTTCACCACAGAGAAGGGCTCCAAAACAAAAAGCATCCTGTGCTGACCTTAGAGAAGCCAGGAATCTCCATGGACTCATCTGCCCAGACACCAGGAAACAATCCTCGGGTTCATTTCTCAGCTTTGGAACCTTAGATCCATTCACCTTGTGAATTTCTGGGGCTGTCGCAGCTGAACCAAGACCCTTGGTTCTTCTGCAGAGCCTGGATCTGCTGGCATAGGCTCGGTGAGCAAGAACACGTTGACGCCTCCACTGGGACCTGTCAGCAGAAAAGCAGTGGTGGGAGCCCTGCCTTAAGCCTTGCCAGTGTGGCAATGACTCCTGGAGAAGTGCCCCCACTCCTTTCATTCTGTTCAGAGGCAGACTGGAGCAAGTGTCTATGGAGGACTTCTCAGTATCACTTGGATACTCCCAAGAAAATATCCCACGTGGCAGAAATGGCATGGACTTACCTGTAGCCTCTGCAGATCATTTGGGGTGGAGTCACCCAACAGCAGACTTTCAAATGGTCAGGCAGCTACTGGCCTTGGTGCCAGGGAGAGGACTTCTGCCAGCATTTCTGTGCTTTTCATCTGCAGCCCAGTGTGGTTTTCCAGTAAAGCAAAAGCATGTGTGGAAGCTGCCTGGTCTACTGGCTCTGCCCACTCCCCAGAATTCACATAAATCATGTCAGTGAAATGGAGTGTCCAAGATGGGAGGCTGGGAATGCCTAAGACACCCCTGCATTTCTGATTTACTGAGAGAAAAATCGGTTAGTAGGTTCACAGTGGGAAGGGAAGGGACAACGTAAAGGAAAGACACCAGTCTGCAAGTCAGGGACTGAGCACGGGTCCCGCCTTGCTGTGTGACCTTGGGCAAACAAGTCACTTTACCTCTCTGGGCCTCAGCTTCCTCTTTAACTGGTTATTGGAAGCATTCACAATTTTCTTAAATAAGATCATTGCCGATTAGGTAAAGCTGGCTAAAATGAACCACAGATTTTAAAGTAGACTTTTAAAGTAGTTCAGTTCCACTTTGTTAGTTTTTTTTTTTTTTTTTTTACTCAAAAGTAGTAGTTGCTCAGAACAGGAAAAAGAAAATCAGAAGATACAGCAAGCAAAAAAGTAGTTCATAAACAACACCCATAATTCCACCCACCCAGAGACCATGCTGTTGGCATCTTGATGGAGTCCTTCCAGCTAAAATGTTCTTAACCTGGATCAATGAGTGGGCTTGGGGGAGAGCAGGTCCCTGAACAGTTCACTAAAATTATGTGTGGGTTTGGATTTCTACTCTAGTTAAATTCTCAGAGAGGTTTCTGACCTCTGTTTTCGGTATTTTCTGGGCATATATATTCAGGGCTTTGAAGTGATTGTTCCCGGTTCAGTCACGGTTGAGGAAGTGAAACCAGAACAGATTCAGATTTTTTAAATTTAAGTGAACTGAAACAATAGCCAGAACAGGAAAAATTAAGGTTGAAGCCTAATCTCCCTGTTAGAAAGCAAGGGCAGCACACATGTTGCACAGCAACCAAATCTCTTGCCTGGTAGAATTTTGAGCAGAGTGGGAAACAGTGGTGCCCAGCTCAAAGATGGCGGCCGACCACACCAATTTAAATGTGTGTTGATTTCCACGGGCCTGCCAATAGTCCAATCTCATACATCAGGCTCCTGAAATGGCTCACTATGCCTCTTCGGAATCTCTCATTCAAGAGCTTCCACCTGTAATTTTTTTCCACTCCAGTTATCATTCCGGATCACCCAAATTGTAAAAATTTGGGTTGGTCCCGGTTTCGCTTCATTGGCCATTCCTAAACCAGTTGAAACACTTGGAAGCCCTGTATGTATATATATATATATATATGAATTTTTTTATTGTACTTTAGATGAAGGTTTACAGAACAAACTAGCTTCTCATTAAACAGCTAGTACACATATTTTAAAGTTTTTTTTTTTTTTTGCCATCTTACCATACAGGCTATTTTGCAGCCTGCTGTTTTCACTTACTAATATGTAGACCTTGTTCCTAACTTTGGCATCTTCTGTTTCATTGCTTAGCTATACATGACTTAACAAATCCCTTTGGTGGGACATTTAACATATTTTAGCTGTTTTGCAGTTATAAAGAATGCACTGCAGGTATAAGATAGATGAAAATAGTTAGGACTTAATTAGAAAACAAAAAGATAAACATGGACAAATTTGAACATCTGACAAAGGATGGTAAACTATCCTACCCAAAAACCCACTGCCGTTGAGTCGATTCCGACTCATAGCGACCCCATAGTACAGAGTAGAACTGCCCCATAGAGTTTCCAAGGAGCACCTGGCGGATTTGAACTGCCGACCTCTTGGTTAGCAGCCATGGCACTTAACTACTACGCTACCAGGGTGCACGAAAATTACCAATAAGACACAAATGAGGAATTAATACTCATTTTCAACCAATTGTATTTAAGCCAACAAATACTGGGCACCTATTTGCCAGACCCTCTGCCAGGTGCTGGGGACTCAGCAGGTAAACCAGTCACAAATCTCACTGAACTTATAGACCAGTGGAGACCAACATGACACTATCGCATACACAAGCAACAGTTCATGTTTAACTAAGTTGCCTTTGTGACTGATTACTTCTGGCACAGTAACCAGTTGCCATCAAGTCAATTTCAACTCATGGCGACTCCATGTGTGTCAGAGTAAAACTGTTCTTCAGAGGGTTTTCAATGGCGATTTTTTGGAAGTAGATTGCCAGGCCTTTCTTCTGGGTGGACTCAAACCTCCAATCTTTTGGTTAACAGTTGAGTGTGTTAATTGTTTGCACCACCCAAAGATCTCTTCTGACATAGTAGAACCCTGAGCTATGCTCTTCTCATGACATAGTCCAGCCTCCCTGCCTTTGAGGAGGCTGCAAGTTTCAAGCCTTCAGTGCTTGAGAGGTTGAGCCTACTCCAAGCTCACACCCAAACAAGGTTGCCTCTACGTGCCCCTGGATGAAGACTGATCACCTTCTGCTTGTTCTCTTCCAGGAACAAGAAGGTCACCAACTTCTGATTCAGCCTCTTCCTGCTTGTTTGAACCTTTCTCTTATATTGAACTGAAACTTCCCTTCCTATAACTTCTTCTGATTGGTCCCAAAACCTCACAAAACAACTTTGTCCTCTGTCCCAATCTCCAGAGATCTAAAAAGAAAGATCTTTAGATAATCTTGGTCCCATGGTCTGGTCTTCGAGTGAATTCCAAGAGTCCAAGAGTGAATTCCTTCTGGCAGAAAGGACCTGGAAGCCCCCCGTTGACTCATCAAACCCTACTCATGCCCAGACCTTCCAACATGGTATTCATGAACAGATGGCCACAGCACAGGGGCAGCAAGGCCCAGACCTTTGAGGACAGGCTCTGCTGGCAGCACTAGAAAAGTTCTGCAGCTTCAAGAGGTGGATGGGGCTGGGGGAGAAGATGGGCCAGCCCCTGACTGGAGAACGTAATCTGCTGTCCTTCCTCAAAGAAGCTGTGTGCCTTAGATGTTGCTTCTCAGGCTTCATGTGCATGTTTGTCATGGGGGGAAGGGAGGTGGGGGGAGGTATTGGGGTGCGGGGGGCCCCTTGTTAAAATGTGGATTTTTTTTAATTCAGCAGTTCTAGAGTAGATCCTGAGCACCTGCACTTCTAACAAGCTCCCAGCGCTGTGCTGATGCTGCTGGTTGTCAGACCACATTTGGAGTGTGGTAGACATCAAAATCCCCTGGAGGAGCTTTAAAAACACCCAGAGCCTGGTTTACCCCAAACTTACTGACGCAGAGTTTTTTGGGAATCCACTTATTCGGTAATTCTCAACCTAGACTCCACATTAGAGTCATCTGAAGAGTTTTTTTTGTTTGTTTGTTTTTAATTCTTATTCCTATACCATATCATCACCCAATTAAATCAGAATCTCTAGGGTGGACCCCAGGCAATGCCATTTTATAAAAGGCCTCAATTGATTCTAATGTACAGCCAGGGTAGAGAATTACCGATTTATATTATTTCCTTCTTTCTTCTTTCCTTCCTTCCTCCCTTCTTTTCTCCTACTCCTCCACCTCCTCGCTCTTCCTTTCATGCTGCTTTAGACTGAAAACTCCCCAGGTGGTTCTGATGACCAGCCAGCTTTGGTTTGGGAGCAGTGGCAGCAAGTCTTACCCTGGTCGCACATCGGAGCACCTAGGAGCTTCATAAAATATGTATCCTAGCACCCCACCCCACCCCAGACCAATTGAGTCACTATTTCTGGGGCTCAGGGCCAAGAAATTAGCGTTTACAAAGCTTCCCAGGTGATGCTAGGGTGTGGTCACTGGTATAGAGCCTGATTTAAGAATCACCTGGGGCTTTTGATCAAAATACAGGTTCTTACCTTCCTCCCTGGAGATTCAGATTCAAGGTGTGGGGTGCAGTCCAAGGACTGATCTGTTTAACAAGTGTCACGGTAGTTCTTATGAGGTGGTGCCTTAGTTATCTAGTGCTGCCATAAAAGAAATACCACAAGTGGATGGTTTTAACAAACAGAAATTTATTCTCTCAGAGTCTAGTAGACTAGAAGTCCTAATTCACCGTGCCAGGTGCAGGGAAAAGCTGTCTCTCTGTGTCAGGTCTGGGTGAAGGTCCTTGTCATCAATCTTCCCCTGGTCTAGGAGCTTCTCAGCACAGGGGCTCTGGAGTCCAAAGGACATGCTCCCGTCCTGGTTCTTCATTCTTGGTGGCATGAGGTCCCCCTGTCTCTCTGCTTGTTTCTCCCTTTTATATATCAAAAGAGATTGACTCGAGATACAACCTAATCTTGTACATTGAGTCCTGCCTCATTAACATAGCTGCCTCATTAACATTGTAGAGGTAGGATTTACAATGCATAGGAAAATCTCACCAGATCACAAAATGGTAGATAACCACACAATGCTGGGAATCATGGCCTAGTCAAGTTGACACATATTTTGGGGGAACACAAGTCAATACAGGACAGATGGCAAGTTTGGAAACACTGGGGTAAAGGAAAGTTCCTTGGATTGGTCAGAAAGACAGTGCTCCTTGCTGTATGACTCTACAGGTCCCTTAGCTTCTCTGAGATCTGTTTTCTTTATCTTTAAAATGGCGATGACAATTACTGAATGAGGCAGAGACACTTAACTTTGCCTCAGTCACATATCCAGATTCACGTACCCTGTCCACAGGGTAGAGTTGTTGCTGGAAAATGGCTGCCGCCAGCCATGGTCGCCATTTCCCAGGCCCCTTTGGTATGTCCGCGGGGCAGCCACGTGACTGAGTTCTGGCCAATGGAACAAGCAGAAGTGAAGATTGCTGCTACCCATAGAAATATTCCGCTTGATTTTCTACTCTCCTCTGGCTATCTGCATACTGGATGTCAATGCCCAGGTGATACTGGTCAGGTTGGCTGAGTTCCTGCCCCTCCCCCCACATCCTGCTAATTGGACTTTACCTGAGTGAGAAATAAACTTCTACTGTGTAAAGCCACTGAGATTCAGCAGCTTCTCTGTTACAGCAGCTACCTACTACTACTACTACCCAGGGCCGTGGAGTCCATTCCGACTCATAGCGACCCTATATATGAGTTACAGTAGCTAGTATTATGTTAACTAACTACTTCCCAAAGAGAACCATTCATCCTGTCAAGATGAATGGTCATCGTTCCGTCGAACACCAAGATCTCACTCACCTCTGGGCCTTTGCACCTGCTCGTCTCTCTGCCTGGAGCAGGCAACCCTCCCCCTATCTTCTCTTCATCTGGCTAATTCCTCCACATCCTTCAAGTTTCTGCTCAGAGATACCTGACCAGATGCTGGTGGTGCTCCACCTGAATCCCTCACTTTTACCACTTCAGTGTACACCAGCCGACCTCCAGCTGACAGCACCCACATGTACTGCCTGAGGGCTTTCTGTAGCCATTGGAGCTCACTCTGCCACCTGCAGGGCAGGCCTAGTGCTGGGAAATTAACACCCCTCCCCACCACCCACCCTGTGGTGCAAACGGTTAAGTGCTTGGCTATTAACCAAAACGTGGGTGGTTTGAACCCACCCAGAGGGACTTCAGAAGAAAAGTCTGGTACTCTACTTCCAAAAGTCTCAGACCTTGAAAACCCTGTGGAGGGCAGTTCTAGTCTGACACGCATGGGCTCACTATGAGTCAGAATTGACTCCACAGCATCTGGCTGGGTTTGGTTTTTTTTTTTTTTTTTTGGCCCACCCTGCCCCAAGGAGCAACCCTCAAACAATGACTGACAAGAGTTGGTGTATAAATACCCCTGGTCTCTTCCTCCTCAGGTGGGATAATATTGAGGTGTTTTACACTAGTTTTAGTATTTTTGTGTGGAATTAAGCTTCAGTCATCCACACTGGTAGCTTAACAGCACAATGTCTATTGGCTACCTTTCCTCTTCTGTTTTTCCACTTGTTGCTCAGGCTTTCTTTCATGTTCCAGATTAACTACTTGTCCTTGAATTATTGTCTCAGGGGATGCTTCAGAGGAACACATGCTGATAGTTACCACCTATGAAAAGCCTTCACTGGCATGTCTAGCCACTTAGGCGGGGTATACTAGATGTCCATCTAGGCTCTTCTACAACCTCTTTCTATTCTAGTCACGGCACTTACCATACTGTGCTATGATTGCCCAGTTCCCCAAAGAAACACAGGCAGTTTGCTGAGAAAGAAATTAAAATGGCTTTTAAGCATTTGAAAAGACGGTCAACTTCACTCATAATTAATGAAATCCAAATAAAGAATCCCAGCTGATAAATGCAGACAAAACTAGAAAATCATTATTTTACAACCTGTGATAATTGATTCAGTCAATGACTATCAGTGGATGGAGAACTGGATATCCACGAGGTGCTGGTTGGAAAGGAGAAATGGACATTGTCTTAGTTGTCTAGTGCTGCTATAACAGAAATACCACAAGTGGATGGCTTTAACAAAGAGAAATTTATTCTCACACAGCTTAGGAGGCTAGAAGTCCAAATCAGGGTGTCAGCTCCAGGAGAAGACTTTTTCTCTCTGGTGGCTCTGGGGGAAAGTCCTTGTCACCAATCTTCACCTGGTTTAGGAGCTTCTCAGCTCAGGGGCCCGGGGTCCAAAGAACGCGCTCACTCCCAGCTCTGCTTTCTTGGTGGTAGTGAGGTCCCTCTCCTCTCTGCTCCATTCTCTCTTTTATTTTTTGATTCAAGATACAACCTAATCCTGTAGATTGTGTCCTACCTCAATGACATAACTACCTCTAACCCTACCTTATTAACATCGTAGAGGTTAGGATTTATAACACATAGGAAAATCACATCACATCAAGAAATGGTGGACAACTGCAAAATACTGGGAATTATGACCTAGACAACTTGGCACACATTTTGGGGGGACACAATTCAATTCATAACAGACGTTTACTATGGAGAGTAATGAAACTTGGCATCATTAATAGTGAGATAACTAGACATTATGAGCCTCTTGACATGAGGTAAAATGAGGCACACAGCTCCACCCTTGAAGTATTAAATTCTTTGGAAAAAGAAAAAGTTTAACCTGAATCTAATCAATTCTTTAGATTTTAATAGTAGTTTCAGTGAAATACAGGGGAGAGTAGAACAAATGAAAGGACAACACAATGGAGCAATCGAACAAATCCCAAAGTGGAACATTGTATAAGACAAGTGGTCCAGGATTTTCACAAGTCAATGTCATAGAAGAAAAGAGTGGGGACCATGCTAGATTAAAAGAGATGTTCGAGATGTAACGACGAAATTCATTGTGTGGTTCTTGATTGGACCTTGCTGAAATGAACAAGCTATAAAAGACATTTCTGGGACAACTCCATACATTTGAATATGAACTAGATATTAAGGCCTTATTGTTATTTTTTAAATGTAAAGAGTGTGTTGTTTTATGTAAGAAAAATGAATAATGTTAGATATAAGATATCTAATACTTTACAAAGTGTTTATGAAGTATCTGATACTGAAGTATCTAGTTGGTGAACCAATGTGATCTCTATTGCTTACTTCAAAATACTTCAAAGCCCCCCCCCCAGTTAAACGAATATGGCACATTTTAAACAATGGTTATATCTAGGTGAAGGAGCCCTAGTGGTGCAATGGTTAAGCACTTAACTAACCAAAAGGCTGAAAATTCAAACCCATCCAGCATCTCCAAGGGAGAAAAGTCCTGGCGATCTGCTCCTGTAAAGATTACAGCCTAGGAAACCCTATGGGGCAGTTCTACTCTGTCCTATAGGGTTGCTATTATGGATTGAATTCTGTCCCACTGTAAAAATGGTGTGGTGGTGGCGTCTGATGTCCTCTAACTTCACAAAGGGGAAGGAGAATCAAGATCAACAGCCCAAGGCTGATTCCTGTGAAGTGGAGGTCAGATATGCCTCCTCTCTTAGCCATCTTTACCAATTCTGACACCAACCATCCCTCCCACAGCACTCTCTACTTCTCTGCAGAGTTCAGTAATTCATTGCAATGGCCACACAGAACTCACAGACAATACTCATGATTATGGGGTTTGTTAGGGAAGAAATAGGTTACAATTCAGGTTCAGGAACGCTCAGGATACAGTTCTTCCATCAGGACAGCCTCTTGTCAGATGTGCTGGAAGGCAGGTCTCTCTCTGGCCCTTGGCCTCTGCCCTGCTAGGGCAAGTGTTACAAAGCTCCTTTAGCTCTGCCAATAAGTGGACCAAGGCACCCCACTCTGGCCAGTAAGCCTCAGCCCACAGGCCCTCAGCTCTAGCTCCGTGAGTTGGCAAACCTAGCTCCACCAAGTGCCTGGAGACATCCTACTCCTCCTACCTGAAGGTGCTCAGCTTTCTTGCTCTGTCAGCCAGGAAGCCCAATGTGCTGTCTCCTGAAGGCTTCTCCTGCCTTCGTTTCTCTGCCACCATTTCTTGCCATCTTCAGTGTTACAGCTCCCCCCTCCCGCCATCTCCTAGTTTCAGCAGCTTCTTGAGCAAGGATCCCAGGTCCAAAGGATGCACTCCACTCTTGGCTCTTCTTCCCTGGTGGTGGTAAGATCCTCTCCTTCCCACCTCTGGAATGGCTCATTTTAAGCCTAGCAGGAGAGCAAAACTGACCAATCCCCTTTGTGGGTCACAATTACCTTATTTGCACATTCCCACCAAATCACTTGGGTGGAAGTTACAAGACCATAGCCAGAAAGGCCACACAAAAGAGATCTATAACACCTTACTACCAAAAATATGTTGTAATTCCTAACTTCTATGCCTGTGGTGGAAACCCTGGTGGCGTAGTGGTTAAGTGGTTAAGAGTTGGCAGTTCAAATCCGCCAGGCACTCCTTAGAAACTCAATGGGGCAGTTCTACTTGTCCTATAGGGTCGCTATGAGTCGGAATGGACTGGATGGCACTGGGTTACTGGGTATGCCTGTGCTTATAATGCCATTTGGGAATGGGTCGTCTTTGTTATGTTAACGAGGCAGGATTGTTATCTTTGATATGTTAACGAGGCAGGATTGTTGTCTTTGATATGTTAACGAGGCAGGATTAGTGTAGGATGTGTCTGGAGTCAATCTCTTTTGAAAAGTGAAAGTAACTAAACAAGCAAATGAGAGAAGCAGAGATGGGGTAAGATAGACCCCACCACACATGGAGATCTCCAAGGAACCAGGGAGCAGAAGCTGGAGGGACCAGAACCTTCCTCCAGAGCTGACAGAGAGAGAAAGCTTTCCCCTAGAGCCGGCACACTGCATTTGGACTTCCAGCCTCCTAAACTGTGAGAAAATAAATTTCTGTTTGTTGAAACCACCCCTTAATGGTATTTCTGATACAGCTGCACAAGATAACTAAGACAGTCACTCTGAGTCGGAATCTATTGGAGGCACACAAGAACCACATATCTGGGTGAAGGATATATGGCCATTTATTAAACTGTTTTCTTTGCCTTTTTATGTTGGAACTTATTCATAATACAAAGTAAAATATATGTATATATATATACAATATATATACATTATATGCAAATTAAAACTATAATGAGATACTATTTTTTATGAAGATTCACAAAGAAAAAAATGTTCGAAAATATGCTGTGCTTACAAGGGTGTAGGGAAATAGTATTTTCATAGATTACTAGTTGGGAGTATAAATTGGTCCAAAGACATATCCTTTGACCCAACAATTCCACTTCTGGGAATTTATCATTCAGATTATATTCAAACATGGGCCCAATATGCATGAATAAGTATACTCATTGCAGCGTTACTTTTGTAACAGAGTATTAGAAACGGCATATATCAGCATCAGTAAGAGTTGTGAAATAAATTTGCTATGGTGCATCCATACAGCGTAGACTGTTTCAAAGTATGAGTTAGGTCTGTTGTGCTGACAGGATGTGCTCTCCTGTATTGCCAAGTGAAAAGTACAAAGAGCAGAGCAGGGTCTGTCTTATTTATTACTATATCTCCAGTGCCTAGCAAAGTGCCTGGCACATAGTAGGTGCACAATTAATATTTGTTGGGTGAATAAATACACGTTTGGGTGTGACTGCTGCAAGTCAGGCTCTGTCATGGATTGAGTTATGTCCCCTCAAAAATGTGTGTATCAACTTGGTTAGGCCATGATTCCTAGTATTGGTGGCTGTCCTCCATTTTGTGATTGTAATTTTATGTTAAAGAGGATTAGGGTGGGATTACCATGTCACATCCCTGATCCAATGTAAATGGAGTTTCCCTGGGGTGTGGCCTGCAACACATTTTATCTCTCAAGAGATAAAATGAAAGGGTGGTATGAGTTGGAGACATCATACCACCAAGAATGCAGCACTGGGTGCATCCTTTGGACCCTGGGTCCCTGTGCCTGAGAAGCTCCTTGACCGTGGGAAAATTGAGGACAAGGACCTTCCTCCAGAGCCGACAGAGAGAGAAACCTTCCCCTGGAGCTGACGCCCTGAATTTGGATTTTTAGCCTACTTTACTGTGAGAAAATAAACTTATCTTTGCTAAAGCCATCCACTTCTGGTATTTCTGTTATAGCAGCACTAGGTGATGAAGACAGAACTCCCTGGATGCAGTCAGTTCCAAGACATGGACATGGGCCAGATGTTCCACCTCAATCAAATTTTCAAGGTCTTACTCCCTAGAGTCACAGACATTTGAGCTTTCCCTGAAGACACATCATATTCTTCTTTGCAAAATTGAGCGGTGAACAATAAAACACTTTGAAGAGGAAGAAGAAATAAAAATTTCAGAAAAGAGTGACAAATAGTTTGCTGAACCAGGGAGACAAATGAGGCAACCTGGATTTAATAGAAAATGTAGCTCTAAGCATCCTTGTAGCCAGGGCAAAGAGGGAAACCCATGGGCTAAAGAACTTTTGTTATCTGGTAGAAGGAAGCACAATGATTCCTCAAGAGCCATGCTTGTCACTCTGGGAGGTGGTGCACGCAGGAGTTCGTGGTAGCACGACTAGGGGTGAAACTGAGAAGCTTACCTTCTCGGTGCATCAATTTTGCTCAAAGGTAAATAAAATATAATATTTATAGTAAGGAAAACACGATGTTTCTAGTAAGGTGGATTAACGAATTTTACGTAAAGCCCCATGACTGTTTCTAGGAGAGACTATGTGGCTGCAAAGGCATTCCAGGCTTTTCTTGGACTCCTCTTGTTGTGTCTCAGTCTCCTTGGGGTGAAGGCATGACCTTGGACCAATGACTTCAGGACTCTGAGCTTCATCTTCCTCATCTGGAAAAAATGATTACTGTGCAGCTGAAATGAGATGATGCATACAAAGTGCTTGGATGGATAAATGCTTGCTGCGCTGTTGTTTATCATTCTATCCTGAGCTTATAGCTGACAGCCGGGACCTCGGAGCCAAACTGCCTGGGTTTGAATCCCAGCTCCACTACTTACTAGCTAAGTGACCTTGGACAAGGTCACTTAACCACTCTGCGCCTCTGTTTCCTCCTCTGTAAAATGAGGCTAATAGGATTCTTACCAGAGTTAGATGAGTAAAGCCCAGAGAGAAGTGCCTGGGCACACAGTGTTTGTTAAATCATGGCTTGTTCCCCTCTGCCCTTAGAGGCCCTTCAGGAGAAAAGTTAGGAAATTATAGGCTCAAAGAAGACAAGTTATTCCCAGACTGATTTCTAAAAGGAATGGATCTCTAAAACACTTGTGGTGGAGAAATACGAAGTGCGTTTATAATGGTGGAATCTCGCAGCCTGACTGGCCAGATAAGAGCTGGTTAGAGGGCATGGCCCACTTCCCTAGGGCTCCTCCCATCCTTCCATGGAGCCCGACAGAGAGGGCCTGCTGGCTTTTCTGGCGCGGGCTGGGCCCAGGGGAGGAGGAGCGAAGGAGCTCCCGGGATCCCCTCGCCCCTCCCCCACTGGCCCAGTGAGTACTGTAATGACATTCACGGAGAGAGAAGGGGCGGGGGGAGGAGAGGGGCAGGCTCGGCGAGGCCATGTGATGCTGGGCGACAGAGAGCCGCCACCGCCGGAGCCTCCTTCTTTCCTCACTCTGATGCCAGGCTGTCATGGCGACCCCGAACAACCTGACCCCCACCAACTGCAGCTGGTGGCCCATCTCGGCGCTGGACAGCGATGCAGCCAAGTCAGTCGAGGCCCTTGACGCGCCCGAGGCGGCCAGCCCCGCCCATTGGCCCAAGGAGAGCCTGGTTCTGTACCACTGGACCCAGTCGTTCAGCTCGCAGAAGGTAGAGCTGGAGGGAGCAGGGAAACCGGGCGCGTCTGGTGGCTAGGAGGGTTGACGGTGGGCTGGGAGGTCCAAAGGCTGCCGAGAGGCTCGAGGATGGAGTATGGGGTTTGGAAGCCCTGAGGACTGGGATGCAGCGGGAAGGTGACTGGCCCTGACTGGGCCCCGGGAGCACCGTCCCCAATTCTAGGAGCTTCTATTCTGCCTCCTTCCCTCCCAGAAAGGCCTGACCTGTTGGGGTGCTGAGAAGGGAGACAAAGGCAAGGGAAAGGGAATGGGCGCTGCTGGGAAGCCGGCCTGTTTGGAGGGGGATGCTGCGGAGAGAGAGGACGAGCGCTTCCCGCCTCCAGCCTCGGTAGCTCCCCCGCAGACAGTCCCAGAGCGCTGCTGTCCCGGACCCTGCCAGCCCCCGGACCACAGCTCCTCTACCCCTCTGCCTTGGCTGTGGACCTGCTTCTGACTGGGGCTGGAAGGGCCTGTTCCCAGCTTTCCCCCTCCTCCTGATCTTGAGCTGGGAACGAAGGGGTTAATCCATCCACTCTGACCGACTTGGCCGAGCCCTTCCAATTTGTGTCTTGCTCTTAAAGGCACAGGGTGGTCTTGAGCCCTCATCCCCTTCTCAGTCCCAGGGGAGGTGAGGGGGGCAGTTGGAATCCAGCCTAGTGCTGGGTTCTCAATTCCCGCTTCCTGGGGTGAGGGTCTGGGGCTAGGCCTGTGAGACTGGGGCACTTCTAGGGGCACCATTTCACATCCTGGGCTCCTGTCCTGATTCTGGGGAACGGATTCAGCACCATGGCCAGGGCCCAGTAGAGGGTCCTGCTGGGGCCTAAGCAGCGCTGTTTCCCAACTAACCCTCCTGTTTTCCGGAAGATCCTTTTGTTCCATTTGCCCATTTCCAAATGCAGAAACAGATTCTGTAGGGAGAAAGAGACTTGGGACCAAAAGACTTGAGTTTGAGTCTTGATCCAGGCTCACCGGTTGTATGACCTTCTTTGATCCTCAGTTTCACCTGGAAAATGAGGATAATGGGAAGAAGAATAATAGTAGCTACTTCTTCTAATGCCAGGGTTGCTTCTCAGGGTTGCTGAGAGGGTTGTTAAAGAGGCAGATAACTTAGGGTTCTAAATTGGCACTATTCAAACTTGAGCATGCGTCAGAATCTCCGGATGACCCTGGTTAAAGCGCAGACTGCTGGCCCCCACCCCAGAGATTCCAGTTCAGTAGGTCTGAGATGGAGCCCAAGATGCTGCATTTCTAACAGGCTCCCAGGCAGCTGGTCCACGGATTGCCCTTCTAGTAACCTAGTTTAGAGTACAGACTTTGAAACCAGGCAGTCCCCAGTGAGAGAACCATCTTCACTAATTCACTGTGGGGCCTTGGGCAGGTCACTTTGCCTCTCTGAAGCCTTGGTTTTATAATCTGTAAGATGGGGCTAATAGGAATACATTTCTCTGAGGTTTATTGTAAGTGTGAAATGAGATGATGCACAAAAAGTGCTGATGGAAGTGCCTGGCTCAGGGTTAAGGCTCGGTTAATAACGGGTGTTATGATGTCATTAAAATGCTAGGGGTCATGGTTAACCAAGGTCACACTTGGATGCCTCCATGAATTTTGCACATGCTTGTCGAGCACCTGTGCATGGAGCAAGGGGCTTGGCGATGAATCAGACTGACTTTGAGATTCAAGACCCTCTTTCCACCCAGAATTTCAGGAGTCAGGCTGCAGTGGCTGGGACTCGGCAGGGGACAGGCAAGCAGCACCTCCCCTGACTAACCCCCGAGGAAGCCTCCTGTTCTTCAACCCAGGAAATATTTCCTATTCTTCTTGAGCTCAGGGCCAGTGTGGTCCCTTAGTCAGGGAAGGAGCCACTTTGTGACCAACCCCTGGCCAAGCTACCCTGGGCATCCTATCGCCTCCCCTGCCAGGGCCTTCCCCCTACCCAGAAGCCTGTGGTGGGTTGTAGAAGCAGTGTAGCTTAGAGGAAGGGACATGGGCTCTGCAGTCAGATGGCCTTGGTTCTAATCTCCGTTTGGCCACCTATTGGCTGTGTGACCTTGGACAAGTCACTTCACCTCTCTGAGCCTCAGCATCCTCATCTGAAAAAAGAGACTTTTATAGACTACCCTGCAGAGTTCCTGGGGGATTCAGAGGGCATGAGTGTATGTTAAGTGACTGGCATGTTAAGTAGGAGCTTAGCAGGTGAGTTCCCCAGTCCTGAAGGGTCTTGCTTGCACTCAAGGATCTGTCCCCAGTGTGGAGCATCTGAGAAGCCTGTCCATGGCACAGGTACCATTAATACTGAAAACAACCCACCTTTAGGAGTGATGGTGGCTCCACAGGGACTCTGGGGACCCTCCCAGATCCAGATGGCAGCAGAAAGGGAAGGGGTCAAAAGCCCAGACTCTGGGGCCAGCTCCATCACTGACCAACTGGTGGTCATCCTGGGCAAGTCGCTTAACTCCAGTGCCTCAGCTTTCCACCTTTGTAAATGGAGAATAAAAACAGTATCTCCCCAACAGGGTTGTTGTAAGTATTGAACAAATGTATCCATGTGAATCACATCTGGCACGCAGAAAGTGCTCAATAAGTGCTAATTGTGGTTATTAAAGACATGGACTTTGGAGTCAGATCAAATCCCAACTCAGCCACTTCCCAGCTATGTAATTTTGTAAAAAATCTTCATTTCTCTCTCAGCTTCCTTATATGTTTGGGGATAATGGCAGTACCTACCTCAAAGGGTTGTGAAGACTAAATGATATCATGTATAGTCATACACTTGCACAATATCTTTAAAAATTACACGCTAATAGTGGACTTTCAGGCACTGTCATAGGTGATTGTTTGAAGCTGTGAGGTTTGGAGGAGGCTCCAAACGCGTGGGGTAAATGGTAAGGTGCTTCTGAGGCTGTTCCTGCACCCAACCCCTTCCTTCTTTGGGAGGAGGGCATTGAAGGTGGGGTGGAGCAAAAAGTGAGGGAGTCAAGAGACCAGGATTTCAGTGCTGGCACCCCCACTAAGTGGCTGTGTGGCCTCAGCTAAGTCCTGACCCTCTCTGGTCCTCAGTTTCCTCAAGGGGAAAACAGACTAGATGTTTGCTACAAGCTGCCTATCTCTGTGCCCCAGCGCTTTGTGCATGCCCCTATCCTCATACCAGCCAGTTTTTAACCCAAGCTACTTACTGTCTCTGTGCCTCCATTTCCACTTTTGCAAAACAAGCATAATACTAATACCTACCTAATGGGGTTGTTGTAAGAATTAAATGAGTTAATGCCTGTGAAGTTCTTAGAACAGTGCCTGGCACAGAGGGTGTGCTATATGAGTTAGCTATGATTATTATTGTTGTTGTTTCTACCAGGGTGAGAGACTCTGAGGGCCTCCCCTAACTCCCTGCAGCGAGCCTGTTCGAGGTTCCCTAACCCCATACTCTCTGGATCTTCCTCCTGTCCTGAATGCATTTGTGGGAAGCCCCTGCCCCAGACTTCAGTTCCCGGGGGTAGAAGCCAAGATCTGGGTCCTGCCACGGGCCAGTCCTGATACCCAGGACTGAGTAGGTCTCCTGCAGGCCCCTCCAAGGTATGGCAGGAGGGAAGCAAGAGGGGCAGAATAACCTTCACCCCCTACCCTGGCCTCGCCTTTCAAGTCCTGGGCACTGTCTCAGCCCTGTCTGTGCTGGACTTGATTATTTACCCACCCCCCAAGAGAAGACCCACAGGTGAGAGCTGACAGGGGCAGTGATGTGGCAGCTGTACCCACTCCTCTGCTGAAAAGTCTGCAGTGGCCCCCAGGTTCCTCCAGACAAAAGCCAAAGTCCTCACAACAGCCTCAGGCTCTGATGCGGGGCTCTAGCTTTGCTTGGGCCACGGACCCCTCGCCAGTCAGCGGAAGCATGTGGGCCCTTCTCAGAATATTTTTAATTGAATAAAATAAAATATGTACGGTTACTATATTAGAAAGGAAACCAGTTATACTGAAATACAGCCATGAAAATATTTTTTAAACAAATTCGTTATATAACCATAGTGTTTCCGTATTAACCCCATTATATAACACGATTCAGTGGCGGGTCTGATAACAACTGTAATGTGGAAGCTGTGATGAGGGTACATGATATTTTGAGGTGACTGCTACAACTGCAAAGTGATGAAAATATCTGTGATTTCTAGCGGTGACAATATTACAGGCAGTGCTAACGCTACTGTGCTTTGTCGCCTACGTGTATAATTGAAGCAAAAGCTAGATGTCAGTTTCAGATGACTGAAAATAAACATGTAATTTTTCCCATCCAAGTTCAAGGGCTCCCTGAGTGTATTCATAGACCCCTTGGTCTGGGGGGAAGACTTGGCTAAAAGCCCTGGTGCATGATCCTGTCTGCCCACCTTCTAGCCTTTGCATGGGCTGTTCCTTCTGCCTGGACACCCTTCCCCCAGACACCTGAGTGGACCCCTCCCTCACCTCAGTCACGCCTTTGTTCAAATGTCACCTTCTCAGAGAGGCCTAACCTGGGGGTCATCCTAATCAAAATTGCCACCAGTCTCCCCAAACCTCTGACACCCCCAGTTCCCCTTACCTGCTCTATTCTTTCTTTTCCCCCAACACTTGCCATCTTTCAGCATACCATATCATTATAACTGCTGTTGTCTGTCTGCCCCCGCTGGAACGTCAGCTCTCTGAGTGCAGGGGTCTTTTGTACACTGCCGAGGCTCCAGTGTGCTTAGAACAAGACTTGGCAAATAGTAGGACTCAATAAATAACTGTGGAAAAGTGATACATTTGTAAACCATAAGATTTACACACACAAAAAAAGCCATCTGAGATGAAAAACTTGAGATTCAGAGACTCTAAGTATCTGTTACAAAGTCACACAGCAGCTAAATGGCAGAGCAGGGACACCAGTCCAGCCCATCACAGTTGCTTCATAAATGAGGGCCTGGAGGGGGAAGAGCCAGTGCCTCACTCATGAAAATGAAGCACAAGTGGGGGAATTTCAGGCACCCACAGGGAAGACAGTTTACCAGAGATGGCTGATGTCTGGTCACGCTAAGTAGCCAACACCTAAGTCCAGCCCAGCCTCCAGGTGGCAGAGATGGCAGATGGCCTTGGTGGCTGCATGCCCTTCCCCAGGGCCTGGCTTCCTCCCTGTGCCCTCCTCCCCCGTGGGAAGGCACATGGCTTTGGCCTGCAGCTGAGCGAAAGGAGAAAGTCTGTGGCCATCAACGGGCTGACCCCAAGGCAGCTTCCAAGAAGGACTGTCTGTAAAGATAGTCCCCTCCCCTGGAAACACCCCTCCCTCCATCCTTGCTGGAGCCCCAGGGTGAGGCCAAGGAGTGGTCATTGGGACAACAGCCCTGCCAGGGCACAGGCCTGGTTTGGTCTCTGTTTTTATCCAGCCATTCAGAGGCCCTAGCTTGGTTTGGAGGCTGGATGGCTGGGTGGGGCCTGAGTACTGAAGTCTGAGGATGCAGGGACAGGGGACAGGGACCGGGCCAAGTGGGGCAGCTTGCTCCAGCTGGAGATTTGTAGCTCCAGCCTCGACTGCTCTGGGGCTTCTCCAGGCACAGGCAGCACCCATGAGCTCAAATACACACACATTCTCATGCACACTCACACATGTGCACACACAAGTGCACACACACATCCATGCATGCATACTTGCACACACACTCACACAATACTTGAATACTCACATTTACTCCCACACTCACCCATGCACACTCATGCACACACACACACGCACACGCAGACACACCTGCTGCCTCACACGGTCACCACTCACACTCGTGTGCACACATT
This sequence comes from Elephas maximus indicus, assembly GCF_024166365.1. Classification (NCBI taxonomy): domain Eukaryota; kingdom Metazoa; phylum Chordata; class Mammalia; order Proboscidea; family Elephantidae; genus Elephas; species Elephas maximus. The sequence continues at coordinate 25,110,925 of NC_064843.1, read as the reverse complement.
CATGACACACACTTGAACACTCACACACCAGACCCAAACAGATACCACCCCGGGCTGCTCACGATCAGCAGCAGTTCCCCCTCTCTCAGACAGAACCAGTGTTTCCCTGCCACTCCCAGGAGAGAGGTGGCCCGCACTGTCTCCCACATTGGAGTGGAGAACGTGGTATCAGCTCATGACAGATCTGTGGGCCCTCCATGAACTGGGAGTCCATGTTTTACTGGTGGAAAATGACGGCCCAGAAAGAGGCAGTGATAGTTCCAAGATCCCACAGCATTGCTGTGGCAGAGCCAGGGTGAGGACCCAGGTCCCCACCTTCAAGCCCAGGAACTCTGCAGGTGGGCCCCACCTGCAGGCCCTGCTTTGGCTAATGGAGCAAATGAATGTGAATGAGTGTTGGGAGCTCAGGAGCTAATGACCTCTACGCCAGACAGTTCACCAAATGGAAGGGGGTGTCCGTATTAGCTGTGAGCGTGGGGCATGAAGGACTCTAGGGCATTGTAAAACTGGCACCAGGGGGCACTGCAGGGTGGGGGGCCCGACCTCTTCTAACTTCACAAGGGGAGGGAAAGAGAATCAAGATCAACAGCCCAAGGCTGATTCCTGTGAGGTAGAGATCGAACACGCCTTCTCTCTCCAACCGTTTGCCAGTTTTGACACCAGCTCTCCCACCCATGGCACTCTACTTTTCTGCGGGGTTCCATAATTTGTGGCAATGGCCACACAAAACTCCCAGATCACACTCATGATTATGGGGTTTATTAGGGAAGTAACAGGTTACAATTCAGGATCAGGAAGGACTCAGGATACAGTTCGTAGGTCAGGACAGCTCCCTGGCGGGCCTATCCCTTGGCCCCTGGGCCCCTCTGCCTGGCCTCTGCCCTGCTCAGGCAAGTGTTACAAAGCTCTTCAGCTCTTTGAATAACTGCCCGGGGGCACCCCACTCCACCAGGAAGCCTCCTGCCCAAAGGTACTTAGCTCTCTCACTTTATGAGTCGGCAAACCTATTGTAACTGCCTTGCTCCATGGGCCGGTCTTCTGGTTCTGCTGGCACTGCTTCTCACCACCTTGCACCATCTCCATTGTTACAACGCTCTCTCTGTCTCCTGGATCTAGGAGGTTCTCAGTGCAGGGACTCCGGGTCCAAAGGACACGCTCTGCTCCCATCTCTCTTTGGTGGTAGTGAGATCCCCCCCCAACCTCTGGGGTGGCTCATTTTAAGCCTAAGGGATGGCAAAACTGACCAATCTCCTCTTTAGGGTTCCATACACCTAATTTGCATGGTCCCACTCCTCAAGGTGCCATGTACCTTATTTACATTGTTAGCAAGTTATCCAGTCCCCTTGGAGGGCCACAAGCACCTTATTTTCATAGACCCACCCAGACATTCGCTGAGAGTGACAAGACCATGGTGAGAAGGGCCATATAAAAGTGATCCATCGCACTACAGCCAGAAGCGTGCCTCAGCCTCAAGGCCTTCCATTAGCTCCTACCAGTCCAGAGGTTTGTCTGGGACCCTCCTAGAGACATAGAGAAAGACTCAGGAGGAAGCAGGGCCAGGACACCTTGAAAGGTAGGCAGCCTTCAGAGCAAAGAGCACTGGTTTAGGAGTCAGGAACCATTGCTTCCAGTCCTAGCTCTGCTGCTGAATTGCTGTGCGACTTTGGGTAAGTTATTTGCCCTCTCTGGGCTTTAGTTTTTTCGTCAAGGAAAATAGGGAGATACTCCCTGCTCTTCCATCCTCTGGGGGGCTAACGTGAGCATTCAACCAGGAAACCAGGTGGGAAGGTGCTTTGGGGCAATAAATAGTTAGACTGATGTTGGCAAATTATTTTTTTCACCTCACTTCGTTTCCCCAAATAATTTGAGAAATTTAGCTATTGATTATGGTGATGACAAAAATTTCTGTGAGTTTCCTGGACAGATCCACTTCTGGAGGCCAGGCTGCATGTCCAGTCATGATTATGATCACTGTGAACTGAGTGCCATCTATGTGCCAGGCACTGGGTTGGTATTATTAACCCCCCATTTTGCAAATAAGGAAGCTGAGGCTCAGAGAGGTTAAGGAATTTGCCCAAGCCCACACAGCAGAGCCAGGAATTCAGACCCAGGTGTGCCCAGCTGTAAAGCCCAGGCCCTTATCCAACTGGCGACACTGCCCCCATCGCTAGAGCAGGGCTGTGTCCCCCACCACCAGGCCCATGTCCCTGAGAGACACTCCCTCCCCGGGTGCCCAAGAATGGGCTGAAAGCAACACTGTCCCCTCCTGTGTGTGACCTCTGACCTCCCTCCCTGCATGCCCTTGCCCCACCTGGGCAGAGTGTCCCCACTTGTCCGCCCGCCTTCCCCGCTCTGACCCTGGCGCCTGCAGGTGCGGCTGGTGATTGCGGAGAAGGGCCTGGCATGTGAGGAGCGGGACGTGAGCCTGCCGCAGAGTGAGCACAAGGAGCCCTGGTTCATGCGGCTCAACCTGGGTGAGGAGGTGCCTGTCATCATCCACCGTGACAACATCATCAGTGACTATGACCAGATCATCGACTACGTGGAGCGCACTTTCACAGGAGGTACGTCCCACCCTGCAGACCCTGGACAGTGCCACAGACCCCAGGGTCAGAATGCACTCAGGCAGAATCCCAGATCCTTGGGAAGCCTGGGGACATGGGTGGGGCTCAAACTTACCCAGAATAAGCCAGGGGCTACAGGCAGGGCTCAGCTGCTCCCCAAGAATAGCAGAGCCATGGGCTTTGCTTAGGCATTGCCACAGATCCTCTGGGGCTCCGCAGAGTCCCCTCTCAGGCACCCTCTTAGGAGCACTGGGGAGCCCTCAGGAACCCCTCAAGCATGAGTGAGAACCAGACCTCCCTCCATGTCTTCACAGACAGGGCCCAGATCTCCCAGGGATCCCAGGGCAGAGGAAGGGCCCAGCCCTCTGATACCCTGTAAGCAAAGACAGGGCCAGAGACTCTCCAGAAATCTCATGGACATGAGCCCATACACTTTAGAACCCTGCAGGTGGTATGAGCAGGGCCCAGGCTCCCAAACCCTGTAGACACAGGGAGGCCCAGACACCCCTGAATACCACAGACACTGCAGGACCCAGGTACCCCAGAACCCCGTAGAAAAAGACAGGGCCCAGACACCTCAAAACCCTGCAGGCATGGGCAGAGCCCAGGTACCCCAGAGTCCCGCAGATACCAGCAGGACCCAGACACCCTGGAAACCACAGATATGGGTAGGGCCCAGAACTCCACAACAGGAACAAGGTTCAGACATCCCAGAATGCCTCAGACACAGGCAAGTTCCACATGGGCACAGAGCCCGTCGCCTCCAAGTCCTCTGTGGACTTTCAAGGACTCAGAGGTCCAAAGACATAAAGCCTTGACTGGGTCCTGTGGCCAGTTAATGCCAGTGCTGGGACTGGCCCCCAGAGCTCAGCCCTCTCCCTGCCACCTCCCAGTGGCCTCCCTGCCTCTCTTTGGCCCTCCTCAGCTCCTGCTGTGGCCCAGACACCAGGGCCAGGTATGCCCCAGATGGCCTCGGCCCTCCCTCTGGGTGCTGACTGCCCACAGACAGCCGCTAAGAGGGGAATTAGCTAACATCTAAAAATCAAGGCCAGTTCACTTTAAAACATCCAGGTTTCCCGCTTCTTCTGAAATCTGGAAAAACCGGGCCTAGACAACCCCCTGGAGATAGGTCTGAGGCTGAGGGGAGCTGCCCTGAAGAGGGACAGCTTGGTAGCGCTCCGGTGAGGAGAGGTGGGAAGGGGCTACACAGGACCCCCTGTCAGTCAAACAGCTGAGTGGGGACTTCCTCTCCAGAGCCGGGGGGAGGGGAAGAGGGTGTGACCGTGTCCCTGGGGATGCGGCTGGGAGGGGGGCTGGGCTCTCTGCATCGCGGCAGGACGAGGCAGGGCACACCGCCTGCCCTGCCCCAGCCCCTGGCGGTGCCCCGCAGAGCACGTGGTGGCCCTGATGCCCGAGGTGGGCAGCCCACAGCACGCGCGGGTGCTGCAGTACCGCGAGCTGCTGGACGCACTGCCCATGGACGCCTACACGCACGGCTGCATCCTGCACCCCGAGCTCACCACCGACTCCATGATTCCCAAGTACGCCACGGCCGAGATCCGCAGTGAGTGCCCTGCAGGCGGGCCGGGCAGGCATGGCGGGGCGCGTCCCTAACTAGGTCTTCACTGCCCACTGTTCAACGGGAGTCCTCCCTCCACCTCCTCTTCCTCCCACTGGTGTGTCTACTTCTCCGTTTCTCTTCCTCCTTCTCTCCCTCTTCCTGTGTCTGTCCCTTTCTGTCTCTCTGTCCCTGCATCTCTGTCTCTCTCACTTCATCTCACTGGGTGTCTCATCCTCTTTCTCTCTCGCTGGCCTTCCATCTCCTTCAGCCTGTTTCTGACTGAATGTGTCTCTCTCCCTCTCTGGCAGTCTCTCTCTCATCCCTCCCCCTGGCCTGCCATCCCTGAGGCTCTGGGGCTATGTTATCCATGGGGGGGCTGGAGCATCTCCCCTTGGGGACAGGGTTGGCCTAAGGGCCCACTAAGAAGGCTGCCCAGATATGGCAAGCCCCCTGCACCCCAGACTCTCTGGTTTCTGCTTCAAGGGTCACCCATTGTCTGCTCGAACTGCCAGCTTGGACACAGCCAAGGCCTAGGGCTGGTTTAAACCAGATGACCCATCGGCACCTGTTTACAGACTTTAGTTCAGGCTGCGTGCAGACAGCATGGGGCTCTACAGACAGGCAATATGTTAAGATGCCTAATAAATAATAGGTGCTCAGTAAATGGTCACTTCCTCCTTCCCAAAGGAATGAGGCTGATGTCCAAAGGTTGGGGTGGGCATGGTGGGGTGGAGGGGGGGAAGATTGTGAAACTCAGCCCTGTCTCTTTAGAGTCCTCTTGAACAAGACTCAGGACATATCTATACTGTCCTGTCTCATTCAGTCAGTATTTGTGAGATCTCCTGTGACCCAGACCCTAGGCAGGTGACTGAGGACAGACAGGGACAGACACAGCCTCCGCCTTTCCAGAGCACCCAGTTCTGTGGGTACAGGCAGACAAGTAACCAGCAATTACACTACAGGACTGAGTAAAGTTGACCAGCCTCTCAGGAAGCAGTCTGGCCCTCTACATAAAACATAGAAAGGCCACTCCTTGGAGATAATCCTGCAGTTATTCTCAGACACGTGCACCAAGAGTATGTACAAGGATATGCGCTGCAGCATAGTTTGTAATAGCAAGATATTGGAAATAACCCAGCTGTCCATCAGCTGGGGACTGGGTAAAAAGATTACGGTATGTCCGTACAGTGGAAAACTGCACAACTGTTAAAAAAAAAAAAAAAAAGGCATATGGAATGCTAAGATATATTTGTGAGTGGGAAAAATGAAGGGCAAAAAAATGCATCTAGTGTGCTGTTTAACACACCTAAAAGGGGGTTAAATGGATACACAGAGGCTTACAAAGGCAAGGAGTATTTCTGGAAGGATCTACAGGAAGCTGACAATAGTGTTTGCCTTTGAGGAGCAGAGCTACAGTGCTTCAGGCTGAGAGGAGAGGGATTCACTCTTCACTGTACATTCTTTAAAGTTGTTTGAACTTTTCTTAACAAGTTTGCATGTATAACCTGTTCAAGAATGAATTAATTAAAAAATGTTAATCTAGTATCAGTGTTACGATAAGGGGGCATGGAGGCTGTGGAACCATGGACGATGCCCATCCTAGCATCTGGGGTTGCAGAAGGCTTCCTAAATCCATCAACATCCATGGCTGAGTGGGAGTTAGAAGGGGACAGACAGGGAGAATCATTTCAGGTTCAGGGTGGGAGACGGCATGTTGTGTTTGGGAAACCGAAGGAAGTTCAATGTGGTTTAGATGGTGGTGGTGTGAGTCTGGGGAGTGGGTTTTATCCAAAAAACAATGGAGAAACGGTGACTGGTAGTCGCATGGTAGGATCTGCATTTTACAAGGATCACGTTTCCAACCAAGAGAAGAATAGAGGGGGGCAGCTAGGAGGTCCTGGCTGTTGTCAAGGTGAGCAATGATGGTGGCCTGGACTAGCGGGAGGCGATTCCTAAGTTCTTTTGGAGGATGGAGGTGCTCTTCCCCACTATCCCGACCTGAGCCATTCAAAGGTGCCTAGAAGGCAGTGGGAGTCCAAAATGGACCCAGCTGGGGTGGGAGGAAGCCCCACAGAGAGCAGAAGGAGCAGAAGTCAGCCTGACTTGACCCCCTCAATCAATCCAAGGTCTTCCCTTGGACTGGCCTGCCCTCCTGGAGTCTGAACATAGCTACATGTGACCGGCAAGAGAGAAAATGCTATACTTTACTTGACCTTCACGTTCATAAAATATCAATGAGACTTAATATAGCCCTAAAGCTGAAAGAGCTGGGAGTCTGTTTCCTGGGGGTTGTATCAGGCCACGAGATAGGGTGATGAATGGTGAAACCCCAGAGAACAGAAGTTGGGCAGCTGTGGTCACTTTATTCATTCATTTGTTCATTCAACAGTCACTGAATTCCTGTTCTGTACCAGGTCTGTGGCGAGTTTCAAGGACCCCTGACCTCCAGAAGCTCATATTCTAGTGGGGGAAATATACATTCATTAGCTTCAGTGCCTCCATGCACAGCAGTGCAGAGTGTGCACTGCACAAGTCCAGGGGGCGCTATTAAGATAGACTGCAACATGAACGGAGTTGTGCAGAGGCAGCTCTGCGTAGTACCTTTGCATTCCCTGGCAGACGTCTGTACAGGGTGTACTGGAGCACAGAGGCATTGGGTGGTCAGACCTTCAGAGGATCAGGAAGGGCTGCATGGAGGAGGTGATCTTGAGCTGAGTCTGGAAGAGGGTTTTAAAGAATAGAGAAGGGATCCCAGGAGGGAAGAGTAGTGTGAGCAAAGGCATGGAGGTTTGAAATGGTCTGGCACCTTCAGAGAATGGCCAGCCCTTGGAGTGGCTGTAATGTAACTCAGTGAAAGATAACGTAGATGAGGGGGGGAGGAGCTGGATCCTGGGGGGTCTTTTAAGGCAAGTTGAGGGGCTTGGACATCACCCAAGGACAGTGAGGAGCAAGCCAGGGAGTGGCACCGGCCAAGTGTGTGCTTGAGGAAGATGTCTCTGGTAGAAGTGTGAAGGACTCGTAGGGGAAAGAGTGGAGGTAGCAAGGAGCAGATTAAAATCATTCAGGTGAGAGATTAACGGGCATCTGAACTGAGAGGGAGCTTGAATATGAGAAAGATTGTTGATGTTCTTGTTGTTAGTTGCCTTCAAGGTGTTTCCAACTCATGGTGATCCGATGTGTGCAGAGTAGAGCTGCTCCATATGGTTTTCAAGGCTGTGACCTTTCGGAAGCAGATCACCAGGCCTATCTCCCGAGGTGTCTCTGAGTAGGTTTGAACTGCCAACCTGCCGGCTAGTAGTTGAGCACTTACCCGTTTGCGTCACCCAGGGACTCCAATGAGAAGGATTAAGGTAGAAAAATCAACAGGATGGGGCTGATTTGATGTGGGGAGGGAGGACTTCAGGACAACTCCCAGGAACCTCGTTTGGCTCACTGTGAGGGCGAGAGGTGCTGTAACTTAAGAAGAACATAGGAGGAAGAGCAGGGAAGATGATGAAATCAGTTGGACCAGGATGAGTTTGAGGAACCTGGAGGATGTCCAGATAGATCTGGAGCCCAGGGGAGAGGATAGGGCATGACTGGGGCCTCACCACAGACTTGGCCCACTTGTCCCCAATTACTGGCCAGGAATCCCAGAGAAACCTTGCCCTACTCAGGGAACAGACCCCAGGATCTTATTCCACTCAATATGATTCCCCCTCCTTTGAAAACCCATTGCTTACAGTAGACTTTCAAAGTTGGTTTATAGAACATTTCCTTTCTCCTGTATATTAATTTTCTAGGGCTGCCGTACAAAGCATGACAAATTGAGTGATTTCTAAGAAAAGAAATTGTCTCATAGTTCTGAAGGTTAGGAGTCTGAAATCAATGTATCGGCTGTGTTGATTCCTTCTGAGGGCTTTTAGGAAGAATCTGGTCCATGCCCCTCTCCTAGCTTCTGGTGCTGGCCAGCAATCCTTGGCATTCATTGGCTTGTAGGTCAGTCCAATCTCTGCCTCCATCTTCCCTTGGTGTCTATCTCTGTATCTCTTCTCATCTTTTATAAGGACACTGCTCATATTGTATTAGTACCCACCCTACTCCAGTATGACCTACTAACTTATAACATCTTCAGAGACCCTCTTTCCAAATGAGGTCACACTTACAGGTACTGGGGGTTAGGACTTCAACGTATCTTTTGGGGGGACACAATTCAATCTATAATGCCATTAAGAATAATTTTCAAGGTGTTACTTTGGTTTTTATCATTAACCTACTTTCCATTACTCTTGCCTTTTTTGCATCTTTAAAGGACCAGTTTTACCAGGAAGGGTGGACCACCCAGTCCCTAAATCTTGAGGGAAGTAGCTTCACCAGAAGTAGAAGTTTCAAGACACCAAAAATCTCTTGTGCTTTTTCTTGCGCTAAACAAGATTTTGTGAGGTTCAGTGAATGAGTGCTGGATTGAGAGTTAGAAGATCTAGGTTTAAAACCTGCTTGTCGCTTCTGGTGTCGGATTATTACTTAGTCTCTCTGAACTTATTTCATCACTGTAAAAAGGACATGGGTGGAAGACACTTGCTGAAGTATGAGTTTGTCCAAGTTTAGGATTATATCCATTTCTGGTGAACTACTCATTATCAAGGGCTTCTTGACCCCTAATACCCTAGGCAGGTGACCCTCTGGGTCCCCTAGTATTCTGTTCATTATTCTATTACAGCATCGGTCATGCTATGTCATAGAAATTTCCTTATGTATCTGTTTCTCCCACTAGCCTGAGTCTAGGGCAGGATAGGGTCCCATCCATCCCTATGTTACAGCCTATAATTCATACAGTAAGGGTTTAAAAAGCATTAGTTATTGATATTGTTACTTTCCTGAGCAATGTTTGCATGGAACCTACTTCAGGTTGCATGGGGGAAGTGATGGGGAGGCACTGGTTATCAGCAGGACAGGATCTTCCGTATTCTTTCTTCAGGACATTTAGCTAATGCTACTACGGACCTCATGAAATTAGACCATGAAGAGGAGCCCCAGCTCTCTGAGCCCTACCTTTCTAAACAGAAGAAGCTTATGGTGAGTGCCTCCAAACCTTCTGACACCCCCGCCCCGCCATCTTTTCCAAGGAAAGGGACAACTGGGGGAAGTTGGCTCTAAGTAGAGGACCAGCTAATGAAATGAAATAGGAAAAGCACTGGCTTGCTTTTAATATATTGTCTCCTTTGTAATTTATTGGCAGTATGGCCTCAGGCAAGTTACTGTTACCCACCCCTTCCCATAGCCTCAGTTTCATCATGTCTTGGATTGGGTCCCTCAAAGCAGAGCACTGAACAGAAGTACTTGGTACTTGAGGGGGTGCTCTGAGGAGAACCCTGTATGAAAAGGAAGGGAAGGGAAGGGGGGGGTCAAGCCTTGCCTCATCCCACAGGGAGCTCTGGAGCATAAATAACACTACAATGTTGATCACATGGAAACACCAGACTAGCCTTTCATACTCATATCAGTCAGTCATCGGCTATAGCTTGCCTAAGGGAGAGGGAGAGCATAACCTCCCAAGTATTTCTGGGCAAGGCAGCTCCTCATTGGCCAAGAGCAGTGCCTAGAGAAGGTGGCAGATGTGAGCCACTAGTAACCAACACTCACAGTACCTGGGGAATACAAGGGATGGGCACATCCCATACACTTGAGGGGATATTTGGAGACTGGGTTTGCAGAAGGGCGTTTAGGCAAACTCCTACCTTCCCTGGTTATCTCTGGCTCTAGTGAGGCCAGCCAGCCCCGCTGTCTCCTGCCTCTCCTATCCCCAGGCCAAGATCCTAGAGCATGATGACGTGAGCTACCTGAAGAAGATCCTTGGGGAGCTGGCCATGGTGCTGGACCAGATTGAGGCAGAGCTGGAGAAGAGGAAGCTTGAGAATGAGGGTGGGTGCCATCCCTGGGGTAGGTGGGTGCTGGAGCCCACCTACTCGCCCTGTCCCTGCCCCACCCCTGCCCCAGCCCCAGCCCCATCCCAGCCTGTTTTTTCCAAAGATTTCAGAGACTGTTCTAGGAGGTTAGAATCATGGGCCATGGAGTCAGACATACCTGGGTTCACGTTCTACCTTGGCCTCTTACTAACTGAGTGGCCTTGAGTCAGGTTCTTCACCTGTCTGGGCTTCAGTTTTTCATCAATAAAATTTGGATAATAATAGGACCTTCCTCAGAGAGCTGTTGATAGATTGCATGAAATAATGCAATGTAGAGTGGTTAGATGAGTACTTAGTACATAAACCAAACCCCTTGCTCTCAAGTCGATTCTGACTCATAGCAACCCTAGAGGACAGAGTAGAACTGCCCATAGGGTTTCCAAGGAGTGGATAGTGGATTTGAACTGCCGACCTTTCGGTTAGCAGCTGGACATTTAACCACTGCACCACCAGGGCTCATCATAGTAGGTGTTTAATAAAGGTTGGAAATGATGATGATGGTGATGAAGATGATGATGACTACACACTGTCACCCCTCTCCCCTGCCAAACTCAAATGAAAGGGGTGGAGATTTAGACTGCACCTCTTGATGGGAGAGGCAGCAAAATGAGATGCCTTTGAGACACCCAAGAGGAGACGCCACGTAGGCCACTAGATATTCAAGTCTGACTCTCAAAGAAGAGATCAGAATTTGGAGCTATGTATTTGGGAATCCTCAGCACATGCATGTTGTTTAAAGCCATGGAATTGGATGATTTCATCTAGGGAGAGAGTGGATAGATAGCCAAAAAGAGGAGTCAAGATCTGCTGCATTAGTTTTCTATTGCCATGTAACAAATTACCTCCGAACATAAAGCATTTATGATATTACACAGTGCTGCTATAACAGAAATACCACAAGTAGATGGCTTTAACAAAGAGAAGTTTACTCTCTCACAGTCCGGTAGGCCAGAAGTCCAAATCCAGGGTACTGGCTCCAGGGGAAGGCTTTCTCTCTCTGTCGGTTCTGGAGGAAGGTCCTTGTCATCGGTGCTCCCTTGGTGTTGGACGTCTCAGCACAGGAACCTCAGGTCCAAAGGACGTGCTCTGCTCCTGGTGCTGCTTTCTTGATGGTATTAGGTCCCCCATGTCTCTTTGCTAACTTATCTCTTTTATATCTCAAAAGAGATTGGCTTCAGACACTATCTAATCTTGTAGATCTCATCAATATAACTGCTGTTAATCCATCTTATTACATCATAGTGATAGGATTTACAACACACAGGAAAATCACATCAGATGATAAAATGGTAGACAATCACACAATACTGGGAATCATGACCTAACCAAGTTGACAGATATTTTGGGGGGACACAATTCAATCCATGACATACACATTTTCTGTGGATCAGGAATCCTGTAGCCAATTTACCTGTAATCAGGTAAATTAGAACCTGAGTGGTTCTAACTTAGGGTCTCTCATGAGGTTGCAGTCAAGCTGTTGGCTATGGTTGCAGTCATCTGAAGGCCTCACCAGAACTGAAGGATCCACTTCTAAGATGATTCATTCACATGGCTGATAACTAGAGGCCTCGGTTCCTCACTGGCTGTGTGCAGGAGGTCTCAGTTCCTCACCACCTGGGCCTCTCACTAGGGCTGCTTGAGTGTCTTGACAACATGGCAGCTGGCTTCCCCCAGAGAAAGTGATCCCAGAAAGAGAGAGAGAAGGCAGAAGCCACAATATCTCTGATGACCTACTATTGCAACTCACTCTGTCACTTCTACCACATTTATATTCATTAGGAGTGAGTCGTGAAATACAGCCCACGTTCAAGGGGAGGAGAATTGGGATTCACCAAATGGAGAAATATCAAATTCTTTGTGGGTGTATTTTAAAACTACCACACCTGCCCTGAGGTTCACCCACATTGAAAGACAGGTAAAGGCAGAGGAGCTGGCAAAGCAGACTGTGAAGGAGTGGAGTAGAAGGAAACTTGTGTCACAGGAACCAGGACAGGATTGTTTTAAGGCATGAGAACAGTGTAAAATGCTGCTGGGAGACTGAGTAAACCAGGGATAGGAAAGTGTCCCCTGGACTTTTTATCATGTATGTTGGTGGTAACCTTGCCAAAGCACTTTCACGGGAGTGTGGGGCAAAAGCCAGATGGGAATGGGCTGAAGGGTGCATGAGAGGTGAAGAATGAAGACAGCAAGTGTAGACAACCCTTTTGAGAAGCTTGGCTGTAGAAAGGAATGGAGAAACGGGGTGGTGGCTGAAGAAGGGTGTGGGGTGAAGGAAGAAGTGTTTTCTAAGATAGGGGATACAAGAGTGTTTTCATGCCCATAGAAATGACCCAGTGGAAAAGGGGGAATGAATGATACACGATTTTGCAAAGTCTTTGAGAAGACAGGAGGGGGCGTGGTTGAGGCAGGGTCCCCACACTGAAACTGGGTAAATTGTTGTTGTTGGGTGCCATCAAGTAGATTCCAACTCATAGCCATCCCATGTGACAGAGTAGAACTGCCCCATAGGGTTTTCTTGGCTGTAATCTTTATGGGAGCAGATTACCATGCCTCTCTCCTGTGGGGCTGCTGGGTGGGTTCACACCACCAACCTTTCAGTTAGCAGCCAGGCACTTAACCATTGCACCACCAGGGCTCCTTGGGTAAATTGAAGAGGGTTTAATAAAGGGATTGTTTACAAATGTGTAGGCAGGATGGAGGGAAACCACAAGGAAAGGGGCAGTGAGCAATGGGTGGTGTGCCTGAGCAGTGAGTGGTGTGAGGAGAGAGGATAAAGAGATAGGAAATTGTCTCCCCAGGGAGTGGGGAAGAGAGCCTGCCCAAGAAATCAAATAGGACCCCGGGCAGTGCTGAGTGCCCTCCTGGGCTTTGTGGTCATGAATTTAAAGCGTAACTGGTCAGCTGCATTGTGAGACTGTCTCCAGCAGGCACAGCTGGCAGATAGAAGACACAAGGTGAGGTTCTTCTGGGGTTGGGGTTTTGCGAAGGGAACGCATAACTGGAGGAGGGAGGAAACTGAAGGAGTCAGGCCCTCTGGTGACACTCATGATAGCCATACATGTCCACACACACGTAGTCATGGCTGTCAGTACACTTAAATAGTGACACGCAGGTACATGCTCGTGAATGTCTGTCTGCAGGCAAACAGCCAGACAGACGGAAGAATACACTTGACTTATACATGAGGGAATGTACACACCTCCATGGACACAGATTTCTGCCCATGTGGATATACACGTGCATATATATACACCATCAGCATGGATTTGTGCAGGCATACACATGGGTCAACACACAGACCATGCATAACATAGACACACAGATCCGCAAGCAGACCCAAGTGAAGATTTTGCCTATTGGAAGGAGCTTGAGTCTATGTGGAAACCCTGGTGGCGTAGTGGTTAAGTGCTACAGCTGCTAACCAAAGGGTCACCAGTTCAAATCCACCAGGCGCTCCTTGGAAACTCTATGGGGCAGTTCTACTCTGCCCTATAGGGTCGCTATGAGTCGGAATCAACTCAATGGCATTGGGGTTTCTGGGTTGGGTGTATGTGTTCACTTGCATGTGAAAACAAGCAGCATAATGTAGTGGTTATGAGCAGACTCTAGAACCAGATAGCCTGGGCTGGAATCCAGACTCTGCCACTTACTAACTGTGGCTTTGGCCAAATTACTTAACCTCTCTGCACCTCAATTTCATCATTTGTGAAAACAGAGAAAATAATGGCACCTACTTTATAAGGTGGAAACCCTGGTGGCTTAGTGGTTAAAAGCTGTGGTTGCTAAACAAAAGGCTGGCAGTTCGAATCCACCAGGCGCTCCTTGGAAACCCTACGGGGCAGTTCTACTCTGTCCTATAGGGTCGCTATGAGTTGGAATCCACTTGACAGCAACAGGTTTGGTTTGGTTTTATAAGGTAGCTGTGTGGATAAAAGGAGTTGACATATGTAAAGCGCTCTATAGCAAATTAGCAGAAAGTAAGTACGATATAAGCTTAAACTAATTATGATTATCATTCTCATCATTATTATTATGATGTAGATGGTGTTGCTATGAGGCTGAACAGGTTTCAGTGGAACTTCCGGACTAAGACAGACTAAGAAGTAAGGCCCAGCAACCTACTTCCAAAAATCAGCCAGTGAAAATCCTGTGGATCACAATAGTCAAATCCACAACTAATCATGGGGATGGTACAGGACTGTGCAGCACTTTGTTCCATTATGCATAGGAATGCCATGAGTCGGGGGACAACTCAGCAGCAGCTATGACAACAGATACATGCATATAAGGACATGCGGCATACAGTGAAGAGCAGCGACATTAGATGGCCAACATTCGTCCTTGAAATGACCCCCTCCCAAGAACAATGGCCGGGGCTAAGCCCTGGACTGGTAATGACCAGGGGACACTGGGACATCCCATCCCATGAGACTCCTCAGACTAACCATGGCTCAGATCAAATCCTTCACCTGCCTTCTCAACCCGTTCTTCCTCCTTGGTCATCACCTCAGGCCAGAGCACGGCTACCCTTCCAGTGTTGTGGACAAGTCTCCTATACACCTCAAACTTGTCTGCTTCTCTCTGTCCTTCTGCTGTCACTTGATTGGTGCACCAGCCTCCCCATTGGTCCCTGGATTGAGTTCAAACCCTTCCATGTGCTCCTCATGGTTTGGCCCCTGCTTAGCTTCCCAGCCTCACCTGGCCCTGCTCCCCTTATTGTCCTCTGAAGTCATGTTGACTCCCTGCTCTTGCACATCCCCCTCCCCCACCTCCTCTCCAGATCCCCTGACTGCAGCTGATACCCTGCTCTCTTCGGCACTCGGCCTCCCCTGCGACCCTCTCTCACGGAGACCGATTTCTCTCCCATGGGCCTGACGTAGGGGGTAGGTGTTCTTCCTGAATCCTAATTGCCACTTCCACTCTTCCCCTGCCTAACTGCCCCCTCGCCCCGCCCCAGCTTGGAATCTCTTGTTATGGACCCTGCCACTCCCTATCCTTCTCTGCACCAGGGATGGTCATCCATGCCCCTTGGGCAACTGGCTCATTGTCATCCTCTCCAGCACCACTCCTGTTGTAATTCTTGGCAGTTATTCAGGTGGATAATTCTTCAAATATCCTGGCCCCTCAGTTCTTTGACCTCCTCTCCTTATTGATCTTTCCCCGCCCTGTCTCAGCAGCTCCTCCCACAGTTATACCCGAGATAGTAGCATTGCCAATAACTGAGAACTCTCCAGAAACTCAACCTCTGACCACCACCTCCTACTTTTCAGCTTGCTCTCTGTAGAACTCAAACTCCAACAGCCATCCTACCTGCTGGGACCACCACCCTTGATCTATCCTCTTTTCACTGTGCCTCAGCTATTCCCTGATCCAGCGCTAGGAGCATCCCTTTGTCTACACTTTCAGCTCCCTTGCCCTTCTCTTGCTTCATCATCTCACTTGGCAAAACCTCAAACCTATTTAAACCCAACTCTCCACCTTTTTTCTCCACCTACTCAGTGCCTTCTCCCGTGACACTACATGTGGCTTGAAAGTCACTCACGGATGCTGGCCAGTCTCACTTTGAATTCATGACCACTAGCCTTAGGAGGTGGGAGAAAGATGTGGCAGTCTGCTCCTGTAAGGATTACAGCCTGGAAACCCTATGGGGCAGTTCTACAGTTCTACTCTGTCCTATAGGGTCACTCTATGAGTCAGAATCGATTTGATGGCAATGGTTTTTTTTTGGGGGGGGGGAGCGGATAGCCTTAGATGGCCCTTAGTGCTGCCTGAGGCCTCCCTGTCTCCCTGATGATCACTTTATAATTTCTCCTTTCTACTTAACCCTTCAGCCACTTCTCCCCCATCCTTACTCTCAGCTGATCCCTTTCCTTCTGTATGACTAAGAAAATGCAAGCATTATGCAGAGGTCTTCACAGCTTCCACCTCCCACAACTACCCACCTACCAACCTTAGTGCCCATAACCACACTGTATTTTTTTATTCTAAAGCCATCATCGTTAAATCACATTTTATCATCTGAAATTGGGATGTTTCTTACAATCAGTAGTTGAATTGCATCATTTGTTCTCTCGAGGGTGGGTGCCTTACAATGGATGGCGACTTAGATTTGATGAAATAGGGCACCAGGCACTTCCTCTTGTTAACTGTGGGCGTTGAGCTGTCCTTGCGCTAGCCAAGACCAGTCCCTTTGCTGTGTCCTAGCGCCCACCCACACTTATCCACTCAAGGACATCACATCAGTAATTCTCTCCACTCTTTCTTATAGAATTACTTTCATCCTCCCTGTGGGATCATTCCCATCAACATGCTATTTTTTCCATCCCAACTAAAAAACCCTCCTGACCTGTGTCACATTATTAGCCTGTCCTCCCTGTTACAGCAAACTCCTTGAAAAGAGTGGTCTTTGCTCACCGTCTCCAGGTCCTCTCCTCTCTTTCTCCTTGAACTCCCTCCAAATGGGGTTTCATCAGCGGCACTCTCTTCCAGCTGCTCTTGTCAAGGTCCCTAGCAGCCAAATGCAGTCATCAGTTCTCAGGCCTCCTCTTTTGTGACCTCTCTGCAGCATTTGAATACAGCTGAGCACTCCCTCCTCCTGGAGGCACTTTCTCTTCTTGGTTTCCAAGACGCTGCACTCTCCTAATTTGTCCCCTTCCTCACAGGCTGCTCCTTCTCATTCATGCTCCTTTGCTAGTTTCCCCAAGTTGCCCAGTATGTAAATCTTGGAGTGCCCCAGGGCTCAGCCATTGGTCCTACTCTCAAGTCTGTCTACACCCACTTCCTTGCCAATATCATCCAGTCTTGTGGCTTTCAATACCACCTCCGTGCCAATGACTCTCCCCTGAACTAGGGCCTTGTATCTCTAACTGCTGGCTCATATCTCCCCTTGGATGTCTAGCAGGCATCGTGAAGGTTACATATTCAAGAAAGAAGTTCTGATTACAGCCTTCATTACGCTTTATGCCCCCACCCCAGGAAACTGTGAGCCACTTGAGGGAAGACATTGTGTCTTCATGCCCAATAGATGCTACCATAAATATTTGTTGAATGAGTGAATGAATGAGAAGATACAGAGTGAAAGGGGGGGCTGGTATTTTGATGGTGGTGGTTGCTGTATTCTGTCTGGTCGATTCCAACTCATAGTAACTCTATATGATAGAGTAGAACTGTCCCACAGGGTTTCCTAGGCTATAATCTTTACGGACGCAGACTGTCAGGTCTGTTCTCCCACAGAGCCGCTGGGTGGGTTTGAACTGTCAACCTTGCGGTTAACAGCCCAGCACTTAACCACTGCACCACCAGGGCTCCTTTGATGGTGGAGGGGCTGTTAAATAGGGCATTAGATTCACAGAATCTCCCAGCTGAAAGGAACAGCCTGTTCAAAAGTGCAGAGGCAAGCTTCCCAGGGACGCAGAGGGAGGAGAGAGCATCCCAGGCACGGGACACAGCAGGGACAAAGGTCCAGAGGCTGAAAGGGGCATGGCTTGCTTGGGGGGAACAGTGGGCAGATGGGGGATTCACGACAAGACAAGATTAGAGACCTATATTGGAGCTAGACTACTGGAAAGCCTTGAACACCGGGCAAAGGAATTTGAGGTGTTTTTGAGCAAAGAGGTGATGTAGGAGACCCAAGGAGCTCCAGAATTTCAAGTCTAAATGACCGGAAAAAACATATTGCACAGACCCATGTTTCCCAAATCTGCAGGCTAATTTTAGATGGCACATGAACATAGCAATAAATAATATAAAACCACAGAGTAAGAATTACTCTCTTTTCAGTTTTCTCCGGTCATTTTGATTACATCAAAGAAAAAGATTCAATATGGGGCTAGTATTTTATTTAACCCCTTTGTAAAACATGTTAATATCTTCCCCTTTCTTTTAAAAAGAAAACAAAACAAAACAAGACAAGCCTTGGACTCAGAGATCTTGGCGGGTAATAGTATCCAGCTCGAATTTAATAGCATTTGTTTTGTTTTTGTCATGCTTAACTTTATGATTTTATATTTTATGGCAATATACTGTTAACGGTATAGAGTTTCCTTTTCATTCATTCAGTCACTCAGTATTTATTAAGATCTACTGGTTGTGCAAGGAGCCCTGGTGGCGCAGTGGTTAAAGCACTTGGCTACTAACCGAAAGGTCGGCGGCTTGAACCCACCAGTCGCTCCTCGGGAGAAAGATGTGGCAGTCTGCTTCTGTAGAGACTTACAGCCTTCGAAACCCCATCTGGGTGGTTCTACTCTGTCCTACAGGGTCGCTAGGAGTTTGCATGGACCCGACCGCAGAGGGTGAGTTTGGACTATGTGCCACCTGCCTGTTTTAGGTGCAAGGATACAGTCGTGAACGAGGCAGACCAAAATCCCTGCCCTGGAGGAGCTTTCGCTCTAGTAGAGGAAGGCTGATGATAAACAAAACGAGTATGTAAAATATAAGTGTATGGTGTGATAACGGCAATAAGTTCTATAGAGAAAAACGAAGCAGGGAAGGGGACAGTGGCTGCTGTGGTTGGGACTTTTTACTGCAAATAGGCGGCCAAGGAAGCCCCCCAGAGAAGATGGCATTTGAGCAAAGACTGAAGGAGTTGGGGGAGAAAGCTGTGTGGGGAAGAGTGTTTCAGGCAGAGGAAATATCAAGTGCAAAGGCCCTGAGGTAGGAACATGGTTGGCACGTCTGAAGAACAACAAGGAGCCAGGTGTGCTGGAGAAGAGTGAGGGAGCGGGAGAGAAGCAGAGCTAGAGGCCTGAAAGGCATCGGGGCCAGACCACGTAAGGCCTCACAGGGCTTTTACTCTGACCACGATGGGGTGTCATAAGACGGTTTTTAGCAGAGAGAACTGACATGATATGACTTAAATTTTACCAGTATCCCTCTGGCTGCTGTGCTGAGACTAGGCTCTAGGGGGCAAGGGCAGAAGCAGGGAGACCTTTAAAAGGGATGTTGCAATAATTTGGAGTTCCTGGGTAGTGCAAGGAAACCCTGGTGGAGTAGTGGTTAAGAGCTACAGCTGCTAACCAAAAGATCAGCAGTTCGAATCCGCCAGGCACTCCTTGGAAACTCCATGGGGCAGTTTTACTCTATCCTATAGGGTAGCTATGAGTCGGATTCGACTCAACGGCAGCGGGTTTGGTTTGGGTTTTGGGTAGTGCAAACTGTTAATGCATTTGGCTGCTAACAGAAAGGTTGGAGGTTTGAGTCCACTGAGAAGCACCTTGTAAGAAAGGCCTCCTTCCCAAAAACCAGACACTGAAAACCCTATGGAACGCAGTTCTACACTGACACACAGGGGGTTACCAAGAGTCCAGACTGACTTGACAGCACCTGTTCTTGTTTGGTTTGCATTAATTCAGGTAGGAGATAACTGTGGTTTTTATCAGGGTGGTAAAGGCAGAGGTCATTAGTTCTGGGTGTATTTTGAAAGTAGAACTGACTGGAATTGCTGACAGATTGTATGTGGGTATGAAAGAAAGAGAAGAGTTACAGGCAGCACCAAGGCTTTTGCCCTAAGCAACTGGAAGGATGGAGGAACGTCACTGAAATGGGGATAAGTGTGGTGGTTTGGTGGTGACAAGCAAGGGTTCAGCTCGGGCGTGTCAAGTTTGAAATGCACCACGGACATCCAAGGGGAACTGTCAAATGTGCAGGTGGGTATATGAGTCTAAAGTTTAAATACATGTATTTATTTATCTTTTAAAAGTCAGTTATTTAAAGAAAAATAAATAAATACAAAGGTAGTATAAGGACACAGCAAAATCATCTAAGTGGTACAGGAATGAATGACCTTCAGGAAGCACCGTGGTCAACACAAGCTAGAGTTGTTAAGGGGAGAGAAGTGAGTATGTTGGGGGGCAGGAATCTGCTTTCCACCTCCCCCTTCCGGCATCTTCCTTCTCTTCCACCCCAGGGCAGAAATGTGAGCTGTGGCTTTGTGGCTGTGCCTTCACCCTTGCTGACGTCCTCCTGGGAGCCACGCTGCACCGCCTCAAGTTCCTGGGACTGTCCAAGAAATACTGGGAAGACGGCAGCCGGCCCAACCTCCAGTCCTTCTTTGAGAGGGTCCAGAGACGCTTTGCCTTCCGGAAAGTGCTCGGCGACATCCACACCACCCTGCTGTCGGCTGTCATCCCCAATGCATTCCGGCTGGTCAAGCGGAAACCCCCATCTTTCTTTGGGGCATCCTTCCTCATGGGTTCCCTGGGAGGGATGGGCTACTTTGCCTACTGGTACCTCAAGAAAAAATACATCTAGTGCCAGGCCTAGGGCTTGGTGTGTGACTGACAGTGTCTTCTGTGCTGTGTGATTCCCAACGAGCTCTCAGTAACTCACTGTCTCACAAACACTTGGACAGCCCTCCCACACCCCTTGTTCTGAGTAATTCTACTGTCGATATGAAAACATTCCATAGTTTAGAAGTAGATGTTGCCAATGCCGTGATTTGAGGTCATGGCCCTACTAAAGAAGAGAAAGGGAGAGAGAAAAAACAGAAACAAAACACGAATGCCTTTTCTTTCGATTCAAGGTCTCCAGATGAAACTGTGGGGACGGGTTAGGATCTGAGGTAAGTCCCAGGTTACTTCATCCACCAGGACCCATATTCTGGGAGGTGCTGGGGGCCTAAGAGGGCCTGACCCTTCACCTCCCCTTCCCTCTTGCCCAGGGCACTTTTCCACAGGACAAAGCCAACATCAAGACTTGACTCTTCTAACTGGTACCTACAAGTGGGACTGGAGCCCTGGAGACCACACTAGAGGCCCCCGAAATTTGGAAGGGGCTTCATTCTTCTCCTGGACACGGACTGAGACAGCACTGACTTGAGCCAAGGCAGTTGCACCCAAAAACCAGGCCATAGTTGGGGCCGACACCATAAGCACACTTCTCATTCCCTTCTTGTTTGGGCCAGCGTGTTTGGTTTGACATTTAGTAGCGATCCCTGAAGGCAGCATCCATCTTCTTCTTTCTACCTGGAATTGACTTTTCCTACCATGTGAGTTGGGGCTTCCACTAAAAGCCTTGTTGGCCTTCTTGCAGAAGGTCAGTCCCAGCCCAAGTGCAGGCATGAGTCCAGAGGTAGATGAACCTCAGGGCCCTGTCCCAGCCTCTGCCAAAGCTATCTCCTTTATTCCCACCTTTCCCATCACTTGTGGGGCTCCCCCATACCCCACCAAGCCACGTAGAGGAGGGGTCTCTGTATCCTCGTTGCCCACCCTGGTCATGTCTCACTTTCCTGTGCCTTTTGCATGTTGGGAAAGGGACTGGGTGTCACTGCTGCCCATGCTTAGAAACCACTGAAAGCCCCCAATAAAGCAACCAGGAGGAGCAGCTGCTTTTTGTTTCTAAACCTGTGTTGTCCATCTAGCCGTCATTTCCAAAGGCTGGGGCCAGAGGGGTTGAGACACAAGGTTTCAGACTCAGTTCTTCCACAAGAGCAAGCAAGAGTTAAGTTCAGGCTTCAAGTTGCTGGGTCTGATGGCTTCTGGATAGACTTCTCAAAGCTCTGACCTTGACATAAACCTACCTCACTTGGGCACAGTGCACATTCAGAACTATTCACTCATGTTAACCCAAACACAGACCTTCAAGGGGGTACCCAGGGCACATGCCCACAGAATTTCCCAAAGGGGAAATGTGCTAGAAATACCCAAAGAACCCAAAATCAGAAGTATTATTTGTGAAACATAAGGCATAAGCATATTTATTTCGCAAAAAAAGTATAAGAATTTGCACATTTCTTCATCAAGATGAAAAGAAAATAGCCAAGGCCAAGAGTAGAATTTGAAGACCACAGACTCTGTCTGGCACTGTCTACTTCTTCGGCTACACAAACCTCCAACAGACCCTTTCATTCATAACTAATCTTCCCTTCATTAACAATAACATCACACTTAATCCCAACTCGACGGCAGTGGGTTTGGTTTGGTTTAATCCTAAAAGGATGAACCATCCTCCTAAAATGAGGACACATTCATCCTTTGTCAAAAGTTGACACTCACAAAGTCCCATCAGTAACATCACACTGGATGATGTTGGTTTCTCTTCTAGGAGTCACAACCATACCTGAGTATACTGTAAAATACACATTAAATTGGACATTTAACCATCACCAGCATTCCTTATATAAAAATGTATGTGTGCACAGACACACACACACACAAGCAAGGAAGAAAATACTCATAGCTGCTACAGTTCTCATTTCTATAATTGACCACAAGACCATTGTTGATATTTATAATTTCCTCTCTTTTCCACTAGCTATCCTATGTTCTCTGCCCTCAGCCAGCACCTTAGGTGGTTGGGATAGTTTATCCAGTAAAATGACTTAAATGTTGGTGATCCTTAGGTTGTCGTGCTTGTCTGTTAATCTTTTACAATTAAGTACTATGAGGGGCCTTGGAAAATCTCCCGGTTTCCATGTAGTCTTCCACATCGTCATTGTGTAGCAGCAACCCAGTTTACCCTTGGGGATCAGGATCAATCACCCTAGCCAGGAAAGTAACCTACTTCTTTGTCTGTATGGTCAATGATATGAGGAGCTCAAAATGGCCGAGTGACAGTCTCAACTTCTAATTCCTTTCTTGGGAACTACAATCTTTAAACTATCCAAGTCCAAAGTTTCAGGGATGGGAAGCAAAATTTTTGTGAACGGGTTATTAGATGTAATAGTGAACACAACCACTGCCACTTCCACCTCTGCATTGCTGGACCCATTGTCTGGCTGCAGGAGAAAGAGGATTGTGTATTTGCGACTGGTTCAAAGCATCCACTGTATCCTGTAGGACAGGGCGTGAGCATCACAGTGTCTCCCAGCTGGCACTGTAACTGTTCTTTAATAGGCCATTTCAATGTTCTTTAAGTCCAGCTGATTTTAGGTAATAGCACACATGATCAAACCAGAAAATTCCACAGGTGTGATCACACCACTGCATTTATTTTGCTTTGAGATCAACTCATAAGCAATGCTGTGTGGAATATCAAGACAGGAACCGAGGTACTCCTAAGTCCGCAGGTGTAGTGGTCAGAGAAGGCAAATTGCTGATCCCTCCATGATGGGAGGAAACCCTGCTGGTGTAGTGGTTAAGAGTTACGCCTGCTAACCAAATGGTCTGCAGTTTGAATCCACCAGGCACTCCTTGGAAACTGTATGGGACAGTTCTACTCTGTCCTATAGGGTCGCTATGAGTTGGAAACGACTGGATGGCAATGGGTTTAAACTGGTATTTTCCATGATGGAAGGGGCCCAGTGGAATTAACCAGCTACTCAGTGGCTAGCCCATATGGGAAATGGTGCCATATCAGGAACTCTGTGCAAGTTGGGCACCCAACAGTGGCATTAGCTAGATCACTCTTCATGAGAGGAAGTCCACGTCGTTGAGTCTGTTATAAACTCCAAATCAATTACCATGGCGATTTTGTATATGAGACAATTGAGCAAGCACTAAGGTAGCTGGGGAAAGAGAATGACTGACATTTACAGAAAAATTATCTTTTTTGAAAAATCAATGACCCTTTATTTTGCATGACAAGGTTGTAACTTTTTTCAAAACATTTTTTTAAGTCATGCTTTTCATGAAAGTTTACAGCTCAAGGTAGTTTCTCATACAAAAATTTATACTCACATTGTTATGTGACCCTAGCTGCTATCCCTATTATGTGACCGCACACTCCTCCTTTCCACTTTGGATTTCCTGTGTCCATTCAGCCAGCTCCTACCCCTTTCTGCCTTTTCATTTTGCCCCCGGACAGGAGCTGCCTTTTTACAGAAAAAGTTATCCTGTCCGTCTTTTTATTGAGAGTCTTCCCTGCAGTTGGTATCTTTGGGGGAGCATTTACATAGAACACAAATATCTTCCCATTCTGTATCCATTGTTAGAAGTCTATCCACATCCTTTCCCACAGACCCCTTTGTTACCGATCTTCCAATTTTGTTCTTTCCATGTTGCTGATCATCCAGTCAAGCCATCCATCCCAGGAATATGTGTAGATTCATACTTCTGGACTTCTATCTAGACAAAGTGGACAACCAGATGTACTGCTTGAAATCCTGTTCACTGAAAGCATCGATTCCCCTTCCTAATGGAGCCCTGGTGGTACTGTGGTTAAGATGTCTTTCAGGGCCATTCCTGTACTGCTGCAACCATCCACTTCCAGCTGGTGCCAGGTCTGAGTTTTTTCTTCCTCCATCAACTGATCTTAGGGAACTAGCCATGAGGCCTTAGGTGTTGACTGAGGAAGAGGCAGCAATGTGGCAGGAATAGGTGATACAGCCTTATGCTAATTTCACTTGATGATAGAATGCTGCTGTGCATGACCAGCTCACGATGGGCAGCTCAGGTTGCACAGTCACGTGGTGTCCCATGGTCAGATGTTAAGTCTCTGCCAGACCCAGTAGCAAACCAGGAGCTGTTTCTCAAAAGGACAACTGTTATTTGCAGAAGAGGACATGATTTTGTTTCAAGTCCTAGGGCTGCTAAAGCCTCCACACAACATCCTTATCTCACAGACAATTTAAACACCACTGGATCTGCTGGGTCATAAGTCTCAATATGCAGAGCATCTTGCACTGCGGCCTGAAACTGCTTTGGGATCCATTCAGAACTGGCAGCCTTATGGGTTACTCAGTAAATGGGTTGGAGCAGCACACACAAATGGGAGTATGTTGCCTCCTCAATCCAAAGCGGCTCACCAATGGTCACACCTTCTTAGTGGTAGGTTCAGCAACTTGTCTTTCACTTGGAGGGGATATCTTGACATATCCTAGACCACTGGACCCCTAAGAAATTCACTAATGTGCCAGGCCTCAGAATTTCCTGGGTATTCCCATGAATTTCCTCTAGTATTCCTGGGTCTTACTAAAGCATCTGGTTTACTTGCTACTTCCTGCCCATTAGGTACAGCATGATGTCACCAATGTAGCAAATCAGTGTTTTGTTACGGGGACATCAGCATAATCAAGGTCTCGACAGACTAGATTATGACAGAACAGAAAAGCTGTCAGAGCCCCAAGGTAAGAAGGTAACAATGTACTGCTGCCCTGCCAAGTAAAAGCAAATGGGTTTTGGTGGCCCTTATTAACAGACATAGAGAATAAACACTTCTGGATCAAGAGCTGAATACAAAGTGCCAGACACTATCTTGATTTGTTTAAATTAAAAAACTCCATCTGAAAAATCAACTGCAGTTTGAATCACCACCCGATTAAGTTCACAACGAAACAAAGTCTTCTCCAAGACCCATCCATCTTTGCAGTATTGCATTTAGTTTACTACTGGTGTGTGTGTGTGTGTGTGCGCACGTGTGTACATGTGCCGACAAGGAGGGAGAAGAGAGTAGTTCCAGGGTCTTTCTCTTGGCCCTTCTATGTAAATAACCCTCATTCCATGAATGAAGGAGTCCTGTGTAGATTCTGCCAGTGCCAAACTTGTATATTCCAATAATGTATCCAGGGCCTGGTGTAACAACCACAAGGTGCGTCCACGATCCACTGGCCTCCTATGAGTTGGTTTAAAGTTAAAACTCCACTTATCACCCAAACTCCATAAGCCCTATGTTTGATTATAGTGGCATTTTGGGTCCCCAGGGACTAGCGTCAGCTCAGAGCTAGTATCAAAACTTCCCTGAAAGCTCTGGGTATTTCCCTTTCCCCAGTTTGCACCCAGGTAAGTGGCAGGTCTCTCTGGAGCGCTTAGGGAAGATTTTTAATTTACTCTCATGGCAGTGTCACAGGGACCTTCCTCAAGGGGCTATATTCATGGGGCTCCATGGACTAGCTCATATCTGAACTGGATAAGAGGCTGTGATTCTCCCTTGTGGTGACTTCAAGTTAGGTATCTGCTCACTGGACCTACAGTCTTCTCGATTACATATATCAAATAAAACTTTAGTAAGCTACCCATATATTTCATTTCTAAAGATGGTGTAATCAATTTGCCTCCAGCAAAAATCCCTGTGAGTGAAAACTTTGCAATGGTTGCTTTGGCTCTGCTGCCCATGATGGTAATTGCATCCAACTTGTCTCTCAAAAAAAGGTTTTTTTTTTTGTCTCTAGCAGTTAAGTGTTGCCACTTGGACTCTGCCACTCCTCATGGAAACCAGAGAGCCCATTTCAACGACGGAACACCCCACTGTCATCCCCGGACTACAGAGGACGGCCAGCACAGAACTTTTGAACGGTGCTGGTGCTCTATTCATCAATGCTTCCCTCAACACCTTAGAAAAAGGAATGTCTTCTGGGCCTTCCCAGTGGATTTAACGTAGGGTGGAGGGGGGTGGGCAGGTCGTACATGATAAATCCATCCCAACATTCCTATCTCCCTAAACCTTTGGATTCCTCCCTCCACATTGTCTTGGGGAAATCCTGGCATCTCACCTGAGTCTAGGTTTCAGCCAATCTATCCAGTAAACAGGTAACTCCAACATATCTCCAAAGACCTGCTTGGTCCTTCTCTAGCAACCTGGGTCCACATTGCCTAAGGGCCTCAGTTTTCTTATCTCTAAAATGAGGCTGATAATAATAATAGCCACCATCCACTAAATACTAATTATGTACTAGGAAAATTACGGACATTATTTCTAACCTTGCACAGCACATATCATTATTTATGTTTCTCTGTCAAGGAAACTAAGGTTCGGAGAGTTAAAATGACCAAGGACATGGTGGCAGATTGGATTATGGGTCTTCTGACCCATAACAGAATAGAATTATACATCTAGTCTTTGTCATTGAACTTTGTAGCCCCCCAGTGTGGGTGAAGTTTATGTCCTGCCTGCACTGATGCTGGGCTTGTCCATGTGACCTGCCTGGGCCAGTGGAATGCTAGTGGAAGCACGATGTGAGCAGAGGCTTTAAATGTGCTTACGTGGTTTGGCTTAGGCTTTGGTGCCCCAGTGATTATCATGCCCCAAGCAATTGCTGTCCCTTTAGTTTGGACTCCAGAAGGCAACAAACAGCAGAGCCAAGCCCGGCTTGTGGCCTGGAGCCAAGCCCCACTGACCCACAGCTTGAAGCAGAGCAGGCCAGCTGAGCCCAGCCTAGGTCAACAGAACCATGGTTAACCTGTGAACATTTGTTGTGAGCCACCGAGTCTGGTGAGTGGTTTGTTACATAGCATTATTGCAGCAATAGCTGATATAGCTGAGATATGAAGCCAGATGTGTTAGAAGCCAAAGCACTGGCTGTGTGTGTTTTTTAAATGTCCTAAATTGTTGGGAACTACAGGTGAGATAATACAGTCAAATGATGACACTAGATTTAAAAATTCTTTACAAATGCTAGCGGTTATAAATTTTATTTGATGTTGCATTTTTAAAAAATTACATTGATGGCACTAGGTCATTTCAGGGTTAGCAGGGCCATGGCAGAGTTACAGTGCCAGTTCCAGAGAGACACCCATCAGACAAAGGTAAATCTCCTCAATAATAAGCAGCCTTCGCTGATGTCTGGCATTTTAATTAAAGCTTATAAAATATTTTCCCATCCATGAATTCATTAAGCCAATCAAGACCAGCGAGGTAGACGTGAGGCAGGCAGCCTCAGAGCCCAACCCCTCTGAGAGACACCGGCTCTGGCTTATCCTCCTGCACTGAGCAGAATAAGCCGCACATTCTTCTAGAACTGTCCTTGAGGAGATAACCACAGAACGGGCCACAGATGGCCTCAACCCACCTCTGAGCGGAGACTTAACATCCTAGTAAAAGAAAATCAATCTCTTCCTCTATCCTGGGGGATCGAACTCTTGTCTAAAGAAAATGCACAGTCCTCCCCAAGCTCTGAGTACCTGTGTGAAGGTCAATCCTTAATATTCATGATTAATTTGCATTTCTTTGTCTGCTCTCTGTAAAAGCCCGCCTCCCCAAGCTGTCTGCCAGCAGTCTGGGAGGCAGCAGCCCTGATTGCTCCTTTCCTTGTACAATGAAATAAAGGTGTCTCCCGCCTCTGCCTCTTGTTTATTGGCTGTAACAAGTCACGCCAAGCAAAACCTGGGGTTTTCACCTGGCAACAGACAGATCCAGTTCATCAATGAGTAATAAGCCCAGAGAGGCTAAGTGACTTTTCCAAGATCACACAGCCAAGGAATTGACAGGCAGGATTTGAACCATGGTCTGCTTGGCTCCAAGTCCACTGCTTCTTTCCTTATGCAAGAGTCACTCCAGCTGACAGTTGATGCCCCCTTCCACTCACCCCTGCACTGCTCCCCAGCAGCGTGGGGTACCTGGCAGGCACAGGGTGCTCAGGAAATGCAGACAGAAGCAGGGTGGGGGGAGGTGAAGGGAGTGGGGGTGGGAATAGGCAACAGTAGCTTGTGTGTTCAGGGCCTGAAGAACTTTGCTGGAGAAAGTAAGATGTTAATCAGAAGTGGATCCCAGGCTCCCCCACCCACTCACCTCCTAGCTACTCAGACACTGCAGACACACATATCCTGGGCAGCCACATCCTGGCAGGGAAGACAGGGGGCATGGCAGTTCCATGAAAAGGTACAGCCTGGGGCCAGGGTCAGACACCTATGAGTGGCCAAGGCTCTAACAATGGGGACCTCCTCAGCCCAGAGGGCACCAAGTTACAACGTGTCTTTCCTTTCATCTCTTCTGGAAAACAGCTGGCTCTCTCCCTCTCTCTCTAGTTAACCCTGACATCAGAGGCTGCACTCCCAGCCAGATGACCAGGGACATTAGGTGTTCAACATTCACTGACTGTATGTACGTTTTAACTTTCTGAGTCAATCAAACATTAGCATGTGTGGGGCTTCTTTTTCTTTGCTTTGTAAGTAATAATAATGAGGGCACAGTGGGCACTTACTGTGTTCTTGAAAAACATTTATAAGTGCTTCCCATATGCTAGATCCTGTTCTCTACACTTTACAGGCATTAATTCATTTAATCCAGTCTTATTATTATCCCAGTTTTACAGTTGAGGAAAAAAAGGGGGGTTAAGGAACATGCTCAGAGTCACAAGGCCAGTGTGTGGCAGAGCCAGAAGGTGGGCCCTCCCTCTTTTGCTCTTTTAAAGCTTTATGTAAATCCCCTCTACCCAAGCTAGCAGGGTGGCAGGGTAGGTTGGGGGACTGCTCTACTTTTGACCCTCAGCACACCGTTTTGGAATTGCCATTTCACAGCCTGTACCCAGCTAGACTCTAAACTCGCTGAAGGCAGGACCATGTCTCCGAATCAATGCTGCACCCTGTGCCCAGCACAGCACGTGATGCACACTCAGCTGCCATCGAGTCAGTTCTGACTCATGGTGATCCCACGCATGTTAGAGTAGAACTGTGCAATGCTAGGTTTTCGGTGGCTGATTTTTTAGAAGCAGGTTGCGAGGCCTTTCTTCCAAGGTGCCTCTGGATGGACTCGAACCTCCAGCCTTTTGGTTAGTAGTAGCTGACCACATTAACCCTTTGTACCACACAGGGGCTCTGGTGCACACTCAGATCCTCCAGTATTGATTGAGCGGATGATGAATGGGATGAGGTACTACTGTTATCCCCATCTCACACGTCAGAAACCAGGGCTCAGTGAGACGGAAGAGACACAATTACAAGTTACAGTCGCCTTGAGTTAAGGTCTTTCCAGAATCCACAGGATATATAACATCACTTCTTCTTTGTGGTGACTGAACTGTGTTCTGTAATATAGTTACCATAACTTATTTAACTAACTGGCATTTGAGTTCTTGACAGTTTTTCACTACTACAATCAGCTGCAGTAAAATCCTTATATCCTTGCCCACTTCTACAAGCATCTCCAGAGCCTGAACACCTAGACTGAGATTGTTGGGTCTGGACATTTTAAATGCTGACATTACTAGATTACCATCTAAACAGGTAGTACCCATTTACCCTCCCACCAAGGTCTGAAAGTACCTGTGTTCTGGGGGCTCCTGGCACTATTTCTGAAAGTGTTCAAATTGCACAGAGCTTCTCTTAACAGAAACTAACTTCTCTTTGAGAGCTATCAAAAATGTTTTGATTTACACACAAAGTAAGAATTTTTGATGGTTACGAGAGAAGGGAGGGGCCGGGAGGGAAAAGCACTAAATAGACAATAGATAAGAGGTAACTTTGGTGAGGGGTAAGATAGTACATAATGCTGGGGAAGGCAGCAAAATTTGATCAAGGCAAGGTCATGGAAACTTCATAGATACGTCCAAACTCCCCGGGGGACTGAATTACCGGGCTGAAGGCTGGGACCATGGTCTTGGGGGACATCTAGCTCACTTGGCACAACATAGTTTATAAAGAAAATGTTCAACTTCCTACTTTGGTGAGTAGCATCTGGGGTCTTAAAAGCTTGTGAGCAGCTATCTAAGATACCCTACTGGTCCTACCCCAACTAGAGCAAGGGAGAATCAATAAAACCAAAGACCGAAGACAGAAGGGAAAGATTAAATGACTAATGGACCACAACTACCACAGCCTCCACCAGACTGAGTCCAGCACAACTAGATGGTGCCTGCATACTACCACCGACTACTCTGACAGGAATCACAATAGAGGGTCCTGGACAGAGCTGGAGAAAAACGTAGAACAAAATTCTAACTCACAAAAAAAGACCAGACTTACCGGTCTACAGAGACTGGAGAAACCCCGAGAGTATGGCCCCCCAGATACCCTTGTAGCTCAGTAACGAAGTCACTCCTGAGGCTCACCCTTCAGCCAAAGATTAGACAGGCCCATAAAACAAAACGAGACTAAATGGACACACCAAATCAGGGGCAAGGACTAGAGGGCAGGAGGGGGCAGGAAAGTTGCTAATGGGAAACCCAAGCTTGAGAAGGGGAGAGTGTTGACATGTCGTGAGACTGGCAACCAATGTCGCAAAACAATATGTGTATTGTTTACTGAGAAATTAATTTGCTCTGTAAATCTTTATCTAAAGCACAATAAAAATAGAACAAAAAAATGTTTTGATTTAAACTTTCATCTAAAGCACAATAAAAAAAAAGTTTTGACTTTTAAAGACTTTTTTTTTAAGGTCCCTGCCATCTTTCCATTAGGGAACCAGGTTCAGCTTCCCATGTCCTGTAAGTCCATATGAGCCCTCACAACAACAGGTCTGAGCTAGATTAGTGTTGGTGCAGAGAAAAAGACGGGGAGGG
The DNA here is from genome assembly GCF_024166365.1 of Elephas maximus indicus. Lineage (NCBI taxonomy): Eukaryota > Metazoa > Chordata > Mammalia > Proboscidea > Elephantidae > Elephas > Elephas maximus. The sequence goes on along the minus strand of NC_064843.1, from coordinate 25,079,767 downwards.
AGGAAGGGCACCTGAAGTATGCTCCCCCATCACTCACTTGCCAGGAAACCAGCTGCCACCTCAGCTGAGTGGGAGTTTCTTCTCGGATTGTTTCCTAAAAATAAAAGTCATAAACAGCTTGGGAAGAATTTTTCATCAGGCAGAACAGAGGAGAAAAGTAGAAAAGATAAGAAGAGTTGGTGAGATTATTCAGGCCACCCCCATCCTTTTTCAGATGAGGAAACTGAGACCCAGAGAGGCTCAGTGACTTGTTTAAAGTCACACAGAAAAGCAGAAAAAGTAGTAGCAGAACCCAGCTCCAAGCCAGGTATTCTAACCCCCAGTTGAGAGCACGTGATACTGTCACAGGGCTCATCTAGGATCTCCGCTGACAGTCTTCTTTACGTCTGCCTTTCTTCAATCTCAGTTGCTTTAGAAAATGATAGGGAAGTCCCATTTCTTGAAAAGGGGTATCTGCATGAGCATTGTGGTGACATCTGTACGCCTTTGCACATGCTGTTCTCACCGCCTTAACACTTACCCTTCAAAAGGATTGCTGTCTTGTGAAGTGTTCCCTGCTCTACGTTCCCAGGCCTTGACCTTGCCCCAGCACGCACCACTTGGCGATGATTACTGGTCCCTGATATGTCTTCTCTGTAAGACTGAAGATGCCTTCAGTGCAAAGTTGTATCAATTTCATTTTCACAACCTCAGCATACCCTATAGGCTCAGAAGGGATGGACTTCAGACACAAACTCCACAAAGGGAGGGAGTTTATCATTCTACCCCAGTTCTTGGCTCACGGTATGGAGTCAAGAAGGGTTTATTGCAGTTGAAGGAATCTAAACCGGGGAGTTTTGCAGTGTGAGGAGATTCTAACCCTGCAGCCACAGAACTTTCGACAGACACGACCTGGGGGTGCCAAGCAGGTCAGGCTGACAAATGAGTGAGCACTGGAAGGCGTTAAGAGGCTCCCAGGTATGTACAGGGCTCCAGGGTTACAAAGCACTTTCAAAGATGACCTTGTTACTGTGAACTTTGTAACTGTTCTTCACTGTTCTTCTGTGAGGCCAATCTCTTCTCCTTTTGCCAAGAGGACTGCTCCCAAATCTGGCTGATTTAGAACTCAGGACTGTAAGTCAAGCTAAGAAATAACAAAGAACATCTGTGGCCTGCTTAAATGAATCAACAAATACTTAGTTTACAGGATCTAGAGGGGAAGACAGGAGCAACTAAAGCGATGAAACACCCTACATCTGACCAGCGGTTGAAGAGTTAGCCTACTTTCACAAAGTGAGCTAACATTAAGTGGACCTCCTCGAGGGTATTAGAAAGGAACACACGAAACACTGGCATGTGGAATTTAATTCTCTCTAGTTTAATTTGCTTGTTTACACACATGATCCATGTGTATATAACAGTGGCAAGAGCCATTCTCTAAATACAATCTGGTACCCAGACTACGACAGATGCATGTGGAAAACGAGGCATCAGTGAATGAACCTCAACATGGAGAGGCAAAACAAGGGCGGCAATATCCTGTGATATACCTCCAAAAGCCTCTTGTTTAGCACCTGGGGACAACAGACACTTTTCAAAGTACGAATCTGTTTCAAGAGGAGACCCAGACCCCAAATGGCACCAAAAAGAAGAATGTTAGTTTCCCCTGCCTTCTCTGGAAGAGCCAAAAAGTTCTAAAGGCTTAGACAAGAAGGATGGGGCGGGGGGTGGGGTGGATAGGGAGATTAGTGCCTGCTAAGCACACAGGGCAGTTTATTGGCATCATTTCCCTTAATCCTAAGTGTATTATCTCCACTTTACAGATGAAGAAAACGAGGCCTGGAGATATTTAACTTGCCCATGGTCCTACAGCTGAGTGGTGGTGCCAAGATTTAAATCCAGGTCTAAGTCCAAACTCTTTCACCTAACACCATGCTGTGTGAAACAGGAATATAGAGCATGTTCCCAAGAAAAACGCAAGGATGCTAAGGATGAACAAGAAGTAGTGGGAGACTAATCAACACAGAAGGCACGGATCTGGGAGTTCTGGTAACCGACACTTCCCACCAGAGTTAGTCTAATGCTGAGCCTGAATCAGACACGCATGAGAAAATCCCTGGAGATTTAAGTGTCACAAGTGAACTTCCAGATTGCTCTATGCCTGTTGCTTTTAGGTGCCAAACAAGAAATTTAGGAGAGATTTCAATCCCTTCAGTAAGCACCTACCTCTCTGGGTTTATGGATGTAAACTCCAGAGGGCAAAAATTTCTCTCATTGGGGCTTATCACATCCTGCCAAGTGTTTCCGAAGCACCATGGTGATGCTGCCAGTGTTTCTCCCACTTTAGGGTACAACACATCAGGTCTCACAATATGATCAACACGAGTTAACCTGCAGCTTAACAGCACACAAACCACGTATTTTAAATACATCTTTATATAAAATAAAATTTACCCTGAACAATTTCCAGGCCTCAAGCTCCTAACAGCCTAAGCGTGAGTTAAGCTGGTTAAGTGTAGTGTTTATCAGTTAATGCTATTACCAGGCTGGTGGGGTGGGGGGGGTGGGGAGGGGCATCAAAGCACTTCAAGAGCGATTATCCAAAACGCGAAGAGCTCAGTCTGAGAGACCTTAAGGAGAGCCTGGGTGAGGGGAGAAGAGAGATCTGCTCACAGGTAGCTGTGCCTTTGTGGGATGGAGGTGGTAGGATTTCTAACCCTTCCCAGCACTCTCAGAGAGGCCACAGAATGACAAGGCGAGTGTGGGGAGAAGGGCAAATTCGAGGCCCAGCCCAGGTTTGTTTTTGTTGGAGGTGCAAGAGGTGGGTGGGACCAAAGCCATGCCACCATTTAATAAGGGCATTTCTGCAATCAGGCTGGCTTCTTGCCATCTGATGCAATGGGAGACATTTTATTTTACTTCTGAATTATCATAATCTTGCTCAATAAGTAAAGATGCCTTGGGCCACCGAGCAATGTCCTTATCATAGGACCCTGAAGCACTGTTCGGTCTGATATGTGCTCAGAACATTTCAGGACAAATGTGTATTCTGCAAAATTAATCTGACTCAGCTTTCAAACTCATCAAGTTACTACTAAAGCACCTGCTTTCCTGTTTTATTCTTCACAGAGAAAACAGTCCTGTGAGGCAGAATTTAATGCCATAAGCCAAGACTTTGGTTTATAAAAAGTAAATTCATGTTCTAAACAAACCCTCAAAACAATCTACACATATGCCAAAGTGCAGCACTGGCGTTGTCAGTTATTCTCAGTTTTGTCGACAAAGAATAATGGCCACGGTTGTTATTAAAACCTATAAAGCATTCGCTCAAGAAGGAAGAAAAAACAGTAACCTTATTGCTTCAAAAACCAACATACATAATAGAAATCACTGACAGAAAATCATCAACGTTTGTGACGTTCAAATCATACAACACTAGGTCGCAGAGGCACTCCGGTTCAACAGGCCTGTTTCGACATTTAACATTCCACGGATTAACAAATACTACAACCAGAGTTTGTTTCGGGCAGTTGCTTCTTTTATAAAGAACTCTGCCTGAAATAAATGCTTGTGCAAAATGGACCAGAGGGAAATATTTTCAAATAATATCATTAATAGACATTAAAACCATAAAACAATCAGAAATCAGGAAGATGGCAGCAGATAAGAGTCTTAAGGCCCCTGGCCTCCGCTCGGCCACCCAAGGGAAGCTTTCCTGACTCTCTTTTCGCTGAGCCTCTGCTCTGCCCTCTAGAGACAAAAGGGGAGTTCAGACCAAGATCAAGTCCTGCCAAGGACGAAATGTGCCTGGCTGGAAGGGTGGTGCTTGTGACACAGGATAACGCCACAAGATTAGTCTGGGGGCTAAACTTGCTCCCCAGACTCCGCCACCACACACCAACACTGCCTGGTAAGCTTCCTCTCTGCGGTAGGATCAATAATTTAGATAAATAAATGAAAAATATATTAGCCATTGTTCTGCTGCCACCCCTTTTGTTTCTTTTACTTCTTGTAACTGTCTTGCTTCAGACTGAAACTAGAGCTCTGCGGAGGAAGTCCTGGGGAAAAGGACTTCTGATACCAAAACCCGTATGTCCCATACCACCCCAGGAGACCGAACAGAGTGCCAAACACTTTCTGAGGCAAGTCATGAAAATAAAGAGCTGTGCACAGAAACATCAACACCCAAACGAAGGTCAGGGTGCCCAGGGCCACGACCAGGGTGGTGATGGCCGTGTGGAGGCAATGGCTTCGGTCCGTCTTCACCTCATGCAACACGGCCATCTCCTCCACAATCATGAGGGCACAGTAGGGCAGCAGGAAGGAGTGGCCTGAGATGTCAAAGCCGTGCCAAAAGCCTCCTTCCCCGCGGCACTGCTGTTTGTTCTGGTGCTCCTTCCTGACCCCTTCCAGGGCTGGCGAATGGTAGCAGCTGCCCGTGTAGTGTTCAACATTGGAGAAGATGGTTGTGCAGACATACCAGATGGCCGTGCCCACAAGCAGGGTGCTCAACCGCCGCAGCACCAGCCTGGTCTTGCCCGTCAGGTGGTAGTTGGTGAGAGCAATGAAAGGCAGAAGGAGACAGAAGGTCCAGGCCCAGGCTACTTTGACAAAATACCTGGCAAAGAAGGAAAGTGGAAGTGAAAAGAGGGGACGTGGCAGAGAGGAAACAATGTCAGGAGTCAGATCTCTAGACTCGCAAAAGAAGGAAAACTGGATAAAAGTTACAGATCATGACAGCTATCACATTTTGAGTTCTTACTACATGCTTCACATATAGTACTTTAGTTGTATTAGTTATTTAATTCTTAAACAACTCTCTGAGGTATGGACTATTACTATACCCATTCTACAGATAAATGGAGACCTGGTGGCATAGTGGCTAAGCGCTCGGCTGCTAACAGAAAGTTCAGTGGTTCGAACCCACCAGCTGCTCTGAGGGAGAAAGATGTGGCAGTCTTGAGATTACAGACTAGAGATTACAGCCTTGGAAACCCTATGGGGCAGTTCTACTCTGTCTTATAAGGCCGCTAAGTCAGAATCGACTCAGTGGCAGTGGGTTTTACAGATAAGAGAAGTGTCACACCCAAGGTAGAAGTAGCTGGGGTTCAAATCCAGTGTCTGTAATCTTAAGCGCTATGTTATTTGTTCAAGAAAGTAATAACGGAGCACCTACCAAATGCCAGCTTTCACATACATTCACTTTCCCATAGAATACTCAGTTACCCCGGGAGGAAGGTATTGATTAGGAATCTAAGGGTCAGGAAAATTCAGTACCTTGTCCAGGGTGACACACAAAATCAGCAAGCAGAGATGAAACCAGGGTCTGGCCAGCCCCAAACCCATGCTTTTCTCACCACACCACGGCTCTGTCCTAAAAGACACACATGGTCTTGGAACCATCCAACTGCATTTCAAAGGAATTGGCACACGAAGTGCTTGTCTTCAAGCTCGATGACCCAGTTTCAAATCCTGACTCTGATCTAACCTGTTACTGCACCTTTCTAAGCCTCACTTTCCTCAGCTGTTAATAGAGCTAAAGGGATCAAACTATTTTTAAGGTCCCTTCTAGATCCAATGATTCACTAGTTCCCTTCATTAATTAGCACAGAAGCTTGGAACAAAATGCCAGAATCCACGGCTACTCCCAAACAACAGGGACTTGTCTGCCAGGCTGTTTGGCTCCTAGCCCACCCAGGCAGGACAAAGCAGCAGGTGCCTTGTTGGCCCCTCATGTGCTCATGAAAGGTGGCTGACCTGGGGACCAGCTGTGGTTAACACATAGGCAAGGGACTTGGGGACACTAACACTCTTGGAGTCTATTCTTAGCCAGGCCATGCAGGGTATGTGAGGAAGGAAGGCAGGCCAAGGACAGAATGGCATTCCTAGGATCCAAAGGTTTCCCAGATATCACTCAAGGGCCTGTCACTAAAATCTTCACTGGGGTTGACATACAAGGATCTTGCCAGAGCCAAGATCTGTCTGACATTTGACAAAGCTGCCTGGGAGAGAAACCAGGGTTTTAAGCAGATAACCAAAGTTAGGCAAACTTTCAAGAGGTGCTGCAGACACTCTAATTCTGAAGAAAAATCTGGCTCTAATCAAGGGATAAGTTTTGCCTTTTGGCGCTTCCCTTTATTACTGCAACAGTGGGTTTGTGCAATAAACTTAAAATTCCAGGAGTTTCAAAATAAAGGAGTAAGTGGGTGGAGTTAAGATGTCTCCGAGAGCCCAGCTGGGTTGTTTTTTTTTTTTTTTTCTGGGCCACCGCCATGCACTTTGGGTGACTGAGAAGGTCCAAGGAAATCCAGAGGAAAGGTCATAGACTGGAGAATTCCCGACTCCTTGGCCGAATATCTTTGAGTGGGGGTCCTGTCACAGGCTGGCGCAACACTCTCAAAGGTGGGATGGGGAGAGAAAGTAGGTCTTTCACAGGTGGTGATGAGACCCTGTCACAGGCTGGGGGGATCAACACAGGGTGGAGATGGGGGGTCTGACAAAAGCAGGCGGGGGGCAGCATCTCCCAAACAGGCCAAGGATCAACTCCTAACTCCATGGGGGATTAGGAGAAGGGACAGAGACACAGGCTAGTTCCTATGTCCCCCTACCCCACCCCGACACACCCCCCTACACTCACATCGGACATCCAGACAACCCTGCTCATCACTCTCTGCCCAGTCAAGCTCCGGCTACTTTGTCTGGGTCTGCAGACACCAACTTCTAGTGACACCAGCTGTTCCGGCGCCCCTTAGTCGCGACACAAGTGCGAAATGCTGCTGTCACGGTTGGGAGGGCTTACCCCCTTCCAAGGACCCGTCCATCTGGGAAGCTAAATCCCCGCTTCAGTGGACGAGTCGTCCCGTCAGCCGGACGTCAGCCAGGCCCCGTGCCCGCCTATCGCGACAGCGAGCCCGCGATGGCGGGGACAGGAGAGGGGGACCCGGGGCTGACTCACACATTGAGGACGTTGCGCTTGTTGCTGAGGTAGCTCTCCGGCAGCGGAGAGAGCTCCTTGAGGAGCGAGCCCGCCAGCATGAACGTCACCAGTGCCCAGGGCAGGTAGCGCCGCACGGCCGCCCGCACCAGCGTCCCCCTGAGGAGCCACGCGCAGCGCTCCAGGTGATCCATGGCCGACCTTGTCGGCCACCGTCCGCCTCCCCTAGCCCTCTCGGCCACCGTCTTGTCCTTCGCCCGGGCTTGTTCCGCCCCCCGTTGGGCGCATGCGTGCCACCCGCGGGCCCCACCCCTTGGCGGAGCTTTTGCACTCTGGAGCCCGCGCACTCCCTCTTCTGGTCGTTACCAGCCACTGCAACGCGCTCATCTCCGAACACCTCGCTTTCCTCTTCTTCCTTCCCCCAGCCCCTGCCATCCGGCGATAGCCCTCTGTGTACCTAAGGTTGGAATCTCACCCCCTTGGGTCTTTAGTCTGGGAGAAAGCGCTTGTGGGAATGTTTGCTGGTGGTTGGGGAAGAATGAATGGGGCAAGGTAGGAATTGGAGGAGTGATTACATCATCAATTAGTTTCCCTTTTACCTTGGCAAAAATGCTTCCTCTATTTGAGCCTCAGTTTTCTCATCTGTAAAATGGGAGAGACGAGATTTTCCCAAGAGTTAGTTCTATGAGTGGTGGTTCATTATGGTGGTACACGTGCAGGCACATGAGATTAGGTTTCATTAGAAAATCAATTCATAAAATATTAAATTTATTTTCTCTTTTAAAGCAGCTATTTGTATGGGATAAAAATGCTGGACGATGCAGTTTAAAGGAGATCCAATGAGGGTGTTGGTGACTCAGTCACTCAGTTCATCACAGTGAAGCCCCCTCAGTCCTTGTAAGACAGGGAGCAAAGGCCCTGAGATCGAGGGTGCCAGTTTGAGAAATGGCAAAGAGACTGGTGTGGTTAGAGGAGAAGCAAGTAAAAGAGAAACAGATTATACTATCAGGGAAGTAATAGGGGGTGGAGGGTGGAACCTTAACTAGAGACTTAGTAAGACAGAGAATGGAGGGGCCCCAAAATCTGCAAACAAAGTAACAAGAAATGGAACAGGGCTCAGAAACAAAGTCCTTCCCCAGAACAATGGGGCAGGGTATCTAAAAATAGCCCGCAAACTTCTTTAAAGTTGTCGTTCAGAGGCAGCTGGAGAAAATCAGGCCCAGGAACATGGGCAGAACATCCACCTGTGACTGCTGTGTGACCTTCCACTAGGGGCAGTGAGGGGCTGCAGCCCCAGCCAGGAATCAAATCCAGGGAGCAAGAGACTATGCAGGTGTGACACCCCATAATAAGTCCTGCTACGAATCCCAGAGGCCTCTGGGATAGGAGCCATCTTGGAAGGCTGCTGCACGTGCACCTTAGTTAACATATCCCCGCCTGTGCCTATGAATAAACATGACTCACCCAGGCCCTCTTTTTTTGCTCTAGGCCTTCCTTGTTTCCACTTGCAAGCCTCTTCAATAAAGCTTTGCTCGAGTGGAAAACTCTATGTGCCTTACCTGCTCATTCTTGACCAGCCAGAGGCAAGATCCTTATTCCTGTAACACTTGTCACAGCTAGGTGTCTAATTCAGTGTTTCCCAGCCTTGAATCATTCCTTTGCCACTTTAACTACTTTCGCTACATCCATATGCCACCAATTCTACTATTAATAGTGTTCTTTAAACCAACACACATTTAAAACTTAAATACCTACCGATTAGCTTCCCAAACAAAAACATCCTTGAAATCACGGATTCTGTGCCAGTTACATGTTTTCTATTGCAAATGAAAATTTGCCACTGAAATATCCATTATCTCTGAACTTCCTAAAATAATCTCATGCCCTATACCAGGGATAGGTACCACACTTTGGAAAACACTGGCCTGATTTGTGCCTATAATGAACTGATTATTCACAGACCAAGTGTTATTTGTGAAATGAAAAACAAACCAAACCCACTGCCATTACTCTGACCCTATAGGACAGAATAGAACTGCCCCACAGGATTTCCAAGGCTGTAAGCCTTCCAGAAGCAGACTGTCACATCTTTCTCCGACAGAGAGACTGGTGGGTTTAAACTGCTGACCTTTCAGTTAGCAGCTGAGCACTTTAACCAGTGCACCACCAGGGTTCCTTATTTATGACCAAACCAAAGACCCATTGCCGTCCAAGCAGCGCCTGGTGGATTCAAACTGCCAACCTTTTGATTAGCAGCCATAGTTCTTAACCACTACACCATCAGGGTTTCCTTATTTGTGAGGGCAGCTTGTAAATAGTAGGCTGAAACCATCCCTATCTCCTGAAGGTTGGCAGGTGCTTGGTTAGTGTTACTTTCGTAGCAAACAGCACAATGGCTAAGAGGGGGAGGCTGGGTTGAGTCCCACCTCCATTCCTTATCCGCTGGGTGGGTCCACCAATGAAAATCCAGGTACTGATCTCCTCCCTAAAAAAAAGGGAAAAGGGTCCCAGGTAAAGAGAAACGCTAGACATCACCCAGAGGAACTATCACAAAGGTATCTTCTGAAAGGTTCAGGATTATTCATATTTCTTTAGAAAGGAAACGAGCTTGTTTGAGACCATTCAGCCTCGTTCCTGGAGATTCTTGAAGAACTGGTTAAGCCCAGGGCTGACTAATCGTTAGGGAGCCCTGGTGGCATAGTGGTTAAGAGCTCGGCCGCTAACTAAAAGATCAGCGGTTCAAATCCACTAACTGTTCTATGGAAGAAAAATGTGGCTTCTGCTTCCATAAAGATTTACAGTCTTGGAAGCTCTATGGGGCAGTTGTGCATTATGAGTCACAATCAACTCAGCGGCAATGGGCCTTGAACCAATTGTTGCAGGTCTCTAGAACAGTTTTCAACTTTCATTTTTGCCTCAACCCATATTCCAAAAAAAAAAAACAAAACTCATTGCCATCGAGTCGATTTCAACTCATAGCGACCCTAGAGGACAGAGTAGAACTTCCCCATAGGGTTTGCAAAGAGCGACTGGTGGATTTGAACTGCTGACCTTTTGGTTAGCAGCCAAGTTCTTAACCACTGTACGTAGGAAATACATATTTGTGTTTTGAGCCCAGTGGTGTGTTGGAACCAGCTCATAGTGGCCTGCCCGAACTGATTATGAGATTTTCAGGAATTTTGCAAGCTGATTATTAAAAATCAAATTATATAAACTCACACTCAAAAGTGATCATTTCCTAATTATTTTAGTATATTTTATTATTATCTATGGTCTTTGGGTTATTTATGTCTATTGTACGTGTAAGGAGTAAGGAGTCCCTGGATGGTGCAAACGGTTAAGCACTTCAGTACTAGCCATAACAGTGGCGGTTCAAACTCACCCAGAGGCACTTGGGAGACAGGCCTTCCAAAAGGTCACAGCCTTGAAAATCCTATGGGGCAGCTGTACTCTGCACACATGGGATCAGTTGGGGTCACCATGAGTAGGAGTGTATTCAGGGTCAACTAACAACAACGACATCCTATCTGTGAGACAGAAACACTATACGGTGTAATGGTACGCTACTATGCCTCTCTTCCCAAGTGCATATTCAGTGATGTCATACTGGTAGCTTTAAATTAGCTACGGTGGGAGTGTTTACATGAAGGAAATTGGCAAATGCTACAAATCAGAGCATAATTTGTTTTGTTGATTGTCTAGATGGAGATGCAACTCTGTTTGTCAGAACATGGTTGAATTGAAAGCATAGGTCAGCTAGTGTTTTAGTCATCTAGTGCTGCTGTAACAGAAATACCACAAGGAGATGGCTTTAAGAAACAGAAATTTATTCTATCACAGTTTAGAAGCCTAGAAGTCCAAAGTCTGGGCATCAGCTCCAGGGGAAGCCTTTCTTTCTCTGTTGGCTCTGGAGGAGGGTCCTTGTCATCAATCTTCCCCTGGTCTAGAAGCTTCTCAGCACAGGGACCCCAGGTCCAAAAGACACCGAATTCGGCTCCTGGCTCTGCTTTCTTGGTGGTAGGAGGTCCCTCTCCTCTCTCCTCACTTCTCTCTTTTATATCTCAAAACAGATTGACTCAAGATACAACCTAACTTTGTAGATTGAGTCCTGCCTCATTAGCATTATTATCTCTAATTCTGCCACATTAGCATTATAGAGGTTAGGATTTACAACAGGTAGGAAAATCACATCAGCTCACAAAATGGAAGGTAACTACACAATACTGGGAATCGTGGCCTAGCCAAGCTGACACACATTTTGGGGGGACACAAGTCAATCCATAACATCTATGAATGCAAGAGTTTGGTGGAAATCAATGAAAGCATTGTGTGAGAATCAATTGGCTATACGGATTTGTAATAAAGAGTATTTTCACATTTTATTATTATTTGTAAATTACATGCTATGCATTCTTTATATCAAAAAATTATAAGAAACATACGTACATATATGCTTATACATTCTCCCCCAAAGAGCTAGTTGTTAAACATTTACCAACAAACCTTTAGTTGTGATTCAGTACACACAAAAATGTATGTACCATATAACTGAATACATATCCTAATACAGGTAAAGCTATAGACATGGAGTATATAACTGAAACAGGTTTCATGACAGCATTTGCTTCTACTATGTGTGAGACACTCTGATATTTTCTATTCAATTCACTTTTTAAAAATGCTACTCATGACCCACTGAATTGACTTTATGACTCACTAATGGATGGGAACCCATAGTTTGAAAACCACTGCACTGGGGGATTTTGGGAGTCCCTGGGTGGTGTAAATGGTTAACCTGCTCCCTGTAAACTGAAAGGTTTGAGTGGTTTGAATCCACCCAGAGGCACCTCTGAAGAAAGGCCTGGTGATCTACGGAAAAAATCAGCCATTGAAAATCCTGTGGAGCACAGTTCTGCTCTGACACACATGGGGTCGCCATGCGCAGACTTGATAGCAACTGGTACTGGTAATGGGATTTTAGAGCATTCCCCACCAGAGGGTGATAAAAGGCCACAAATATCAGGGTTCTGCCCTGCCTAAGACTTCAGTGGTACCTCCAAATTGTTGCTATTCATTTCTACATTTATCTATTCAACAAACACTTGTTAGCACCTGCTATGTAGGCCCGGTAGTAGGTACAGGGATGGGAATGGAAGTTATAAAGATAGATGGAAGGGATAAGGATGCACGTATATGGTCTCTGACCTCAAGGGAACTTAAAGTCTAATGAAGGTGATAATCGTTAATTTATTCAGCCAACCAACATTTATCAACTACTTTCTGCGAGCCAAACGTTGGGGTAGGTGTTGGGACTTCTGTTTTGAATAGTCGAGTTTCCCAAATAACTGGAGATCTATCACCATTTGAAAGCACAGTTTCTCAGGTTTGAGGCAGAAAATGTACAAGACGAGCCTGGAACATCTTATCTGAACAAAAAGGAAGGCAGTCATAAGCTATCAATGATTGCCAAAGTCATTTCCAAAGGACACAGGAGTCAATAGAAAGGCCGAGGATGGAACTATTTGTTCATAAATAAAAATAGTGACTGCAGTCGATTAAAATGCAACAGACATGTTTAAATCCACGGGTTTATGATGATACTTAAAATATTCATTGGCCACCCTTGAAGAAACCAACCCATTATTTTGAGAACTGGTAAATAAAGGGAAGAGTCAAATCTTTTTCCTGCCTTTCCCATGTGAACTGAACCGAGTAACAAAACAGTAGGTGACTTCCTTGTAGTAGAAATATTCTCACTAATAAATGAAGAAGGAAGGATAGAGCCAGAATATCACCTATGTAACATGGAAGTAAAAATGTTGGTTTGAAATATTTGTGAGTCATATTCATTAAGTCAGTATGCAGATATTCACATACAGAAAAGTTTACTAAAATAAATACTCAGCAGCATTTTCAATTAACTCTCCAAACGTTCACCTGGTAAGTTTTAAAATTTTAAATCAGATAATTACCTTTAGTTTTGACCTTTGCTCAGAATTTTATGTCTTAGGTTTCTTAGAGTCGGGCTTTACAGATGTATATGGCTTCCTGTTTACTACAGAAATGAAGAACTATAACCAAAACGTTGTCTGCTACAAACAAAGTAACACTTTCTTATTGAATGCTAAATATAATTGCATAAGCAAATTCCACATACAAGTATGTCACTTTTGTCGCAAGAGTTTGGAGATTACAACATTGATCTTGAAACTGGTCTACAATACAATAAGCACTTATACAAATAAGCACTCTGCTGCTTTTCAATTTTTTTGAGAATCACTTCTACTTGTCTTTTTTACTTTGATGGCAGCTTGAGTTTTTTGAAAACTGTAAAATCGCACGTTTGTGGAACAGCTGCCTGGAAATCATCTGAGGTTAAGATTGTGCCTTGGCCAGGTAGGACATGAATACGTGCGCACACACGTATACACACCGTATTAAAATACAAGAAAATTTAAGCTTATGCTGTCCTCTTATAAAGAATTTTGTTCTTCATAGCCACGTTACATTCTAATGTCACTGATTCATAGGGGATTAACTGAATTCTGTTGGGGTAGAATACGAAAGAATGTGAGTAAGTGATTCCATTTGAAAAGAAATCTCTATTTTGACAATGAACTTGGTCTGTTTTAAAGTAAATTGGCCTGTATCACTTCGTTAAAAGTTGTTGTTAGATGTCACCGAGTCGGTTCCAACTCATAGCGACCCTATGTACAACAGAACTAAACACTACCCAGTCCTGCACCATTCTCACAATTGTTATGTTTGAGCCCATTGTTGCAGCCACTGTGTCAACTGATCTCATTGAGGGTCTTCCTCTTTTTCGCTGACCCTCTACTTTACCAAGCATGATGTCCTTCTCCAGGAACTGTTCCCTCCTGATAACGTGTCCAAAGTCTGTGAGACATAGTCTGGTCATCCTTGCTTCTAAGGAGCATTCTGGTTGTACTTTTTCCAAGACAGATTTGTTCATTCTTTCGGCAGTCCATGGTATATTCAATATTCTTCACCAATACCACAATTCAAAGGCATCAATTCTTCTTCAGTCTTCCTCATTCATCGTCCAACTTTCAAATGTATATGAGGTATTGAAAACACCATGGCTTGATGTCACCTCAGTCTTCAAGGTGACATCTTTGCTTTAAAGAAGTCTTTTGCAGCAGATTTGCCCACTGCAATGCGTCTTTTGATTTCTTGACTGCTGCTTCCCTGGGTGTTGATTGTGGATCCAAGTAAAATGAAATCCTTGACAACTTCAATCTTTTCTCTGTTTATCATGATGTTACTTATCGGTCCATTCGTGAGGATTTTTGTTTTTGGTTAAACGTGTTTCAAGGTTGTGTCATCTGTATAACGCAGGTTGTTAATGAGTCTTCCTCCAATCCTGATGCCCCGTTCTTCTTAATATAGTCCAGCTTCTCATATTATTTGTTCAGCATACAGCTTAAATAAAAAAAAAAATAGGTATGGTGAAAAAATACAACCCTGACGTACATCTTTCCTGACTTTAAACCAATCAGTATCCCCTTGTTCTGTCCGAACAACTGCCTCTTGATCTATGTAAAGGTTCCTCATGAGCACAATCAAGTGTTCAGGAATTCCCATTCTTCGCAGTGTTATCCATAGTTTGTTATGATCCACACAGTCAAATGCCTTTGCATAATCAATAAAACACAGGTAAACATCCTCCTGGTATTCTCTGCTTTCAGCCAGGATCCATCTGACATCAGCAATGATATCCCTGGTTCCACAAACATCACCACTATCCCCTTTCAAACGTTTTCATTCCCCTGGACAGACACAGTACCCCTTAAGTAATAACTCCTCTTTTCCCTCTCGCTCCAGCCTCTGGTAACCACTAATAAACTTTTCTCTATGCAGTTGCCTGTTTTAAGTATTTCATATAAGTGGGATCATACAGGATTTGTCCTTTTGTGTCAAAAATTATTTTAAATATACTTTATGTAATTTCCTTATATATTTATTTTCTGTCCCACATACTAGAATGTCAGCTCCAGGGAACATAGCCCGTTTTATTCACCAATGCATTTCAAGTGTCTAGTACGGTGTCTGGCACCTACTAAACCCTCCAGCTTTTTTTTTTTTTTTTTTGGTTGTTGTTGTTGTTGAATACATTAAGGAATCATTACTAATAAACTGATCTAAAGGAAGTTATTTTTAAAATACAAACTGCTTCTTTATAAACAGAAGAGAAGCAATGTAAAATAATAATGATGAAATTATTTTTCTGTTTTTCATCTTAAGGTGTTCTCACGATGATAAATCTCTGCGAGAGGGGGTTTCTGGTCCATAAAGTATGAAAGATGCTGTGATAAATTGATAGCGGCTTAAGCAGAAGACACTTGGGGGCCATGGAGGAGAGCACCTACCCAGCCAGGGAAAGGCCAGGAAAGAATTCTTGGAAGATGCAGTTTCTAAGCTGAGGTCTGAAGGATTGGCCAGGGGTTGGCCAGGGCAACAGTGGGAAGCGCTCGTTCCAGGTAGAACAACCAGCATGTACTGTTTTGCTGGCTGGTGTTCGGGAAATAATTCACTCTGGGAGTGGGCAGGGGGACCAGGTGCCCAGTAATTCTCCTGGTAGCTGGCCTCCTTTTTCAGGGCTCCTGGCCAGCAAGCAGCAGTGTTCATCCCCAGCACCAATTCTTTCCTTCTGAACTCTCCTCTTCAAAGCTTCCCTTGTTATTAACCTCTGGCCACCTCTCTGTCTGGCCAGAGGGGACAACTATTCACTCCCTGGGATGAGGCAGCTGAGCAAAGCCCGTGTCTGTCTGAGGCGAGGCTGTCAGACTGCCTGACTGAGAGGGGGCTGCATCCACAGGCAGGGCCCCCAAACCCACAAGCCCAGGCTGCCCATCTTCTGGGCCCATCTGGCCACAGGGTCAGTGGGGCTGGCGCAAGGCCTGGGATCCTGCTGTGTTCATCTGCAAGCTGCACAACCTGGGACCCCACACCACCTCCAGCAGCCCCAAGGTCCCCCCTGCTCCCTCCTCCGGCCATCCTCTCCTGCAGACCCCAGACCCTCTTATCCCAGGCAGTCACAGGCCTGAGGCCGGAGAGGAGGGAGCTTTCGTTGCCTGAAAAAATCACTGGGAAAACTAAAAAGCAAAGCAAGGAAATGATTAGCCCAGGAGAGTGGTTACCTATAGAGTGGAGGGAGGACATTGAGATCAAGGGGTTTGGGGAGTGGAGGCAATGTTTCAGTTCTTGACCTGGGAGTAGTTATCCCTGTAACTATGTCGTTACCTACCGGCCTATATAACACCTATGTGTTTGCTTGACAACTATTCATTCATAATTTATACATTTTTCTGTACGTATGCTATATTTCAGGGTCCAGGTGGCACAGCGGTTAAGAGCTACAGCTGCTAACCAAAAGATCAGCAGTTCGAATCCACCAGCTGCTTCTTGAAAATCTTATGGGGGAGTTTTACTCGGTCCTAAAAACCACACCCAACCCATTGCCATTGAGACAATTTCAACTCATAGCAACCCTAGTAACTCGGTCCTAAAGGGTCGCTATATTTCATACTAAAAAAAAAAAAAAAGTTTAAAAAACAAAACAAGGAGCACCAGGTCGGGAATATGATACCTATGTTTCAAGAAGAGCCACTGTTCATTGAGCCTTAACTAAGTGCCAGCCACTGTGCTAAGTGCTTTATTGTATTTGACAATTTTCCGTTCCATAACAACTTCACAGGTAGGTACTGTTGTTACTGTGTTCCACAAATGGATACACTGAGGCACAGACAGGCTAAGCAACTTAGCCAAGGTCACACAGGAAGCCAACCCAGCAGAGCCGGGATTCAAATAATCGCCACCCCCACGGCCCCCTAGACCTGAGGAGTGCTACTCTGACTTCACCTACCTTCTCATGGTAACAGCTCAGTCACAGCACTTTGCAAAGTGCACCAAATCAGGGTTTAGAGGCCATGTCTAGATCGGTTAAGAAAGCCCTTGGATAGACACGCGTACAAGTCTAGACTCACTACCTGTGTGATCTAGAAGCTCTGGTGGTGCAGTGGATAAAGCACTCTGCTGCTAACCGAAAGGTCAGCCACTCTGGAGAAAGATGTGGCAGTCTGCTTCTTAAAGATTACAGTCTTGGAAGCCCTATGGGGCAGTTGGAAACCCTATGGGGCGGTTCTGCTTTGTCCTGGAGGGTCTCTGTGAGTCAGAGTCGCCAACGGGATTGATTTTTGAATGTGACGTAGGGCAAATCACCTAACCTGTTTCCTCACTTTAAAAATGAGAATGGTATGCTTGCCAACCTGGCTGCCCAGATAAGGTGCACGATAAATGGCTCCCTCTATAATAAAGATGCTCATCTTTGGTTGCTCATAGTAACGTGTGAAAGACGCACGGCAAAGTGTCAACGTCTCCATTAAAGAGACGGGAAGTCTGGTTCACTTTTTGTCACACTACCTAAGAGCGACAAGACCCAGAGGGTCCCACAGATGACTTCTCGCATCTTCCTGGAACATGGCCGCGGGGCCCAGACTCCTTGCCCTGCGGAGGAATTTGGAGCACCGCGATGGCGCAGAGGCAGTGGGCGCTGCACCGCGATGGCGCAGAGGCAGTGGGCGCGGACGCGGAGGCTTTTCCGCTCCAGATGCGCAGTCCCGCGAAGCAGCAAATTCTGCGGCCACACCTGGCCGTGCGGCTAGCTGCCAGGGCCAAACCAAAAAACCCAGTGCCGTCGAGTCGATTCTGACTCATAGCAGCTGCCAGGGCCGGACCCAGGCAATTTCCCAGCCAGGCGGCCTAAGCCCGGGACTACTGGGCCAGTGTGAGGCGCAGGACGCGGGGCACCCCCTCGGGGCTGAGCACGGCCGGCCAGCCCTCACCCTCCCCGCTGCCTCCAACCCCACCCGCCCCCCGCATCCCAAGGTGGGAGGGGGCTCAGCCTCTGAAGATGCCCCCGACCCTGCGTGGCACAGCTAGCTCCTCCCTGTTTTTTGGAGTGGGGGCAAGTCCTCTCCCAACCTCAGAAGAGTAAGGGCTCCTGGCTCAGCCTCTGAAACGTCTGTGCTCAGAACCCCTAGGGGCAAGGGGAAGACAGGACTAGGGTACACTCCTAGTTTCAGGATTCAGGGAGTACAGGGCACAGCACGAGGGGAATCTGAGATCCTCACCTCCCTGCAGCTAGCATGGCACCAGGGCCTCCAGCTTGCATGATGTGGCCTCGGCCACCTCTGAGCCCATCTCCCTGTGTCTCTTACACTCTCTTTACACTCTAGGTTCTCCCTGTCATTAGTTGCCATCAAATGTCAACCTTATGTACAGCAGAACAAAACCAGGCACCATGCTCATGACAGCCAACAAGCTTGAGTCCATGGTTGCCTTCCAGTCTAAGGGGCTTATCTTCCAGAACTCTGTAGGACAATATTCTGTTGTGATCGATACTGTTTTCACTGGTTAATTTTCAAAAGTGGGTTGCCAGGCCTTTCTTCCTAGTCTGTTTTAGTCTGGAGGCTCCTCTGAAACCTGTCTACCATAGGTGACACTGCTGGCATTTGACATGCCAGTGGCATAGCTTCCAGCATCGTAGTAACACAAAAGGCACCGCAGTACGACAAACTGACAAACGGGTGGTGGAGGTCCTCTCCCTAATCTGCCGTTTCTCAGTTCTTCCAAGGAACTGAATTCCCACCAGCCTCAGAGCCTTTGCCCATGCTGATCTCTCTCATTGTGCTGCCCCTGTTGCCTCCATTCACCCTATGTCCCAACTTCACCCAGCTATCCTCTGCTCATTTTTCTTCTTCTGCTTAGTCATCACATGTGGTGACTGGATCGCTCAAACAGTTAAGCAGTAACTACTAACCAAAACGTTAGCTCTTCAAACCGACCCAGAAGCACCTCGGAAGACAACCCTGGCGATCTGGTTCTGAAAGGTCGCAGTCTTGAAAACCTATGGAGCAGACCTACTCTGCTCACATGAGGCTGCCATGAGTCAGAATCGAATCGACAGCAACTAACAACAACATCACTAATACTGTGACTAATTAAGTGTCTTAAAAATTCTCAGGCAGTAGCTCTTCTACATGAATTTTAGAATCAGCTTGCCAACTTCCTTCATAATCCATGTTGAAATTTCGATTGGGATTGCACTGAATCTATAGATCAAGCTGAAGAGAACTGACAAAACAGGCAAGTGAAATAATACAGGTGCCTGGATGGCACAAACGGTTTGCACTTGACTATTAATCAAAGAAGAAGATCCTCAATGAGATGAACTGACTTGGTGGCTGCAACAATGGGCTCAAACATAGCAACGATTGTGAGGGTGGCACAGGACCGGGCGGTGTTTTGTTCTATTGTACCTTGGGTCACTATGAGTCAGAACCAACTTGATGGCACCTAACAAAGATAACAACAGCTAATTGAAGAGCTGGTGATTTGAACTCACCCAGCACTGTCACGGAAGAAAAGCCTGGTGATCCATAAAGATTACTGCCAACAAAGCCAGTGGAGCTCAGCTTTACTCTGTAACACATGGGGTGAGTTGGAATCAGCGCCATGGCAACATGTTTGTTTTATTTTGGTATACTAATAATGACATAACGTGAGCTGCTGAGAATACGGAGACAAATACAATGCAACCCCTTCCCTCAAACAGCTTATTTGTTCATGGTTTGCCTTTTTATTTTGTTTCATTTCATAAGAGAAAATCTTATTGGGCCTGTTTTACAGATGAGGAAACCAAGACTCAGAGAGAAGATGTGACTTGCCCTGGGTCCTATGAGGAGGAAGTGGCGGGGCCAAGACCCCTTATCCACATATGTCTGACTCAAGAACCTGTTGTGAAGAGCCCCAGGGATCATCTAATCCAGCTGTTCATGTGTTTGGTTTGTGTGTGTCTCTGTTTGTGTGTTTGCTTGTAGGATGTGTTTCCATGTACCCAGCACAGGAAAACTGTGTTCGAAGATGGGTATGCTATGGGGTTGAGTGGGAGTGTAGGCATGTCTACTTTATTGGAGGGTGACTTCTATTTGTGTTGGTGTTGGGGTGTTTGGCTGTGTGTATACAGTGTGGGGGTGTTTAGTGGGTACATTAGGGAGGGTTTTTATGTGTACTGGGTAAGAAGTATGTGTTGGGGGGACAAAAATGGGATATTTCTGTGGATGTGTGTTTTTTCTTGTGTAGGATTTTAAATTTATAGTTGTTGAAGGAACTCTTAAAAGCAGATTTAAAAATCACATATAGCTCTACATTTTTAAAAATGAGATATAACTTACATACAATGAAGTACCCAGATCTTAAATGTACAACTGGACAAATTTCTATAAGTAATCACCACCCAGGTCAAGATACAGTACATTTACAGCATCCCAGGAGACTCCCTTCTGCCTCCTCCTTAGTCAGTATCCCCCAAAGTAGCTACTGGTCAACTTCCATCGCTCTAAATTGGTTTTGCCTGTTCGAGGAAAAAAAAAAAGCATCTTGAAAATGGAATCACGTAGCGTTTCTGGTGGGGAGGTTAATAGCTAACATCAATAAGCTTTGCTTGAACTCAAAAGAGCAGGGAGAAAAGTTAGGGGGTAGTGAGTTTATGTTAATGGCGAGGAGCAGTTTAGAAAAGGAGGGTGAGAACGGTTGTACAACTTGACGAATGTAATCAATGTCACTAAATTGTTGAATTGGTGTATGTTCTGCTGTGTATGTCCTCAACAACAATAACAAAAAATAAAATCTTTTTTAAACAATAATAACCTTTGTTTTGTGTGCTAGACAATTTCCATATCCCTTTGCTGACTTTCTCATAACAGTCAAATAAGGTAGGGCCAATTTCTTGTTCCCGTTTTACAGATGAGGAAACTGACGTTCAGAGAGAGACCATGACTTGCCCTAGAACCATTTGACACCACAGCTCTCGTCCTTACCCACAACGCCATCCTGCCTCCTTCTGGGTAATCTGCCAAAGAGGCAGCAGTATTCTCTGGGTTCAGGGGTGTGAGAGATGGAGCCAGGGAGCCCAGGGATGCCTCTGGGTGTGCTTTATTTTCTGAGGACTTGGTTTCTCTCTATCTATCGTGAGGCCTCTTTACTCCTGCCCCCACCCCTAAGACTGAAGCACCGCTGTGCTGTGGAGACACACCAAGCCACAGGGGTTGACTCCTGGCTCCCAGACTTATTTGCTGTGTGATTTCGGGCAAATTGCCTTGCTCTTTGAAGCTTAGTGTCCTCAGCTGCTAAAACGCAGATTAAAATCCCCCCACTTTTACATAATTAAGGTGGTAACAGATGTCACCGCCGTATAAATTACTACTGTTGTTATTTCAAAGTGATAGTAATTTTTTTTTATATGACAAAAAGTCACATTAAAACAAATGTGGTACTTAATGAGTTATTGTAACCACCAGCCGGGTCAGGAAATAGAACACGTCAGCCCCCCATAAGCCGCTGAAATGTCCCGCTCAAATCGTGGCCTGAGTTTTTATAGTACAGTAAAACCTACAAAAGCCGGAACCTCTGTAAGACGAAAACCTATCAGAGCAGGAAAACTCAAATATTTTTCACTCATAGAAAGTGATAGAAAAGCGGTAAGGCTGCACCCTGTCGAAGGCAGAAAACTTGTGAGACCTGGAAGAACAAGGCAGGCACACTGAGCTACAGCTCTCACAGATGTCGCTGTATTTCTCTGTGTTTCTTTACAGTTTTGTTGCCCAAGTGCACATCCCTAAAACCAGCTGCCGTTGAGTTGACTCTGGCTTGTGATGACCCCGTGTGTTTCAGAGTGGGACTGTGCTCCACAGGATTTTCAGGGGCTGTGCCCTTTTTGGAGGAGCCCTGGTGATGCGGTGGTTAAACCGCTCTGTGCCCTTTTGGAGGAGCCCTGGTGACACGGTGGTAAACTGCTCGGCTGCTAACTGGGGGATCAGTGATTCGAGCCCACCAGCTGCCCCGGGAGAAACATGGCAATCTGCTTCCGTAAAGATTTGCAGCCTGGGAAATCCATGGAGCAGTTCCGCTCTGTCCTGTAAGGTCACTGGGAGTTGAAGTTGATGGCAACGGGTTTGGATTTGGTTTTGGTGACCTTTTGGGAGCAGATCACCAGGCCTTTCTTCTGAGGCACCTCTGGGTGGGTTCCAACCGTCAACCTTTCGGTTAGTTGCTGCGCACTTAACCCTTTGCACCACGCAGGGACTACTTATATGTACTATTGTTGTTGTTGTTGTTTAGTGCCGTCGAGTTGGTTTGGACTCATAGTGACCCTACAGAACAGAGTAGAACTGCCTCGTAGGATTTCCGAGGAGTGGTTGGTGGATTTGAACTGCCAACCTTTTGGTTAGCAGCCAAACTCTTAACCACTATGCCATCAGGACTTCTACTTATATGTACTAAAAAAAAAAAAAAAGTGTACTAGATATGATTAAATGTGTAAAGGGTGGGCTTCTGTGTATTTATGCACCTGTGGATGTACAACACAAGTGACATGAGGGGCTATCTTTGTGATTTGTGGGGGAAAGGGGATATGCTTATGTAAGTGTATGCACATAAATGCGTGTGTGGTATGTGGACAGGGGGCACGCATGTGCTCGGTATATGGGTGAGGGTGTTCACTGCCAGAACCCTAGCTACTACACAAATAAGCCCCATGCCCTTGGGCAACCCATTGAGGTTCTGCATGACTCAGTATTCTCATCTGTACAATGGGTAGGATTACTACAGCAAAAGGAATTGTAAAGATCAAGTGAATGATGACTGTAAAGCCCTGAACCATGCAAGTGGCACTTTCAGGGAGATGTTCGTGTTAAGCATTCAGAGAGTAGGGGATGGTTGTTGATATTCCTGGTTTCCTAAGTGCCCTGTAGTGTGTGTCTGCCTCCCCTGGGCTGCAGACCTGACCCTGTTGTGCCACGGATACCAGCCTGCCACAGTCAGAAGAGCCTTAATTTGGTTTCTCTAATGGCCCAGAGAGGGATAGGGTAGGAACTTGCCCAGGGATACCTATTACACTAAGGCAGAGATGGAACTAGGTTGGTGTCAGTCTCTGTCCTTCCCTGTGTGGCAGGAAATTCCTGTAAGGTTGGGGACTACAGCCCCCACCCCTCACTGTCTCTGCCTATCCCTTCATCCTACCCCCCCTCACTCCCTTCATTCCCTCACTCCCTTCACTCATCCCACCAGCATTCAGCTGTCAGCTGCCTGGGCTTGAGAAGCTGCTCCCCACAGGAAGGTGTGTGCTTTGGCAGCTGGCACTGTCTGGGTCACGGGGGCTGGGGCTGGGTGACTGCCTGGGGTGGGAATTCCATGTGTCTGAACAAGGTGTTTTGTTTTACTGGGAGGAGGACCCAGTTTGGGTAGTCCAGCCCCAGCCCTCTGAGCCACATCCCAGCCTGGGCCAGGCCTGAGGGTGCCATCTGAGACTGGGCTTGGTGGAGGTCTTCTCAGAGGAGGGAAGTAATCAAAGAGGAGAAAATGAAGCCTTTCTTAACTCAGAAGTACAGCAACTCAGAGATCACCGGGGCTTTACCAGCACACGTGCACACACATGCATGTACACATCAACACACGTGCATGTAAATGTGTACTTGCACACATAAGCATGTGCGCACACACACACTTACAGAGTACACATTGTGCCAGGCACTAAGTGCACCATGAATGTTAACTTGTTTAATCCTCATAACAGTGCTACAAGGTGGGTACCATTATCACTCCTGTGTTACTGACGAGGCACAGAGAGTTTGAGTAACTTGCCCAAGGACCCTAGTTAGTGAGTGGAATAATGGGGATTTGAACCATGATCCCTGGGCTTAATTACACTACATGATGCTCTGAGTGGCAGCTTAGTGAATCTCCTTCTAGGCTTCCCCTCCCCGCACCATGCATCTAGATTGGGTTTGGTTACAAAAATGGGATCCTTCTCACATACCCAAGGGTTCTGAGGTCAGACAGACTTGGACTTGAAGCCTGGCTCTATCACAGACTGGCTGGCTTGACCTTGGGCTTCCTCCTCCACCTCTCTGAGGCTCAGTTTCTTCATCTGTGAAATGAGGAGGGATGGTACCTGCTTCCCAGCGCTGGCTGAGCTCGTGTGTGCACAGCACTCAGCCCTGGGTCTGGCACATAGTAGGTGTGATTAGATGGGGCCGCATTAGCTGCCCACTCTAAGATTACAGTGTTTTGTGAGGAAAACAGACAGATAACCCTCTGAATGCGAGGTGGTCTTAAGATGCTGGGATCTCGGAGGCAGAGGGGAAGCCTCTGAATCTGAAAGCTCCCAAGGGGGTGGCTCTTTCCTCCTGGAGTCCCTGCCTTTTTGCCACATCCGTACCCTGACCAGCAGCTCAGCCCCAGCCCTGCACACTCCAGGTGGAGCCAGGAGGTGCGGAGAGGGTAGGAGAGAAAAGCTCATAACTCGGCAGGCAGAGCTTCTCTGTCCAAGTCTGGCCTGGCTGGAAGGGGAGGGGACTGTGGGGCCTGGACGTCAGATGCCATCAGCTCCCAGGGGACCGTTACAGTCGCTGCACTGCCAGGTGGGCCAGGGAGTCTGCAAAGGTCCCCTGCCTCCTCGGCTGCCTCCAGCTGCCCTCCTGGGTAGGCGCCCTGGGGAGCCTACTGCCCAGCCTCCCTGTACCTCTGTCTGTCCCTCTTCTCTCTAGTCCTCTCTCCTCCCTTTCTGTTCTGTGTCTTTTCTTCCTTTATTTTTGTCTCCCCCTACCTTTATTTCTGTCTCTCCTATTTTGCCTGTCTCTTTCTTTCCTGTATCATATTCTCCCTCTCTTTCTCCTCTCCCCTGGTTTTTCAATTTCTCTCTTGTTCCTTTTCTCAGCATCTCTTTTTCCTGTTGTCTTTTTGGTCCCTCACATTTTGTTTTTCCCTGCTTCTCATTTTTCTTTCTCACTGCCTTTCTTTTTCCCTGCTTTTCTCATTTTCTGCCATCTCTCTTGTTCTTTCTTTCTTTCTCAATCTGTCTCAATCTGCCTTGGGGACAGTTGGGTCCCTGCCCCTCTGAGGACATCACCTGAGCCCACTTGGGATAGGATTGGTGAAGAGGGTATCCAGGCTGGAGAGGACTCATGTCTCTCTCCTGGGCTGGTGGCATAGGTGCTAGCTTTGAATTGGTAGCTGCTGTCTCCCTCAGGGCCGGGTGTAGATGAGCCACTGTCTGGGCATTTCTTTCCCTTGTCTGATCCATTCAGTCCACTGGGTAGGGAGGGAGGGAGGTATATTGGGCACCTGGACCAGAGCTGGGGTCTGGAGGTCTTTGCCAAGTCCCCAAAGGTGGCATCCTCTGGCTTAGTAATGGTGGAGGAGAACACTCAGCGTTTTGTGCCCTTATGCTGGTCCCTTCCAGGCAGGTGGCCCTGACTGCAGGAGGCAGACCGTGCCCCTCCCCCCAGCCAGCAATGCCCCTGCTGCCCAGCATCTTGTGCCTGGCAGGCCTGCTCTTCCGGGCAGACCAGACAGCAAGCACCACGATGATGCCCAATGCCACCCTGGAGCTGGCCCAGCCCAAGGTCACAGCCGTGAGGTCCCTGACTGGCCTAGGGGTGCCCAGGTACCACCGGAAGCGCCACATCTCTGCCAGGGACATGAGTGCCCTATTGGATTATCACAACCACCTCCGGGCCAGCGTGTATCCACCCGCCGCCAACATGGAGTACATGGTAAGTCTTCATGCTGTCCCCTCCCCACCGCCCCTTCCAGCAAATGCCAGCTGACTCAACTTGGCCTAGAACGACTGGCTTTGAAGGGCTAGAGCATTTGCCAGCCTGGCCCGACTTAGCCACTGGGTTCTGGGACCTGTGCAATAGGGCAGGGATTTGTCTGCTCATTTTACAGATGAGGAAACTAAGGAGATGACACAGATCCTCCAGTGAGTTGGGGCAGAGGACTACCACTTATGGAGCACCTACTGTGTACTAGGGGCCCTGGTGATGCAGTGGTTAAGAACTTGGCTGCTAACCAGAAGGTCAGCAGTTCAAATCTAGCAGTCAATTCTTGGAAACCCCACGGCGCAGTTCTACTCTGTCCTATAGGGTAGCTCTGAGTCAGAATCAGCTCAATGGCAAAGGGTAACAGGTACTGTATACTAGGCACTAAACCAAAACCAAACCAAATCCATTGCCATTGAGTCAGATCCGACTCATGGTGACCCCATGTGTTGAGAGTAGAACTGCTCCGTAGGATTTTCTTGGCCAGAATCTTTACAGAAGCAGATTGCCAGGCCTTTCTTCCATGGTGCCGCTGGGTGAGTTTGAACCACCAACCTTTAGGTTAGTAGTCAAACATAAACCATTTAAACCCCCCAGGGATCTTTGCTCCAGGCACCAGATATGTGTTATTCCAGGAACACCTCTTCCTTAAGGGTGGGTACTGTCATCTCCATTTTCAAAATAATTTGAGACTTAAAGAATTAATTTGCCCAAGGCCACCCAGCCCAGCTTCCAACCCAGGCCTGTCTGATTTTAAAGCTTGTGGTCTTAACAAACACAATACCTTGCTCAAAATCTTGGCTTCCTACTGGGGGCCTGGAGTGAGGGAGTGGTTGGGCCTTTCTATGCTATTGGCTCTTTGCCTGAGGTGTTTGGCTGACACAGCCAGACCACCTCTCAGCTGGGGGTGGGGAGAGGGTGGCAGAAAGGACAGGTGCTGAGGAAAAGCAGCAGCCAATCAGTGAGGGAGGCTGGGATATCTTCCCTAAAAGAGGCAGAGCCGGCGGCTCTCACTCCAGCCCCCCAGAAGCCAGACACCCGCCCAGCATGGAGGTGGGAACCTTCACTTTATCGAAGCCCCTCCCCTGGGACCATTGTCCCAAACCAACCAGGAGAGATAGGCTTCCAGCCCACCCAGAGATTTCTTTAGTCAAAGATATTGCCCTCCACCCCCTTCAAGACAAATACGTGCTACTCAACAGCCTGAGAATTCTTCCACTTTTGCGGAGTGTGCATTCACTGATATGTTAACGCCTGCTGGAGCCCAGCCTGGAATGCCTTGTGGATACTGCTGAGAACAGGACGAATCAGGTCCCTTCCCTCACGGAGCATAGAGTGGGCATGACAGAAAATAAATATCTGCAAGCAGCAACAATATATAAATAAGTATAAAAACAAACCCATTGCCATCGAGTAGATTCCGACTGAAAGCGATCCTATAGGGAACCTAACATGTCTATATACATTATACAGTTTTTTAATATGTGTATATACAACGTCGGAAACCCTGGTGGTGTAGCTGTTAAGACCTACAGCTGCTATCCAAAAGGCTGTCAGTTCGAATCCGTCAAGGTGCTCCTTGGAAACCCTATGGGGCAGTTCTACTCTGTCCTATAGGGTCGCTATAAATTGGAGTCAACTCGACGGCAACAGGTATACGTGTAATGTCAAGTAGCAATAAGGTGCAACAGGTATACATGTAATGTCAAGTAGCAATAAGGTGATGGAGGGGGTAGGGGTTGTTCCTCCTCCTCCACTGCCATCAGATGATTCCGACTCCTAGCGACCCTACAGGACAGAGGAGAACGGCTCCATTGTGTTTCCTAGGCTGTAATCTTTACGAGAGCAGATTGCCAGGTTCTTTCTCCCACAGAGCCGCTGATGGGTTCAAACTGCTAACCTTTCAGTTAGTAGCTGAGCACTTAGCCACTGTGCCACCAGGGCTCCTTGGGGTAGGGATAGGAGCAGGAAGTCCCTGGGTGGAGCAAATGGCTAAGCACTTGGCTACTACTGAGAGGTTTTGGTTTGAATCCACCCAGAGGTGCCTCGAAAGACAGGCCTGGTGATCTGCTTCCAAAAGGCATAGTCTTGGAAACCCCATGAAGCAGTTCCACTCTGCACACATGAGGTCACCATGAGTTGGGATTACTCAATGGCAACTTACACAGCAATAGGGATAGGAGCTGGGATGGCAGCAGCTAGAGGTGGGAAAAAACCAGTTACCTGCTCCACAGGTTTTCAACGGCTGATTTTCCCCCCTTTGGAAATAGATTGTCAGGTCTTTTTTTTGAAGTGCCTCTGGGTGAAATCAAACTGCCAACCTTTCAGTTAGCTAGAAGTGGGGGAGTCATTTAGTCATTCGTTAACTCTTTCATTTGTTGACATAGGGGCTGGCACATAGAAAGCCTTCCATTTTTTGAGCAAATGCCACAATCATTGAGCACCAGTTGTGTGTGCGTGGCACTCACCCCAGCAGGTGTTTAATTCATGCATGCAGCCTGGCACAAAGACAGTCATCATGGGAGAGAGCTATATGTCTCCCCAGGGGCCGCGGAGAGGATCAGTGAGTGTGATGTGTAGCATGTCCCTTCCCTCAGTTTACCCATTGGTAGCACAAGAGAAAACTTCTTCTGCTCCCCCCTTAAAGATTATAAGTCAGACAACCCTGGGGAGATGTCTGGACCACTCTTCAGCCCCTCATTTCTTCTTCACTAGCCACAGGTATCTGATTAAACACTCCTTGATCAATAAACCTTTTCTTTCACAGCTCCAAGGAAGGCTGGGTTCGCTGTTCCACGTTCTCACACCGCTCTGTTCTCTTCCCGGGAGCACCCGCCAGCACTGTGATGATTACTTCCTCACTTAACCTCTCATTTCCTTGTTAGACTATGAATCGAGGACTGCCTAGAAATATTGTTCACTATTTGCGAATAAAATGAATGAACAAATAATATCTCAAAGGATTCCAGGAAGTCAGAGCTGGAAGGGAACTAGTTTTGTTTTGTTTTTAGCAACAGTTTATCGGGTTATAAAACTTGAGACATTCATACATTGGAAAACTGTGCAGCTGTTAAGAAAGTTGAGGGAAGTATTCTCTATGTACTGACGTGGAATAATCACCAAGATAAACTATCTTGTTAGCGAAAAGAGCAACGTGTAGAATAGAATGTCTGCCATGCTGCCAGTTGTCAAAAAATATGTATGTATCTGCTTGTCCAGGTACAGAATATTTTTGAAAGAAGGCCCGCAGTGTGATTGCCTGGGGTAGGGGGCAGTGTAGCTGAGGGGGACAAGTGTGGGAAAGAGATAAGAGACTTTCTACTTTTCCTCCTTTGGATAATTTATATATTAAATTTGTGCATGTTTTTGCCATTAAAAAAAAAAAATTTGAATTAAAAAAATTAATGTTGAAATAAATGCAGTTTAAAAATACAGTAAATAAAATTAAAAATCCATGATCTTCCCATCATCCTGGGCTCAGTCACTTTTAGGGACTGCTGGGGACAAACACACTGGGACCGCCTCAGAGCAGAGAGCCCCAGACTTGAAGCCCAGGAAGGGAAACAGGGCACTGGGCAGGAGTCAGAGACTTGGATGTGGATCTTGGCTCTGGTGTGGGTTCACTGTTGACTATGAAGCCATAAGCCTCCTCTGAGCCTCAGTTTTCCGATTCGTCAAGTTGGTTTGTTGTGGCATCCAAATAGATGGAGAACGTGCATCCTGGGTGCAGGTAAGAAGCTACGGATGTGATGATGGAGACGTCCGTGGCCTTTCTTTCCCCAGGTCTGGGATGAGCAGCTGGCAAGGTCTGCTGAAGCCTGGGCCACCCAGTGCATTTGGGCCCATGGACCCTCGCAGCTGATGAGATACGTGGGCCAGAACCTCTCCATCCATTCTGGCCGGTGAGTGACCCTCTGTACCTTCCTTTGCTCAGTCATTCAACAAACATGCATTGGGCACTTACTCTGAACTGGGCACTGAGCTCAGCACTGGGATACGTTTGTGACCAAGACAGAGAAGGCCCCTGTCCGCATGGAGCCTACATTCTAGTTAGGGGTTGCCGTTGCTAGTTGTTGTCAAGTCAGCTGCAACTCACGATGACCTTATGTACAACAGAATGAAATGTTGCCTGATCCAGTGCCATCTTCATGATCACGGTTATGTTTGAGTCCTTTGTTTTGGCTATTGGGAAGTGCCTTCCAGCCTAGAGGGCTCATCTTTCAGCACTATATCAGACAATGTTCTCCTATGATCTATAGGGTTTTCACTAATTTTGGGGAAGTAGATTGCCAGGCCTTTCCTCCTAATCTGTCTTAGTCTGGAAGTTCCACTGAAACCTGTCCACCATGGATGACCCTGTTGGTATTTCAAATACTAGTGACATAGCTTCTAGCATCATAGCATCATGCAGGCCTCCACAGTACGACAAACTGACAGACAGGTGGTGGCTACTTATGGGAGACAGGCAATAAATGGGTTAACAAATAAGTACACAGTTTCAGAGAAGGAGGAGTGATTTGAAAGCACACAAGGGAGAGTAAGGGCATGGAACGTCAGGGGGAGCAGAGTTTGGCGTGGGGGCTATTGAATGGGTTTTTCAGGCCCAAGGGTGTCCCGCCAAAATCTGAGGATAGCAATGCCCACACTTCTGACATGGCCTCCTTACTGCCACCTGGCCCTCCAGATGGAATCTGAGGACTTGAGTTCTGACCTGTGTGGCCTTGGGAAGTTATTTCCACTTTCAGACCCTCAGTGTCCCCATCAGCAAAATGGAGGTGTTGGCCTAGCTCAGTTCTTTCCAGACTTGTGGATTTCATAGACCAGTAAAATTTAAAAAAGGCATTTGTAGGATTGCTACAAGATTGCCATATTTTATTTCACCAAATAAAGGTATTAGAGAAACAACTACCTTTCTGTCTCCACCATAACCCCACAAAAGCCGAAAGGACATAGTTTCAGACTCAAGGCCAGTCCTTTAAGTTCAGCTCAATGGAAATTCTGTGTCCTGTCTGCACTTTTTCATGTCGTCGGCTGGTCAGGGACAGCGCCAGCATTTGGGAGCCATGAATGGTTCCTAAGAGCCCTCCAGAGCAGACATGGGGTGACTCAGCCTTTCCTGACACGTACTCCCCCTCCCCACCACCATTAAGCTCTTCCTGCCAGACTCTACCCCACCCCACCCCATGGCCATCACTTTAGAGGCTCAAAGTGAAAACAAAATGCTGTTTGGGATGAAGATGTGCTGGTCTAAATGATGAGTGTGAAACTGGGTAGATTTTTTTTTTCCTTATCATCCCTTTTGTATGACTTGTGCCTCTGCTCCCTGTCATGTGAGTGTGACAGAGCAATCCTCGGGTCCCACCACGTGGCCTGTCAGACTGCAGGACACCCGGTGCCTGCCTTCTCCCCATCTCACATCTCAGAAGCCTAGAAGATGGTTCAATAATCCTTCCCTTCCCTCAAAATACAAGCTACCCTGTCTGAAGAGCCTACCTCATGCCTGGCCCTTCGTATGACATTAACAACAGTGTTTTATGGAGCACTTGCTCTATACCAGGTCCAGATAAGCACTTTTTATGGATTATCTCCAATGATCTTCAGAACATACCTGTAAAGCAGGTACTACTGCCATTATTTTCATTTTACAGATGAAGAAACCGTAGGGAGGCAAAATGGCTCACCCCAGGACACTAAGTGAGTTGGTGGCAGAGTGACTTTTCTGTTCTCCAACCCAGTTTCTTCTGCCTTCTCTGCCTCCCCAGGTACCGCTCCGTGGTAGATCTGGTGAAGTCTTGGTCTGAAGAGAAGAGGCATTATTTGTTTCCGGCCCCGAGGGACTGTAACCCACACTGCCCCTGGCGCTGCAGCGGCCCCGTCTGCTCCCACTATACCCAGGTACCCCTTTGCCAGGGCTAAGGACCGAGGGAGAACAAATCCTGGTACCTTAGGGAAAAACGAAGGCAGTGGAACAAAAATTAGACTTAAAGCAGAGGCCCTTGTGGACTTCCTTTTACATAATAAGCATACTTTTGGGACGTTGTGTGTACGTTGAATTGAGAACTGGGTCCTGTGCTGAGTGTCTTAGGTGGGCCGACAGTATCCTCCGCCCTCAAGATGGAGACGTGTGGTCTGACAAGTGCAAGAGTGCTTTCGAATTCAGTAGGTCTAGACAGCGTTTTCTAAGGCCCCCACTATCTTAAAGAATTGCCAAAACAAGATTATGAAACTTGTAATATATTTTGAGTGCTGATTTGGATATGTTTACACTTCTTCACATAAAGCGCAGTGCTATATGGTGTTCTAACAGGACAGAGACTTCCAATTGGACGACAGGTTTTCTTTCAGTGTTGATGACTCATCTGGAGATTATCTCAAAAAACTAAATGTGAGCCCCTCTAGGAAATGTGAAAGGACCCCTGGTGGTACAATGGTTGAGCACTTGGCTGCTAACCGAAAGGTTGGTAGTTCTAATGAACCCAGTGACTCTGCAAGAGAAAGACTTGGTGATCTGTTCCCAGAAGATTACAGCCAAGAAAACCCTATGGGGCAGTTCTACTGTGTCACATGGGATCACTCTGAGTCAAAACGACAACAAGAAATGTGAAGCCTGAACCAAATGTCCCTCTTGACTTACCATGAGATATTACTACCTCAATTTTGCCAGCGCAGAAACCGAGGCACACAGAGGTTATGTGACTTGGTCAAGGTTACACAGCTAGTGATATTGGGATTCTGACTCCAAAGTCTGTGTTTTAACCTCCAACACAACAATGATTTTCAAAGTGGGTTGAGATCCATTAGAGTTATGGTGCTAATTCTGAGGCTGATCACTAACGAAAAGAAGAAAAGAAAGGAAAAAGAAAACTAATAGAACAGTATAGGAGAACATGTTAGGGTATATTTTATCATATATGATAAGGTTAAATATTGTTTCATAAAACTTTTGTTCCAATTATGCACATGCGTGCATGTACACACATGTGTGTGCACGTGTATTTGTTCACTGGATAACAATATAAAATGTATTCCTTGTGGTTGATTGGTTGCAGTCAAAAAAAGTTTGGTAAACATTATGTTACAATAGTATGCCTCCAACCCCCTCATCTTAGGGTAGGAAGACTCTCTCCAGGAAGACCTTACCCAATGCACCAACCTGAATCAAGTCCAGGAGCCACCCAGTCCCCAGGAATTGAGTCCTTCTCATAGCATCCCCATCTGTCTTCCCTCAGATGGTGTGGGCATCCTCCAACCGGCTAGGCTGCGCCATCCACACCTGTGGCAGCATCAACGTCTGGGGCAGCAACTGGCGTCGGGCAGTGTATCTGGTCTGCAACTATGCCATTAAGTAAGTGCCAGCACTGACAGACAAAGAGCGTCCTGAGAGCAGGGGTAGGGGTGGGTGGGTTCTGAGGTACAATGAGCAGGATGCAAAGGAAAGAAAGACACACATTTTGTAGTTAAATAAGTAGACATCATAGATGTTGGTAGTTACATAAATAGATATCATAGACGTTCAGAGTTAACTAAGTAGACATCATAGATGTTGGTAGTTACATAAATAGATATCATAGACGTTCAGAGTTAACTAAGTAGACATCATAGATCATACAGGCACACACACACACATTGTAAGTACATGCCGTATATAAAAATCCTCCACGTGTTTCAGAGACGCTACTCCTTCTTCAGTTTTAAGTAAACTCAATATCACAGAATTTGGTCATTTTACAGAGTCAATTAATGATCCCTTTTCTTTTACCCAAGTTTCAGAGTCAATTGGGAGATAGACGAGCCTGGCAGATGGCTAGGCAGCCTCACTGATGAAGCCAATATGGAGAGTGGAGCTTAGGTCCACCAGCCAAGTGGGCCTGCAGATATTTCACTGCTGAATTGGACCTACCCACCCAGTGACAGACAACACTAGACAACAACAGGCTTCTTCTTACAAGTGTAGAGCCAGCCCCTCTAGGCTTACTGCAAGAAATAGAGAAACAGAGAACACACGCCCCCCTGTAGGCAGGCTGATCTCAAAGGGAAGAAAGGAAGGATAGAGCTGAGCATGCTCAGAGCGCCTTCTCCCAGCTTCTCCAATCGGGTAACTGCAGGGTGGAAAGAGGCTAGGAGTGGTCCTCAAATACATGTCCCTTGGAAACATGGAGAAAGGGAAAGGGAAGTTTCCATCCAATGTACCAAGCCAAAAACCAAAAACCCATTGCCATTGAGTTGATTCCAACTCACAGTGATCCTGTAGGGCAGAGTAGAACTGCCCCAAAGAGTTTCCAGGGCTGTAATCATTAAGGAAACACACTGTCACATCTTTCTTCCTCGGAGTGGCTGGTAGTTTCCAACGGCGGACTTTTCAGTCAGCAGCCTAGCACTTACAAACTTGCAAATGGTACTGAATACAAATTCCAAGTTATATTTAGAATTTCAAATTTACATAATAGTAACCACCCTTTGCTCATTTACAAAATATTTTCGTTTTATTATCTCAGTGAAGAGATGAAAAACGGAAAGAAGGAAGGAGAGAGGAAAAGGAGGGATACTGGGAAAATATTGTTCTAGGTTAAGATTAAGAACCTGAAGCTCAGAGAGGTTAAGTAATTTACCAAAAGTTACACAGTCGATAAGAAGTGAAGCTGTTTCAAACCCACGTTTTTGATTCTAAGTCCCATGCTCTGTCTACTATGTTGTTGTTGTGTGTCATCGAGCCAATTCCAACTCTTAGTGACCCTGTATGACAGATTGGAACTTCTGCATAGGATTTCCTAGGCTGTAAATCTTTATGGGAGCAGGTCTCCAGGTCTTTTCTTTCACAAAGCAGCTGGTGGGTTCAAACCATTTCTGTTGGCAGCCCAGTGCTTAACTGTTTCGCCACCAGGACTCCTTGTGTCTACTATCCCCAAAACCAAACCCACTGCCATCTAGTTGATTCCTACGCATAGAGACCACATAGGACAGAGTAGAACTGCCCCACAGGGTTTCAAAGGCTGTCACTCTTTAAGGAAACAGACTGCCACATCTTTCTCCCGTGGAGCGGCTGGTAGGTTTGAACTGCCAACCTTTTGGTTAGTGCTTAACCACTGTGCCACCTGGGCTCTTTTCTAACCACTGTGCCACCTGGGCTCTTTTCTGTCTATTATACCATCCTGATATTCCAGAAGTCATTGGTTTACAGTAGCCTGAACACAAATTCTCAAGCTAGTTATTCATCAGACGGTAGTATCTATAGATGAAGTGTCATATTTTAGCCCAGCTTTATCAAACACACAAAAAATACAACAAGCCAAATTCCATTACAAACAACTTAAGAAACTGTTCTAATTCGTTTGTTGATATATTGAATTTTTGAAGCATTGAGTAGTGTCGTTGTTAAGATTTTAGGCTCTGGAGTCAAGACTGACTGAATTCCAATCTATGATTTAGATATTTAGCTTTTTCAGGCCTCAGTTTTGTTTCTTCATCTGCAAAATGGGAATAAAATAGTACCTACTCATGGGATTGTTGAGAGAATTGAGGTAACACAAGTAATGCCTGTGGGCTTATAGTAAGAACAGAATACATGTTGATTCTTATTACCAGATCGGATCTGGGTTTCATTGCCAGCTCTACTGCGCAAATGCTGGGGGCTTTGAATAAGTCATTGTATCTCTACAGGCCTCCGTGTCCTCATTTCAAATAGGGTTAATACTACCTGGTTCACAGGGTTGTAAGGATTAAAGTACGACAATTTCCTCACAGCGCACGCTGACTGAATGCTAGCCATGATTATAACTAGGTTATAAACTCTTTGAGGATGGGAAATAGACCCTATTCACCTCCATATCCTTCTACTGCAATGATTTCAACCTTTCTTTTTTAAATTAAAATATTTTGTGTCTTCAGTGAAAGTTTACACAGCAAATTAGGTCTCTACTTAACAATTTCTACACAATTTCTTCAGTGACATAGGTTACATTTTTCACAATATGTCACCTTTCACATTATTTCCATTCTGGTCGTTCCATTTCCAATAATCTAGTTTCCCTGGCCCCTTGCTTTCGAGTAAGTGTTGACTATTTGGTCTCATACAGATGATTTTTTAAAGGAGCATGGTGTTCACAGATGATATTGCTTGCTTTATGAGTCAATTTGTTATTCAGCTAAGGGATGACGTCATGCAATAGCTTTTGTTCAAGGTTTAAGGAGTATCTCAGGGTGATAGTCTCTGTTAGTCCTCCAGTCTCAACCAGTCCAGCAAATCTGGACTTTTTAAGAATTTGAGTTCTGTTCCACATTTGGCTCCCTTTCTGTCAGGAACCTCTATTGTGTTCCTGATCGGAACATTTGGTAGTGGTAGCCAGGCACCATCTAGTTCCTGTGGTCTCAGGGTAAATGAGGTGGTGTTGCCCTGTGGACTAGTTTCTTCTCTGAGTCTCTGGTTTCCTTCTTCCTCTCTTACTCCAAAACTCAAAGAGACCTCAACCCTTTGTTTTTTAAAGCAGTAGAACTTTCCCCCCAACTGATTAAATTAAACAAACAAAAGAGATACGTTGATTCTATCACCCCAGATGTCTCCCCGCCCACTCTCCCTGCCCACAGATTTCCTGGGGTGCCTTTTGAAAACTGTTGACCACAGGTTCTGATGCTCAATAGATGCTCTGGAAGTGTTTGTTGAATGAATGTATGACTGAATGAATAAGTGAATCCAGTTACGAAATGAAAAGTGCATGCTTTTCTGACTGTTTTGGTCGGCTTCAATCACAGACATCAAGCATCGGATTCCATCCTACCGACAAGGAATGTCCATTTCAGGTGTGAGGAAATAGAGCGTTGGGCCTTGCAAAGACAACTGACACTGCAAGCCAGTGGTGAGATTGACTAGACAGCCACCAGGAAGAGCTGAGAGAATGATTTGGGGCCTTGAGAAGACAAAGAGGGAGAAAAAGAGAGAAATCAGGGGGCTGGGAAAGAGAAAAGAATTGTGGGAAGATCAGGTGTGAAAGCCGGATCCATGTGTTTTGAGTGCAGTCTGGAATGCCTGACTGAAAACTAGAGATGTGATTCTATAAGCCAGAGGTTGGCAAGCTACAGCCCACAGGCCAAATCTGGCCCACTTTCTGTTTTTGTAAATAAAGTTTTATTGGAACACAGCCATACCCATTTGTTTATGAATTATATACGGCTGTTTTCAACATACAACAGTAGAGCTGAGTAGTTGCAACAGAGACTGTCTCAGCTGTAAAGTCTAAAATATTTACTATCTGGCCCTTATCAGAAAATTCTGCCAATTCCTGCATAGGCAACGGGAACCCACTCAAAGTTCTTGAGCAGGAGGAGGGTGTGATGAAGGTGGTGTTCTTTTGGGGGGGATTAATTCAGCAGCAGGTAGGATGGAGTTGGGATAAGGCCATTGATGAAATGGACTGTAGTGGTTATAACAAGTCTTGATGGCCATGTCCCCCTACGACTGAACTATACTCACCATCCAGTTATTCCAGTCCTCATTTTCATAGTGCTCTTATAAGTTACAAAGTGTTTTCTTATCAGGCATTTCACATAATTTGCACAGACACCATTTATTTATTTTATTCAGAGGATAAAAACAAGTCTTAAGAAATGAGGTGGCTTATTCTCTGTCACCCAGCTAGCAGGTGGTAGCAGAATCAGGGACTCGAACTCAGACCTAAGTGACTCCGCAGGTGGGTAGGGAATATGAAAATCAACACTTATTTGCCAGCACTGTGCTAGATGCGGAGCCCCTGGGTGGTGCAAATAGTTAAGCACTCAGCTACTAAGCAAAAGGTTCAAACCCACCCAGAGGTACCTCAGAAGAAGGGCCTAGCAGTCTGCTCCCAAAAGATCACAGTCTTAAGAAGCCTGTGGCGGGCAGTTCTACTCTGCCACACAGGAGGTCGCTGTGCGTCAGAATCAACTCAATGGCACCTGGCCGGTTAGGGCTAGGTGCTTCCATATATGGCACCTATGAGAGAGGGGTCTTCTCTTGGTTTTACAGTCGAAGAAACCAAGGCTTACAGAAGTGACTTACCCAAGGTCACACAGCCAGTCAGTGGCAGTGTGAGATTTGGGAAACCTCGCTCATGTGAAAGTTGTACACAGCATAACTGTACTCTGTCCCCCGACCCCATCTCCCTGGGGCCTTCTCTCTTCCAGGGGCAACTGGATCGGGGAGGCGCCGTACAAGATGGGGAAGCCATGTTCTGCCTGCCCCTCCAGTTACCAAGGCAGCTGCAGTAGCAACATGTGCTTCTCTGGCCTCGAATCCAACAGGCTCCTGTGGTTCTGAATTTTCCCTGGGCTCTGCTGGGTCTCCATCTGGACCTGAACCCCCAAGAGTCACTCCCCAAAGACACGGTCAAGGAATTACTTTTTACAAAGCACGCGGTTAAGGCTCACTCACTGATCTGAATTTTCCCTTTTGGATTCCATCTCCTAAATGTCCAGGCATGTGCCAAAAAAAGCCATTTTCTTGCTCTCCTTCTTTCCTCATTTCCATCTTTCTATTCTCTGCCCTCCAGGAAAGAGACCTGCATCTTTAATTGACTCAGTGCTCAGAGAGCCGGGGCTGGAGTGGAGCAGTGGCAGCTCCTTAGTTTTGTGATTCTCAGCCTTAAATCCCAAAAGTCTGTCCACCCAATGAAAGTATTTATTAAATAAGTTTTTGCCTGAAGCTGACCTTCATTCATCCAGTGACAGCCAACCAGCTACTGGGCAGCCTCTGAAGACCCACGCGTCGTTCCCTCCCAGAGCTGGGAACATTTTAGCTCCAAATTTAAAAAAAAATATCAAAATTAGCGTGTGGACCCCTGTCCCCAACTGCATATCACTGGAGCAATCAAAGAGTTCAAACAAACAAAAAAAAACCAGTTGCCGTCAAGTCGATTCCAACTTATGGCGACCCCATGTGTGTCAAAGTAGAACTGCTCCACAGGGTTTTGATAGCTGTGACCTTGCACAAGCAGATCACCAGGATTTTCTTCCAAGGCACCTCTGGGTGTATCTGAACTACTAATCTTTCAGTTAGTAGCCGAATGCTTAACTGTTTGCACCACCCAGGGCCTCCTCCACAGGATCCAGGCCCCCTTTTTACAGATGGGTACACCAAGGCTCAGCAAAGGGGTGAAACTTACTCCGAGCCCCACGGTTTATTTGTGGTGGCGCCAACGTGGGAGCTAGGGCTCAGAGATGCTCTTTGTGCTTCCTGACCCTTCTCCAAGCTTCAGGACTGAGAGGCCAAAACCAAAGTTGGCCTGAGGGGGTGCTCTTTCTGTATCTTTTTCTCTTTCCACGTCACTCTCTGCCTTTCTGACTTGTTCTTTCTTTTTATCTGCTTCTCTGCTCTATGCGTCTTTATTTTTCTTAGTCTTTGTATAAGGAAGACTGAAGAAGAATTGATGCCTTTCCTTTATGGTGTAGGCAAAGAATATTGAACATACCATGGACTCTCAGAAGATTGAACAAATCTGTCTTGGAAGAAGTCCATCCAGAATGCTCCTTAGAAGCAAGGATGGTGAAACTTCATCTCAAGTACTTTGACATGTTATCAAGAGGGACCAGTCCCTGGAGAAGGATATCCTGCTTGGTGAAGTAGTGGGTCAGAGAAAAGAGGAAGACCCTCAGGAGATGGATTGACACAGTAGCTGCAAGGATGGGCTCAAGCATAACAATGATTCTGAGGAGGGCACAGGATGGGACAGTGTTTTGTTCTGTTGTACATAGGGTTGCTATGTGTCGGAACTGACTCGACAGCACCTAACAACAGTCTTTGTATCAGTGTGTCTGATTTCGCTCTCTCTCTCTACTTCTCTGTTTTTCCTATAGAATCTCATTCTCATTCCCACAAGCCATTTCCGCTCTCCCACCCCACCCCGCCCCACCCCGAGATCATAACACACAAAAGTCCTTTTGTCTCCCCAGAGATAGTAAAATCTCCTCCCTCAGACCTTGCCCTTCAGCAGGCCCCTCCTCCTCCCTGCCTGGCAGAGAGAGCTCCAAAGACCTGCATGGAAAACAGCCCCCCACCTCCCAGTCCCTAAGTTGTCCTGAATGGGGTGAGCTTTCTCACCTCTTGGTTATTCTCACCCAGGCCAAGGCCTGTGCATGTCATCCCATCCACAATAAAGTCGTCTGAGAGATCAGATGCAGTGGTTCTTCCTGGTACCCTCCCCCCAGCCCCCAGGAGGGTTGAGAGAAGAGGGAAGGGAATTGGGTGGGGGCAGATGGAATGAGACAAAAACCAGTTCAAGAGGAAGACCAGGAGAGGGGACTGGCAGTTCCTCTGTCCCTACTATGTGCCAGACACAATGGATGGATCAGTGTATGTGTGCCTGGGTGTGGGTTATTATTCCATTTTGCAGGTAAGAAAAGTGAGGCTTAGAGAAAGAGTATCAATTTCCAAACACTGGAAATGAGTGAATGAAAGAAACAAAGACCCCAATTCTTTTTCCTTTTTGGGGGGAGGGAGATGGCGATTAAAGTGTCCTTTCTTTTATAAAACAATGGTGATAGTGTTAGCTTTTTAAAAATTATTATCCTTGCATTGGGGAGGGGAGGGGGAAGTTTGACAACCCTATGTCAATTTCCCAAAATGTTTTTGGACATTTGTATGACATATGACCCACTGGATTGATATGTATAAAGTCACAGCGCTAATAAGGAGCAGACACATAGTTTAAATTCAGTTTTATCTGACTCCAAAGCCTGTGTTCTTTTTACTGCCCCAGGCTGCTTCCTCTATCACAAGTATCAAGATAATAAGAACCATTGGCCCAGCACCCTGCATTCTTAATCTCATTGAATTATGACAGCCATCCTAAACGAGAGGTACTGTTTCTACCCACATTTTACAGATGTAAAAACTGAGGCTCGGAAGATTTAGGAAGTTGGCCAAGGTCAAGTACGTGGAGAAAGCTGGATTTGAATCGGCTCTATCTGACTAAAAAGCCCAATGGCTTAGCCTCTTTACTCTCCTGCCTCTCAGCTAATAAGGGAGCAACTCAGTGATTGAACAAAGGTGTTATCATAGAGTGGGAATCCCAGATAACCTCCTGGGTTCCTCATTTCTAATAAATAAATAAACCCAAAGAACAGAAAACACACAAAACCCATTGCCCTGCCTACAGGCATTGCAGACCTGGGGGGTGAAGATCTGGGGGGAGGGGTTATACTTGGTGTCCCGGCTTAAGCTGCAACTTGTCCCAACTAAGAAGTTCCAACTGAAGGGAAACTTTTGCCGCAAGAAGTCTCTTTCTTTCTCTGTGTAACAATAACAATGAACCTCTGTAGTGTTTTATACTTTTCTAAGGCTTTCGTATCCCAGTCAACTCATTTCCTCATTCTTTCAACAATCCAGAGAGTTAAGAGCGTATTGGAGCCATGCTGCCTAGGTACCAATGTAAGCGGCTGTGTGTCCTGGGTAAGTTACTGTGAGCTCTCTGTGCCTCAGTCTCCTCATCTGTAAATGGGTACTGATAGCATCCACCCCGTGACACTGCTGAAAAGATTAAATGAATGAATACATAAAAAGGACTTAGAACAGTGCCTGGTACCTAATAAGTGCTGTAAAAGTGTAAGCTCCGAGTACAGCAATCATTACTATAGACTGAAAAACCCAGCCAAACTTATTGCCATTGAGTCGATTCCAACTAATAGCAACCCTGCAGGACAGAGTAGAACTGCCCCATAGGGTTTCCAAGGAGCAGCTGGTGGATTCAAACTGCTGATCTTTTGGTTAGCAGCCAAGCTCTTAACCATTTCGCCACCAGCACTCCTGATACAGAGCAGAGATGGGTGAATAGGGCCCAGGAGCCAAATCTGGCCAGCCATCTGTTTTTGTAAATAAAGTTTTATTAGAACATAGCCATGCTCATTGATTTACATCTTGTCTGCAGCTGTTTTCACCCTACAATGGGAAAGTTGAATAACTGCAACAGAGACTGGATGGCTCCCAAAGTCTAAAATATATACTATCTGGCACTTTACAGGAGAAGTTTGCCAATCCCTGAGATATACAATGTTCCTGTGTTCTTGGAGTTTATAATTCTAGTGGGGAAGTCAGGCAGTAAACAGAAAATGAACACAAAAAGTTTATTAGACTGTCACCTGGGAGAAGAAAAGGGAATTACAGGAGCACAGTCTAACCTGGAATGAGTAGTCAGGAAGGTCTTCCTGCAGGGAGACGCTTTTAGATGAGATAAAGAAGCTGGTTGGGCCCTGTTATGGATTGAATTGTGACCGCCAAAGATGTGTGTTGTAAATCCTAACCCCTATACCTGAGGTTATAATGCCCTTTGGGAATGGGTTTTCTTTGTTACGTTAATGAGACAGTATTAGTGTAGGGTGTGTCTTAAGTCAATTTCCTTTGAGATATAAAGGAGATTAAACAAGCAAGTGAGCAAGCAGAGATGGGGGAAGAGAGATGCTGTACCACATGATGAGGACTAGGGAGCCAAGGAATAAGGACCTTCCCCCAGAGCCCACAGAGATAAAGCTTTCCTGTACAGCCGTCACCCTGAATTCAGACTTCTAGTCTCCTAAACTGAGAGAAAATAAATTTCTGTTTGTTAAAGCCACCCACTTGTGGTATTTCTGTTATAGCAGCACTAGATCACTGAGAGGCCCTGATGAAGCCGTGACAGCAGGGTGAGACTTGAAGGTGAGAACACATAGTGATATCAAGGACTAAAAGAAGATGTACTGGGTGGAGGGGGCAAGGGAGTGAGAAGACCTTGGGAGGGAACCTGTTGCTGTCAATTCTGACTCATGGTGACCCTTCAGGGCAGAGTAGAACTGTCCCATAGGTTTTCCAAGACTGTAATCTTTACAGAAGCAGACTGCCAGGGGCAGCTGGTGGGTTCGAACCACCAACCTTTCAGTTAACAGCCAAGTGCTTAACCACTGTGCTACCAGGGCTTCTTCCTGGGAGGGAGGCAGGGCCACATCATGCACAGTCTTGTGAACCACCCTGAGGAGCTAGGGCATCACTGGGGGACAATGGGAGG
The DNA here is from genome assembly GCF_024166365.1 of Elephas maximus indicus. Taxonomy (NCBI): domain Eukaryota; kingdom Metazoa; phylum Chordata; class Mammalia; order Proboscidea; family Elephantidae; genus Elephas; species Elephas maximus. Next base: position 25,037,171 of record NC_064843.1, on the reverse strand, counting down.
CACCTCAAGTTTCTAACACCAAAATCGCTTGGGGTCTTAATTACCCAGTGCTGCTGTAGTAGGAACACCACAAGTGGTGGCTTTAAAGAACAGAAATTTATTTTTTCACAGTTCTAGAGTCTAAAAGTCCAAATCAGGTCTCCACTTTGTTGGTTCCTTCTATGGGTCTCCCTCTTAGTTCCTGGTGAGAGTCGTCAATCCTTGGCATTCCTTGGCATTTTTGGCATCTGTGTCTCTGTGTCTTTTCTGCTGTTTTTATAACTCAGAACTGATTAGGTTTAGGACCCGTTCTACTCTAGTATGGCCTCATTAACATAACAAAAGAAAACCCCTTATTTCTAAACAGGATCACATCCACATGGGCAGAGACCAGGAACTCAATACATATTTTTGAGGAACACAATTCAATCCATGACACATGGTCAGATTTGCATTTGAAAAGGTAACTCTGGCTACGTAATGGGAAACAGATTTGACAAGGGCCAGAGTGGATGCTGGGAGCCAGGAAAAGGGTAATTTCAGTAATCCAGATGAGAAATGAGCAAGCCTTGAACCAAGATGGTGGTGCTAGAAAAAGAGAGAAGTGAGTGGCTTTTTGAGGTGTTTAAACCAAAGCAAACCCATTGCCATCGAATGGGTTCTGGCCCATAGAGACCCTCTAGGACAGAGTAGAGCAGCTCAAAGGGTTTCCAAGGCTGTAAGCTTTGCGGAGGCAGTCTGCCCCATCTTTCTCCCACAGAGCAGCTGGTGGCCTCAAAGGACCAACCTTTCTGTTGGCAGCCACCGTGACATTTAGGAGGTGGAATTTATGGGAACGTGGGTGTGTACATGAAAGAGGTGAAATAATGAAAGATGCCTCCCAGGTTTCAAGACTTAGGCAATAGGGTCCATCTTGTGTGAGTAGCTTTAACAAACAGAAATTTATTTTTTCACAGCGAGGAGGCTTGAAGTCTGAAATCAGGGGATTTGAAATCAGGAGAAGGTTTCTCTCTGTGTCAGCCCTATGGGAAGGACCTTCAGCTTCTATTCCTTGGCTGCTTGTCGATCTTCATGTGGCGTGCAGATCTATCTTTCCCTGTCTCTGCTTGCTTGCCTGGTTGCTTGCTCAGTCTGCTCTTTTTATTTCAAAAGAGATTGACTTAAGATACACCCTACACTAATACCGCCTCATTAATATAACAAAGAAAACCGATTCCCAAATGGGACTATAACCAGAGGTATAGGGGTTAGGATTTACAACACATATTTTGGGGGGACATAATTTAATTCATAACAAGGTCCCTAGTTAATGGAGGTGCCATTTTAGCAAGACGGGGCATATAGGAGAAAGAGTTTAGATGGAAGCAAAGAGCAGGAGTGCCATCAGGGGCATATCGTAGTGGAAGTGTCTGTGAAACATGTCAGTGGAGGTATCTAGGAGGCAGTTGGGTATAGGAATCTGGACTCCAGGGGAGAAATTTAGGTTGGAGATACACAATTGGTAGTCACAGGCATATGGATGTTCGTTTAAGCCATGATAATAAATGAGATTATGGGAAGAGAGATCATAGAGTGAAAAAAAGAAGACCAGAACTAAGCCCCAAGAGACTCTAGTGCTTAAAGACAGGTAGAGAAGCATGAAATGGCAAGAGACAGAGAAGAAAAGAACAGTTAAATAGCAAAAAAATCAGAAGACTGTAGTAATATGGACACCAGAGGAAGACAGTATTTAAAGGAAAAAGCGTCAACCAACTGTCAAGTGATGCTGACAGTCTAGAAAATCCCCATTGAATGTTTAGGCAAAGAGGCCATCCTTGCCTTGACAAAGAAGACTCAGTGGTGTTGGTGAGGTGGTGCTGGTGGGCAGAAGCCATATTAGAGTGGGTTGTGCTATAAATTGTTGCTGTATGCCCTTGAGTTGGTTCTGACTCATAGCAACCCTATATCACAAAGTAGAACTGCCCCATGGGATTTCCTAGGCTGTAATCTTTACGGAAACCCTGGTGGCATAGTGGTTAAGTGCTACAGCTGCTAACCAAAGGGTTGGCAGTTCGAATCCATCAGACGCTCCTTGGAAATCTTATGGGGCAATTCTACGTACTATAGGGTTGCTGCGAATCAGAATTGACTCAAAAGCGCTGGGTTTGATTTTTCGGTTAATCTTTTCAGGAGCAGATCTCCTGGTCTTTTCTCCCATGGAGCTGCTGGGTGAATTTGAACCCCTGACCTTTTGGTTAAGAGTCAAGCACTTAACCATTACACCATTAGGGCTCCTTGTGGTGTAAACAGGAAATGGAAAAACAGAGATAGTTGCGTAGAGAACTATTTGAAAAAGGGGATGTAGTAGCTGGGATGGGTGAGGCAGCTATTGAGGAAACTTTCTTTAAAATAAAAGCGATATTACAGACTCAATTTGTAAACTTTCACTTAAAGCACAATACAAATTATTAAAAAAAAACAGAGATATTACGGCATATTTGTGTTGATAGGATGCTGCTTCTAGAAATTTGTCCTGCAGACATACTCCCACATGTGGCTCAAAACGTGTGTACAAAGATATTCATCGTTGGTAGTGGCGAAAGCCTGGAAACAACCTAAATGTCCAGCAATGGCAGCTGCTAAAATCACTTATGGAGCATCTGTACAATGGAATAACACGTAACTACTCAGAAGAATGAGGTAGATACGCTGATGTGAAGACAGGTATTAAGAGGGGAAAAACAATTTGTAAAAGTGTGTTCAGTATGTTTCCTGTAGTTACATGTCACCACCCCATCAGTTTGTTGTACTGTGTTGGTTTGCGTGTTGTTACGATGCTGGACGCTATGCTATGAGTGTTTCAAATACTATTAGGGTCACCCATGATGAACTGGTTTCGGTGGAGCTTCCAGACTAAGATAGACTAGGAAGAAAGATCTGGCAAGCTCCAAAGATTAGCCAATAATAACCTTATGGATCACAAGAGAACATTGTTTGACTCACTTGCTTTTGACACATCATCAGGAGGGCTCAATTGCTGGAGGAGGACATCATGTTGGGTGAAGGAGAGCACGATCGAGGGTGAAGGAGACCCTCAGTGAGATGGCCTAGCACAACAGCTGCAGTCATGGACTCCAGCGTGCCGGTGACTGTGAGCCTAATGCAGGACTGGGCAACTTTTTGTTCTGTTGTACATAAGGACTCCATGAGTGGGAGTTGCCTTGACAGCAGCTATCTGTCTGTCTATCTATATAGCTATCTATCAATCTGCATTTATACTCTGTGTGTGTACATAATTTCTGGAACTATATACAAGGATTTGTGAAAAAATTTAGTGGAGTAAGATTTGGGCACTAAACTAAGATGGGAGGGAGGCCTACTTTTCATTAAACACTGTTAGCACAATTTTTATTTTTAACATGTGAATGCATTATTTTTTTCGGTTATAAAATGAGTTAAAATCAAACAAATGAAAGCAAAAGGAAAGATCACATCCGCTGGGGTAGCTAAAGTTAAAAAGTCTGACAACAAAGGCTGATGAGGATGTGGGGCAGCCAGGAGCTCTCTTAGACTGTGGGTGGGAATGCAAAATGGTACAACCACTTTGGAAAATAGTTTAGCAGTTTATTATAAATTAAACATATACCTACCATAAATCAACCAGAAATTCCACTTTTAGAAATTTAACCAAGAGAAATGAAAACCATGTTCACACAAAGACTTGTACTTAATTCATAATGGAGCCCTGGTAGCACAGTGGTAAAGAGCTCGGCTGCTAACCAAAAGGTCAGCTGCTCGAATCCACCAGTCACGCCTTGGAAACCCTGTGAGGCAGTTCTACTCTGTCCTATAGGGTCACTATGATTCAGAATTGACTTGATGGCAACGGTTTGGTTTTGGTTTTTGGCAATTCATAATAGCCCCAAACGGAGACAACCTGATTGTCTATCACCAGGTAACTATACAAACAAATTGTGGTAGAGTGGAATACTATTCAGCAATAAAAAAGGAACAAACTACTGATAGTAACAACATGGAGAAATCTCACAAACATTACCTTGCCTTACCAGTTGCTACTGAGTCTACTCCAACTTGTGAATACCCCGTGCGTGTCAGAGTACAGCTGTGCTCCACAGGATTTTCTATGGCTGATTTTTAAAAAAATAATATTTTACTGCATTTTCAGGGAAAGTTTACACAGCAAATTAGGCTCCACAAATTACTACAGTTTCCTACCACAAATTACTACAGTTACAATTACTATACAAATTGTTCAGTGACATTGGTTACATTTTTCATAATGTGCCAACATTCTCATTAATTCCATTCTAGATGTTTCGTTGTTTCCAGTAATCTGATTTTCCTGTTCTCTTATCCCTCCATCTTTGCTTTAGAGTAGTTGTTGACCATTTGGTCTCATATGGATGATTTTTGAAAGCAGCAAAATACACACTGGTAATATTGTTATTTATTTTATGAGCCAATGTTATTTAGCTAAAAGGTAATCTCAGTGGGTAGTTTTGGTTTAAGGTTTATGGAGTATCTCAGGGCAATAGTCTTGGGGAATCCTCTAGCCTCAACTGGTCCAGTAAGTCTAGACTTTTTAAGAATTTGAGTTCTGTTCCATATTTTTCTCCTATTCTATCAAGATCCATCTATTGTGGCCCTAATCAGAAAAGTCGTTAGTGAGAGCCAGGTACCATCTAGTTCTTCTGATCTCAGGGTAGATGAGGTCAAGGTTCATGTAGACCGTTAGTCCTATAGACTAGTTTCTTCCCTGAGTCCTTGGTTTCCTTCTTTCTGTTTTGTTCCAGAGGAGAAGAAACTGATAAGTGTACTTCAGATGACTGCTTGCAAGCTTTTAAGACCCCAGACACTACTCACAAACTAGGAGGTAGAACATAAACTTTTGAACTATATTTTGTCAATGGCCTTTTTTGTTTTAAGTAGATCACCAGACCTTTCTTCCAAGGCACCTCTGGGTGGACTCGAACCTCCAACCTTTTGGTTAGCACCCAAGCACACTAACCATTTGAGTCACCCAGGGACTACTCACAAACATTATGCTGAGCAAAAGAAGGGGAAAATAAATATACGTAAAATGAAGGGGAGATTGTGGATTGTAATTCCAAGTCCTCTAATTTCTCTCTATGCCTCAGTTTTCTCATCTGTTAGATTGGAAAAATTATCCCAAACTCTCAAGGTTAAATTTATAATTGGCAATGCCTGTGAGTAACTCCTAGCATCCAGTCGGCATTCAGTAAATGCAGTTTTCTACCCTTCCTCTTTTCTCCTACTCCCTGGCTTTCCCACTCCTCCCACACCATGCCACACCCATTGTTTGGAGCCATAAAACCCAACCCAGGTTGGACTCTCACCTCCCAAACCCTCCTGGCCAGTCCTTTCCCTCTAGTGGTGGTGGGGCTTGTGTCCCCCACATTTGGTTCCAGGTGCCCCCAAGCCAGTGTGCGGAACTGGGGCCAGAGTGGACCTCGAGTCTGGCTAGGTCAACGTTGTCATGGTGACAGCGACAGTCCCCAGCCGCAGGTTCCCTAAGTGACTGGTTATTCTTTAACGTATCCACCCACCTTGGGCGATTAGAAGAATCAATAAGATAACCAGGCGGTGGCAGCTGGCGGTGCTTTCTGCCTTCCTGGTGGCCTGGCTCCCAGTGGCCCCGCCGCCACTGCTGTGTATAACTCCGGCTCCTCCATGCCCCAAGGTCTCCAGCTGGGTGGGCTTGGCCATGGTCAGTGTGAACGCGCCCCTCGGGGCACCAGTGGAGAGTCCCTATGGTGAGTGAAGACAGCTGCTAGGGCTGGAGGGAGGACAATGCAGGGTGGGACCGTGGTCAGGTTTCAAAGGCATGGATGGGACCCTCCATGTGTTTCTGCTGGGCCCAAAGACCCTCCAAGTGCTCCTGGAGAACAGCAAGAAGCCCAGAAGAGGTATGTGGCTTGCTTCACTCAGCCTGAAACAGAGGCATGGCTGTTTCCTGCTGCGGGAAGTGCTGGGAGGGGCCGCAGGAGTCCGGGACAACCCTGGGAAAGGGGCTTGGCTCATTTAGTAGCTCACCTAGAAAAACAGGGCTTTCCTGGGATGCATCCCAGGAGTCTTTCCAAAATTCCACAGAGGGTGGAAAGCTGGAAGCATCTTTTCCACTCTGCTTTGGGGTCAAACTGAGGCTGAAAGAGAGCCTTGCTGTGTCTTGATCATCTAAATTGGTCTCGATCCCTAGCTGCGGATGCAACCCCAGCCTTGTGAATTCCAGTGGAAAGTCATTTTGGTCCTTGCCCAGCTCCTGAGGGCCATTACCTCTGAATAATTCATCAGAGGGAAGAAGTATAAAGCAATGCGCAGCGTGGGGCGTTGTAAAATGAGATCGGTGTGTGCTAGATGTGTGAAGCTTGTCTGCAAGGCTGGGAAGGCATAAGTAACTGGCAATGAATAGCTCAGGTTCCACTGCCTGAGGTGACCTGCAAGTTGGGAGTAACCCCAATGCCGGAGGAAAATTAATCATGGTGCATCTTTATGATGGAATGCCCTGCAGATCTGTGTGCAGAGAGGCAAGGTTCTCCAAGATATCAAGTGCAAAAACGGAAGCTGAAGGACGGTGTGTATAGCACACTACGTTTGTGGTAACAAAATGAATATGAATACGTACATGTGTACACACACCCATTTGTATTTGCATAGAAAATTAGCGGAAGGTCACAAAGACACTGGTCACCGTTTTGTTTATGAGGAGAGAGATTCAAGAATTCTCATTTGTTTCACTTTTTATTGTTTCCCCTTTAGCATTTTTTTTTTTGGATTTTTAAAAAAGTGATGTGCATTTTAGAAGCTGATTTAAACCACACACACACGAAACTGGGCCTCTGGAATCCAAGAGATCTCAGTTCTAGTTCTGTGACTTGGAGGAAATAACATTTCTGTGCCTTCGTTTCCTCCTCTGCGAAGTGGACATAATACTAGGACCTGTTTTCCGTCATGGTGAGGACTACAAGGGGGCAAGGGTGTAAAAGCACTTGGCATCACACACTGTGAGGACTTAATAAATATTACCTCATTTTATCATCATTACCTGAGGACAGATGGCAGTGAGAGAAAAAGGCTGGTCTCCTGACACTAGCCCGGGGATCTTCCTTGAATTGACCCACCTTCAAGCAGGAGTGTGTGGTGCAGTGGAAATAGCAGTGGCAAACAGCCCATGGGTCCTTCTCATACACTTGCTGTGTGGCCTTGGGCAAGCCACTTTCCCTTTCTGAACCTATTTCTTCATCTGTAAAATGGAGATAACAATGGGACCTATCTCTGAGGGTAGTCCCCAACTTATAATATATCTGAGTTGTAAGAACCACGCTATGACCAGCTGTGTTTTTTTGGGGGGGGTACATCTTATCATCAGTAATATGTACTACCTATAATGTCGAAGCGTATAATTTGCTGATGTTATTTTTCTCAACGTTATGACTCACTGATCAAAACACTGCCATATAGCAGGCTATGGCCTGGTCTATAACAAAGTCGGTGTCGGTGTTGGGAGTCATAAGGAACAGAAAGTTGGGCAATAATTCAACTCTTAATGACATATGACAATTGTACACCACACGTGCCCAACAGCCGTTATGACTCTGACTTCATTGTTACCACACTGACGCTGACAAAGATCAGATTTTATAACGCTATTGATAATAAGGAAAACCTGGTGGCGTGGTGGTTAAGTGCTACAGCTGCTAACCAAAGGGTCGGCAGTTCGAATCCACCAGGCGTTCCTTCGAAACTCTGTGGAGCAGTTCCACTCTGTCCTACAGGGTCGCTATGAGTCGGAATCGACTCGATGGCACTGGGTTTGGTTTTGGTTTTTATTGATAATAAAAGGCAATAATTATGAAAACTTAAAAAAAAAAAAGAGGTGTTTGACTTACTCAGAACTGACTTATGATGAAGTCGTGGGAACAAAGCCCCATAGAAAGTCAGAGACTACTAGTAAGTTAAAGGGCTAGGTGGTGCTTAAATCATGGTAAAGCCACAATTGTAAGACTTGGTTGAACCCATGGTTAGTGTTCCTCAAAGGAGTCAGGCAGTCAGCTCCTGGGGGACAGCCTAAGGCACAGGCACCACAGAGACCCAAAGGGACTCAATAAATAATAATATAACTGGCAGCCCCTCACTGCTCCCATCTCTGTCCAATTTGTAGGATGCCCTTACTTCCCTTCATCCCAGTCACTATGGCAGTGCTCATCACATAGTGAGAATTCAACAAATATTTGTTGGAATGGTTGGATGGATGGATGGACGGACGGACGGACGGATGGATGTTGTTCTTCTACACCTATTACCTCATTTAATTCTTACACCTCACAACAACTGTCTGAGATAAATAATACTATCTTCAAGGACAGAAGAGAAAACTAAGGCTTAAAAAAAACTAAGGATCATGTAAAAAAAATAATAATCTGACTCCAGGCCTGACATAATCCAGCTGTTCCTGGACTTGACCAGGCTACACATATGTCTGGGCAGAGAAAGGTGGGATCCCATGGCCAGATTTGCAGCATGGATCAACTGTGTGTGTGTTGTGTGTGTGTGTGTGTGTGTGATAGTAGCTAAAACACCCTGCTTTTTAGATAAAAAATCTAGGTTAGAATCTTGGATCCACCACTATTTTGGCTGTTTGGCCTTGCAAGTTACAACTCCCTCCTGAGCTTCAGATGTTTCATCTTTAAAATAGGAATAATAATCACCTCCTAAGATTTCAATAAGGAGCCCTGGTGGTGCAGTGGTTAAGCGCTTGGCTGCCAACCGAAAGGTTGGTGGGTCGAATCCACCAGCCGCTTTGTGGAAGGAAGATGTGGCAGTTCGCTTCAGTAAAGATTACGTCTTTGGAAACCCTATGGGGTAGTTCTACTCTGTCTTGTAGGGTTGGTATGAGTCGGAATTGACTGGAGGGCAACAGGTTAAGATTTCAGTGATAGAGGTCAATTGTTAGGTAAATGGATAAGGAACTCAGCACTCAGCAGAGCCTAGGTTAGTGGAGTAGATAGAGTTCATAGTTATTATTATGCACAGTCTGGCTATCTCCTAGTGAGCCTTGAGGCTCTTCTCCTTTCCCCTTCACAATCTTACCCTTGCCAAACCCAGATGTGTCCTTGTCTTGACACACCACCACCAGTACCATTGTCACAATTACCTACATTTACCTAGTAATTTAGAAATTCCAAAGTGGTTTACTGTCATTGAGTCTCAACCACAGAAAATGGGATCGTGTCATTCCTTCAGCAGCTTTCTCTGATAGCCATCCAGCTGTTTGTCTCCAGGGAAATTAAGATGTGTGAGATAGGGCTCTTGTCCCGGATTGGCTGAAGGACATCTGGTCAATAGGCTCACAAACTAAAATGGCTAGAGGACTCAGCCATTCATGTACATACAGGAAGAATCCTGGGTGGTCATTTGTTCATTAAGAAGTAGGCTTACTCGTCACTGCCACAAAAAATATCCTCTTTCTTTTCTCTTAAAACACCTGGCTCTCTCAGTCTCTTATTTTCTTACTTATTTTGAGAACAGGGGCTCAGAGAAATTCCTCTCTATAAGAAAAACAACAATGCAAGCCCCACTATAAATGGCAACTGATACTCAACCTCAATGTCAGGGAGACAATAGGGAAGGGTGGAGACTGTGGGAAAGTAGAGAGCGCTTTCCTCACCTAAGGGGAAGCTGCTATTCACTTTCTATTGATTGTACCCATGAGGGAATAAAAAAGCCAAAAACCAAAAACCAAACTCAAGTTGATTCTGACTTATAGCGACCCTATAGGACAGAGTACAACTGTCCAGTAGGATTTCCAAGAAGTGGCTGGTGGATTAGAACTGTGACCTTCTGGTTAGTCACCGAGCTCTTAACCACTGCACCACCAGGGCTCCTCAAATATCATAACTACTGGTAATTTAGGAAACCCATTCTCTTGGAAACTGTGGGGCAGCTCTATTCTGTCCTATAGGGTCGCTGTGGATCTGAATCAACTCGACGGCAATGGGTTTTTAGGTTTTTTTGTTTGTTTGTTTTTTCCCTCATGGGAGCCCTAGTGGCGCAGTGGTTAAGAGCTCAGAAGCTAACCAAAAGGTCTGCAGCTGGAATCTGCCAGCTGTCCCTTGGAAACCCTATGAGGTAGTTCTACTCTGTCCTACAGGGTCACTATGAGTCAGAATCGACTTGACAGCAATGGCTTTTTTTTTTTTTAATTCAAGAGAAGCGGTAAATGCAGATTTGCATATGAACTGCCCTGATTTTAACTGTGTTTATAGATATTTTAAACGACTTGATGGGCCAACGCTAAAAACATGTGTGGGCTATGAAGTTCCCAACTTCTGCTTTAGATATTCTAAAACTCAGGCCAAGTTAAAGCCAGACAGTCAGAGATCTTTGTATTTCCATTGTTTCTACATCTGTAAAATGGGAATAACATACCACCAATGCCATATGTGAGGATTAAATGAATTAATACGTGCAGGTTTAGGAGAGTATTTGACACAGAGTACGCACTCGATGAACCTTGATTGTTGTGAAGATTTCATGAGCTAATGAAGGAGAAGAGGAACAGTAAACTGTAATGTGTTGTATCCCTGTGAAGGATTTACGGGTTGAAAATTGGATGTTTTTTGTTTTTTTAAAGTTACTTATTTTTCTTTTTTTATTGCACTTTAGATGAAGCTTTACAGAAAGAACCAGCTTCTCATTAAACAGTTAGTACACATACTGTTTTATGACATTGGTTGACAATCCCATGACATGTCAACGCTCTCCCTTCTGGACCTTGCATCCCCTATTACCAGCTTTCCTGACCCCTCCTGCCTTCTAGGCCTTGCCCCTGGGCTGGCTGGATGTTGTTCTTCTTGTTAGTTGCTGCCGAGTCCGAGTCCACTCTGACTCATGGCCACTTTATGTGTAACAGAATGAAATGTTGCCGGGTCCTGTACCATCTTCATGACTGTTGGTATGTTTGAGTCCATTGCTGTGGCTATGGTTAACCCATCTCACTGAGGATTTCCTTCATTCTTGCTGACCCTCCACGTTACCAAACATGTGTCCTTTTCTAGTCATTGGTCTTTCCCGATGACACGTACAAAGTAAGTGAGCCAAGGTCTTACCATCCTTGCTTCTAAGGAGCATTTTGGCTGCATTTCTTTTAAGACTGATTTGTTTGTTCTCCTGGCAGTCCACAGTATAACTAATATTCTTCACCAACACCGCATTTCAAATATGTCAATCCCTTCTACCGTCTTCCTTTTTCATTTCTCAGCTTTCTTGTGCATATGAGGCAATCCAAAAGACCATGGCTTGGGTCCCAGATACTGGACAGCTGTGGGACTGTGTCCAGTATCAGACTATGGCTGTTCCCAAACTATAGTGCCCCCAGTCCCCCTTTCCTCTTCTCCCCTCCCCATATCCTCTTCCCACACCCTTGCTTCCCACTCCTCCCCAATTCAACCTGCAGCCCCTGTGATTCAATGGTTCACAAACCTGACTGCACATAGAAAGCTTTCTTAAACCTACATATTTTAGGGCTCCACTTCAGAACAGGAAGTCAGAAATCCTGCGGTGAGTTCCAAGAACCTGTGATTTTATTAAAGTTCCTCATATGATTTTGGGTATCTAGATCAGCTGGAGTTTGAAAACCATCACCTTGTTTTGTCCCATGTTGTAAAGGGATGAAATGGACACCTAAGTGAATCCTGTCTCTTCCAGGAAGCCTCCTGTGCTCGTGAATCCATTGTTCATTTTTTCAACAGACATTTACTGGGGGCTCATAGTGTACGAGGCATTCTGCTAGGCCCTAGGGGAACCTAGGAGAATAAAACTAGGCTTTGGATCTGGCAGAGCACCCAATCTGATGGGGTAGACAGGCCTGTAGGCAGTCAAAGACATGGATGGGGGTAATAGGACAATGTGGGAACACACAGGGACTTCGGAGGATGGGGGGTCAGGAACATCTTCCCAGCGGAAGGAACTGATATCTATGCTGAGACCTGAAGGTTCAGCAGGAATCAGCCAGGAGAAGAGAGGCAGAAGGAAGAGTGTTCCAGCTGAAGGAACAGCATATGCAAAGGCCCGGAGCCTGGCCACACAGTATACCGATTTTACTTATATTTGACTGTATTAAATTCCAGATTTTCCTGGAAGTATCACGGGACTTTTCTGATTGTTCCATGAATGATGAATGATTTCTCTTGCTGCTAAAAAGCTGATGAGATGTTTAAGTACAGGAACTTTGCCTTCCATTTTTTCCAACTCACGCACCTCTAACATGAGACTAGGCCTATGAGAAGGAAAGAAACTCACTTTCATGAAGCCCCTTCTATGTAGCAGACCACTATTATTCCCACTTCATAAACAGGGAAATTGAAATTCAGAGTGCTTAAGTAAGTTTCTCTGCATTACACGGCAAACAAGTCATCAAAACTGACACCAAGTCTTCATTCCTTTACCTAAACTTGTTACTCTTTGTCAATTGTATCTGAAGGACTGTATAACATAGTGGTTAGAAACTCAGACTCTGAGGTCAGACCTCAAATTCCAGCCCTGCCACCTACTAACTGTGTGACCTCGGGAAAATGACTTAATTTCTTGTGCCCCAGTTTCTTCATCTGCAAAATGGGGGTGATAATAACAGCATCTTCTTCACAGGGTTGCTGGCACAGTGGTTAAGCGTTTGGCTGCTAATGAAATGATCAGGAGTTAGAACCACTGACTTTGGAAAGTTCTATCTGTTCTATAGGGTCACTATGAGTCAGGATTGACTTGGCGGCAATGGGTTTGGTTTTAGGTTTTGGGCTATCTGGAAAGTGGTGAGCATCTGGCACATAGAAAGTGCTCTGTAGGTTCTAACTATCATTATCATTAGAGTAAGCACTTACTATGTGCAAGGGAATGTACGCATTAGGCATTTTTCCAGCTGTTGTGGAACAACAATAAATGAATATGGGACATGGGATATGTAACTGGCTCTAGGATACAACTGTCTGTTTGGAAGGTCAGAACAAAACTTAGCTCCAGGATGTGAGGAAAGGGGGGCTGGGGGCGCTATAGTTTGGGAACAGCCATAGTCTGATGCTGGACACAGTCCCATAGCTGTCCAGTATCTGGGACCCAAGCCATGGTCTTTTAGATTGCCTCATATGCACAAGAAAGCTGAGAAATAAAAAAGGAAGACAGTAGAAGGATTGATGTATTTGAAATGTGGTGTTGGTGAAGAATGTTAGAGATAATGTGGACTGCCAGAAGAACATGCCCTGTGATGTCTGAGGTTTGTTTTCAGAGGCCCAGTTCATGGGTCTGGGCCCGTGTGGCTCTTTCACAAAAGAGGAGCAAATGGGAGACACGGAGATGGAGGGACAGAGCTGCCCTAGCCAGAGGCCTGGGAGATGGCTGTGATCTGGGCGGCTGTTAGTGACCACCACATTCAAGCCCTTCTCCTGCTGGATCTCTGCCAACTTTTCTGAGAAGCGGGGTCGTGTGCCTGCTCCCAGGTTGTTACATGGTATTCACTGGAGCCCTAGAAACTCAGGGTTCACTTTGAGGGCGGCAGGAAGGGATTCAAACGGACCAGGCTCTTAGGCTCTCCCCACTCTACAACCTGAGTTCTGCCAGAGAAGCTCCATTTTGGCCTTTGGATAAAGCATGTAGTGAAAGGAGTCCACGGTTCAAAAATTTCAAAAAGGACCAGACCAGTGTGTTTCAAACTGCAGTTTTCACCCATGAATGGTTCACGTATTCAATTTATTGAGTTTTATTAGGGCAACACCAGCTGATACACAAACAAACTCACATGGAAGTTAGTTGATTTACTCCCCTCACATAGTTATCCAGGGACCCAGGCTCTTCCATCTTGTCTCCATTATCTTCAACATGTGACTTCCAAGGTTGTCAGGCTTATCTGCATCAAGCTGGTGGGAAGGGTGGAGATGCTCTACCACCTTGGCCCAGAAGTGACATCACTTCTACTCACACTCCATTGCTGAGAACTAGTCACATGGCCCCGCCAAATGCAAAGGAGTCTGGGATCTGTGATCCCAAGCTGGGCAACTGTTTTCCAGGAATGTTGTTGTTACTTGCTGCCAAGTCAGCCCTGACTCATGGTGTCCTTGTGTATAAGAGAACAAAATCTTGCCCAGTCCTGCACCATTTCATGATCGTTGGGATGTTTGAGCCCATTGCTGTGGCTGTTGTGTAGTACCTTCCAACCTAGGGGACTCATCTTCCAGTACTACGTCAGACAACGTTCTGTTGCGATCCATAGGGTATTCATTGGTTCATTTTCAGAAGTAGGTCACCAGGCCTTTCTTCCTAGTTTTCTTAATCTGGAAGCTCTGCTGAAACCTCTCCTCTATGGGTAACCCTGCTGGAACACTGGTCGTGTAGCTTCCAGCATGATAGTGGCACGTAAACCACCACAGTACGAATAGTTCTACACTATGGAAGGAGGCACGTGAATTTGTTGGTACACAGTTAGCTAACTCTGCCACAGGGCCATGAATACATACATACTTTTGAAATGCACAGAATGAGAGTTCTCAAGTTGACATAAGAAAGCCCAGTCTTAGTTCTTTTATGTTCTTGTTTCAGTTAGAACCCAGAGGAGAAGTCAACTACATATAGCAACGTGAATACGCAATTGCATTAGGGCAAATGTTTCAACAAAATATGTACAGATAGGTAGATAAATATAGATAAAGCGAATGTGACAGAATGCTACCAGTTGGTGATCTAGGGGAAGGAGCCATTAGTGTGTACTGGACTATTCTTTCAGCCTTTAGAAGGTTTAAAATTTTTCCAAGCAAAACGTCGGGGGAAAATTTAATTGTTGGAATTTACTAGACTTAGAAGTAGAATAAGATAAGATATAAATAGAATAAGGCTTAACTTAAGCTTAAGGTGTTTGAATTATAACTTTAACACAGGAATCAGAATCTTTTTCTAAAAAAAGCCAAATAGTAAATACTTTAAGCTTTGCAAGCCAGATAGGCTTTGTGGCAACTCCCTAGCTCTGCTGTTGTAGCAGGAAAGCAACCATAGACAATAAATACATGAATAAGCGTGGCTGTGTTCCAATTAAACTTTATTTACAAAAAAGAACAGTGGAACTTTCACTAAATGCATAATAAAAATTAAAAAACAAAAAACAAGCAGTGAGCCAGATTTGGCCCAGGGGGCATAGTTTGCCAAACTTAGCTTGAATATATTGAATGTTATAGTTTTTAAGGCCATTGAAACACATCTTTTTGTTTTTAAGCAGATATCCCTGATGGACAATTGGGCACTCTTCACTAGCAATTATAGATGGGCAGTGGCCAAGCTCTTAGGGATCCCAGGTCTGCAAACACACAGCACTCTGTAACCTCGCTGCTGCACAAAATAATCTCAGCCCATTTGCTGTTTGCCTCATCCATTGCTTTCCTTTGTCTTCATTTCTTGCCTTTTCTTTTACTAGAAATGTACTGTTTAAAAATATTTTTAATCAAGAGCTGATGTTCATACAGAAAAGGGCCTGAATCATAAACACATGGTAAAATTTCACAAGATGGCCACTTTAGAACAATGAAATAGAAGACCGCAGAGTGCATTCTATGTAAAAAGTTTTGTGTGTGTGTGAAACTTTGGTTTTCTTTATACATGTTTATGGATATGTGTTGGGAGGTTGTGATAATAGAAAAAAATGTATAAGGCACTGATATGTTTTGTACGTGTTAACTCCTGAGCCTCACAATGACCGTCTGAGGTAGATGTTGGTATTATTAATATCATTCCCATGTACAGATGAGGATAGGGAGGCACAGAGAGGTTAAGACACCCACCCAAAGCGAGACAGCACAGGCGGCAAGAGACGATGCTGAGGCTTCAGTCCCACAGTCAGACCCTGAGCCTGTGTTTTGGCCAACACCCCCTCACTGCCTCTGCACGTGAAGTCTGTGATGCAAAAGGTCCTTCTTACTGAAGGTCATGGCCAAAGGGTTTAAATACCTCTGGTCAGAATGTTCCCACCTTTCATTAGGTGTGCCCACGGGGCACAGGGGCCAATTTCAGGTAGGACATGGCCAAATATTTTTTAATTTTTTGTATTTCTTTTACTGTGTATTAAAACATTTATAACTAGCCATCAGAACAGTAATATACAATTTCTTTTAAAAAATTCATGTGTGTGTCTTCAAAAGAAAGAAAAATGTTCACTAAATAATTATAAGTAAATAAAGCACAGGGAATAGGCAAATGGTAAAAATCATGAAGAGCAATACAAATGTCTGGGCTTTGGTGACAGACACTGAATCTGGCCTCGGAAGACCCAGATCTGGGGCTCAGCTCATGCATTTTCTAGTTCTATTTTATCACTCCTTGTGTTTTGCCGTTGAGCCAATTCTGCTCACGGATATCCCATGTGTCACAGAATCCCATTGCTGTCGCATCAATTCCGACTCATAGTGACCCTATACGACAGAGTAGAACTGCCCTCTCAGGGTTTCCAAGGCTGTAAATCTTTATGGAAGCAGACTGCCACATCTTTCCTCCCTCGGAGCAGCTAGTGGATTCAAACCGCCAACCTTTCGGTTAGCAGCTGAGTGCTTAACCACTGTACCACCAGGGTGCCTTTGTTACAGAATATGACTGCTCAATAGGGTTTTCTGGGCTATAATCTTTTTTTTTTTTTTTTTAATTGTACTTTAGATGAAGGTTTACAGAGCAAGTTAGTTTCTCATAAAACAATACACATATTGTTTTGTGACATTGGTTGCCAACCCCACAACATGTCAACACTCTCCCCTTCTTGACAATGGGTTCTCCGTTACCAGCTTCCTGTCTCCTCCTGCCTTCTCGTCCTTGCCCCTGGTCTAGTGTGCCCATTTAGTCTCGTTTTGTTTTATGGGCCTGTCTAATCTTTGGCTGAAGGATGAACCTCAGGAGTGACTTCAGTACTGAGTTAAAAGGGTATGGGGGGGCATACTCTTGGGGTTTCTCCAGTCTCTGTAAACCAGCAAGTCTGTTTTTTTGTGTGTGTGTGAGTTAGAATTTTGTTCTAGATTTATCTCCAGCTCTGTCCAGGACCCTCTATTGTGATCCCTGTCAGAGCAGTTGGTGGTGGCAGCTGGGTACCATCTAGTTGTGCTAGACTAAGTCTTGTAGAGGCTGTGGTAGTTGTGGCCCATTAGTCCTTTGGACTAATCTTTCCCTTGTGTCTTTGGTTTTCTTCATCCTCCCTTGCTCCAGACAGGATGAGACCAGTGGAGTATCTTAGATGGACTGGGCTATGATCTTAATGGAAGCAGATGGCCAGGTCTTTTTCTTCCACGTAGCATTGGGTAGGTTTGAGCCACCAACTTTTATGTTAGCAGTGGAGCGCAAACCTATTATCGGCCAGGCACAGTTCTAAGCGCTTTACAAAAATTAGCTCCTTTAATCCTCGCAACTGCCCTTTGAGGTACATACTGTCATCATATCCATTTCTCAGGAGAAGGAACTAAGGCTCAGAGAGGTTACTCGACTTACCCAAAACTATCCAGCCCACAAGTGGCAGAGCTGGCGCTCGAACCCAGGCAGTTGTATTAGGTTAATACTAGGGAGCCTGGCTCCTTCCATCCTGGCTGGAAGTGGGTTTTATTTTAACCACTATGCCATACATGGTGATGGGTGGAACTTCTTTGTCATTCTGGGCTCCATGTTCTCCACTGAAAGTGGGGTTCCTAATGTCAATTCTGCTTCCCTCTCAGGATAGCTCTGCAGATCGAGGGGATGGATGCAAAGATCTTCTGCAAACTGCCAATGGTTTTATTGCATGTAAAGTGTTGGTGGTATTATCATACGCCAACATGGTGGAGTTGCCATGAGGATTAATTGAGACAGGCATGGAAAAGCCTTGGATCTGGTATAGACAATGCCAGTTGTGAATAATAGAGATGTGGCTGTGCTAATGAAAACACAGAACATTGATTTACCTTCAGATTGGAATACAGTTCTATAGGATCTTTCCTACTAGGAAGTTAATTCATTATATACAAAACAGAATAATCAAGAAGTAGCAGTATAACCATGATATTTAGGAATACAGAGTTGAAAGTGTTGTTTCTGGCCAGTGGAAATCAAGTTCAGGTAAGAATGGGTGGGCAACTACTGTTATTTATTCTAGTCCTTGTAGAAATATTTGAACTTTTAAACCATGTACATATACAGCTTTGATTAATACATTAAAATTAAATTAGAAAAGGGAATAATTAAACACAGTTTTGAACACTCTCAAATGTACCTGAAAACACATGCAAGAGTCTTGGGGCAGAGAGTTATGGAGAGAAAAGGCAGAGTTAAGTTTAGAGGAGAAATTTCAGGGTATAAGCTCCCTCCTGAAAACCCTCCAATGGCTTTGTATCACACTTAAAATAAAACTTGAACTCTTTTCTCTGACCTAAAAGGCCCCACAAAATCTGACCGCCGTTGACTCCATTCTTGCTTTGGCACACAGGCCTTCTTGCTATACTTCAAACACATTCCTGCCTCAGGGCCTTTGCACTGGCCTTCTCTCTGCTAGAAGATCCTCTCCCAGGTCTCCCCATAGCTGATCTCTCCTAATAGTTTGGGTCTCAGCTCAAATGATTCCTCCTCAGAAAGGCCTTCCTTTACCACCCAAATCTAAGGCTGCCCCACCTCCACCCCTATCACTTTCGATCCCATCATCCTTCACAGCCCCCATCACCCCCTGAAATTATGCATGTGTTATCTGTTTGCCATCTATCTTCCCTACTACAATGTAAGTTCCATTGGCGCAGGGAACTTGGCTGTCTTCTTCCCTGCTGTAGCCCCAACAAGGAGACTAGTGCTTGGCACACAGTAGGCGTTCCAGGAATACTTGTGGAATGGCCGGATGCAGATGGGGAAGGGCTGAGCGGCTGGAGGGGCCAGCAGCGTGGGGAGAAAGCTGCAGCCTTCCGCCTTGGTCCTACCTTGGGTAAACAGGCCTCCCTTCACCCAGACAGTCACTGTTTGACAACTGTCTGCCATAGGGCCGGCCAAGCCCGGACCGCCACACTGCCAAGGCCCCACGATTCCCTGGAACAGGTAGCTGAGGCAGCTGCACCTAGGGAGAGCTTGTGAAAGAACAGGTCAGAAAGTTATCCAAACAGGCAAGAGGAAGGGCGGAGGAGGTGGTGAGACAGAGAGAGAGTAGTTAGCCTTTCCCTGAGCAGAGCCCAGAGGAGCTGGAGGGAGGCCTTGGCACACGCAGTAGACGGCCTCCAGGGCGGGCCTGGTCTCCAGTCTCAGCTCTTTGTGGATTCAGCCCTAGGAGCAGGGAGACCCAGATTCTCGATCCAGCCCTGAACATGAACTTGTGGAGGGACCATGGCCAATGCCCTCTCTAGGCCTCCATTTCCCTGCCTGTAAATTGAGGGGCAGTGGGCAGATGAATGGTTTTCAAACTTAAAACAAACACACAAAAATGGCAGTGATCTTCTTTCTCAACAACAACAAAAATCCCTGAAGGAGCAGGAGAGCAGTGGGGATGCAGACCCCAAATTCTAGTAAAAAGACCAGACTTAATGGTCTGACGGAGACCAGAGGGATCCCGGAGGTCATGGTCCACAGACCTTCTGTTAGCCCAAGACAGAAACCATTCTTGAAGCCAACTCTTCAGACAGGGATTGGACTGGACTATAAGGCAGAAAATGATACTGGTGAGGAGTGGGCTTCTTGGATCAAGTAGACATGTGAGACTATGTGGGCAGCTCCTGTCTGGAGGGGACATGTAAAGGCAAAGGGGGAGAGGAGCCGGTTGAACAGATGCAGAAACACAGGGTGGAGAGAAGAAATGTGCTGTCTCATTAGGGGGAGAGCAACTAGGAGTATATAAAAAAAATATAGCAAGGTGTATATAAGGTTTTGTATGAGAAGCTGACTTGATTTGTAAACTTTCACTTAAAGCACAATAAAAATTAAAAAATATATCTTATCTGGAGGATAATCCACAAGAATGATAAAATTGGAGGTGCTCAGGTAGAAGCAGGAATGGAGGTGTGAGAAACTGCCCACCCAGCAGCCCTTGGCCCTTCAAAGTAGCCATAGTGTGAAAACCACCAGGGTACTCGGTCTCTGAGGTTCTTTATCCACTGTGAAGTGGAAGGGAGTGTAACAACAGGAAGCATCTAGAGAGGGTGGCAGAGTCTGGTGGTTCAGCGTTGACAACAGTCTTAAAATCAAACATAGACCCAGGTTCAAGTACCACGATGTAACCTTGGGCAATTTATTCCACCTTTCTGAGCCTTAGTGAACCTAGCATCAGAAAACAGAACCTATCTCATGGTGACATCAGAAGGTGATTAACACAAACCTGGCACCTAGTAAACTCTCAACAAAACCAGTTGCCGCGAGGGTGAGAATATACCATTCCAAAAATGTGATCAATGTCACTAAATGATATGTGTAGAAACTGTGGAACTGGTGTGTGTTTCACTGTGTACATTCTCAACAACAATAACGAAATAAATGAAATTCTATATATTAAAAAAAACAGTTGCCATCAAGTTGATTTTGACTCGTGGCAACCCCATGTGTGTCAGAGTAGAACTACTCTACAATGTTTTCAATGGTTGATTTTCCGGAAGTAGATTGCCAGGCCTTTCTTCAGAGGTGCCTCTGGGTGGACTCAAACCTTCAACTTCTCGGTTAGCAGGCAATTGCTAACTGAGACCATTTGCACCACCTAGAGACTCTGAAAAGCTCAATAATAGCAGCTAAAAAAAAAAAAATCAACGTTGATTATTAGCTAGCGTGGCAGAAATGACCTAGAATGGGAGCCTAAAGACTCAGTTATTTGTCTTTGCTGTGAGTTAGGAACATATTTAGCCAGTTTGAACCTCAGTTTCCACCTCTGTGACATATGGTCCAAAGGACCCTGGTGGCACAGTGGTTAAAGTGCTCAGCTGCTAACCAAAATGTCGGTGGTTTGAACCCACCAGCCACTCCACAGGAGAAAAGACTGGTGATGTAAGATTACAAGCCTAGGTAACCCTATGAGGCAGTTCTACTCTGTCCTATAGGGTAGCTATGAGTCAGAATCAACTTGACGGCAACAGGTTTGTGTTTATTTGGGTCAGAACATTTAAAATTACATGTTACTCGCTTTATATTTCTATTAGAGGACGCTGCTCTAGCCCCACAGATTCTATTGCAGGAACCAGACTCACTAACTCACTCTGCCTCCATTTCCCATTCCGGAATAGACCTCTAGTCCTATCCAAACCTCTTGGGCTTCTGTCCATCACTGACTTTTCCTCCACACTCCACCATTATTATCTGTGACGTCCCCATCCTTGTGGCCTGGTCACCTGTTTGTCGGGAGGACCCAGGCTCCAGAACTCCAGGCCTGTCTTCTAGAATTCTACACTTGGGAAATCTCGCCTCCCAGCCCCCATCTGGTAGCCATTGTGTTTTCTTTATCAGACATTCATATAAAACAATAGTCAATTTGAAACTTAATTACACACCCTTTCTTCTGTTTCCAGCCTGCTGAATTTACCCCAAATCCAGTGATTTGGGGGGCGGGGTTGGTGTGGCGGTGAGGCTGGTTTTTCCCTTCTCCAGGGCTGGTTTTTCCCTTCTCCAGGGCAGTCATAGTTTTTGGAGATCTTGTTGACTGAGCTGGGGGAGGGACACAGACCTTTTTGCAGTGAAGGCACTAACTTTTTGGCGGGACCAATATCCACAGCTCTTCTGGGGAGATGAAGGCATCCAGAAGGATTTAGGGAGCTGGGGGAAAGGAATCTTGGCAGGGGTGAAGACCCCCTTCAAATATACCCATTGTGTCCAGTCAATTCTGACTCATAGCAACCCTATAGGACAGAGTAGAACTGCTCCATAGGGTTTCCAAGGCTGTAAATCTTTACGGAAGCAAACCGCCGCTGCTTTCTCCTGAGTAGTGGCTGGTAGGTTCAAACCACTGTGCCACCAGGGCTCCCCTCCACCCTTCAAATAGGAAGGAATCATATGGGTAGTAGAAGAGTTAGGCAGGCTTAGTTGTTGTTGTTGGGTGCCCCCGAGTTGATTTTTGATTCCTAGTGACCTCATGTGACAGAATAGAATTGCTCCATAGGGTTTCCTAGGCTGTAATCTGGTGGCTCAATTGTTAAGCACTTGGCTGCTAGCTGCTAACTGAAAGGTTGGTGGTTCGAAACTACCCAGAGGCTCAGCTAGAGAAAGTCCTGGCAATTTGCTTTCCTAAAGATTACAGCCTAAGAAACCCTATGAGGCAGTTCTACTCTGTCATATAGGGTCGCAATGAGTCAGAATCAACTCGATGGCACACAGCAATAACAATCTTTACGCAAGCAGATTGCCAGGTCTTTCTCCCATGGAGCTGCTGGGTGTTAGCTGCTGGGTTTAGGTTAGCAGCTGAGCACTTAACCATTGTGCCATCAGGGCTCCTTGACTTATGTTAGAGCCACACAAATTATGTGACTTTGGACAAGTGACTTTACCTCTCTGACCCTTAGTCTCCTTATCTGTAAAATGGGGGTAAGAACAGACCTGCCTCATGCATTAGTGAGAGTTAAAATGAGATCTCCTGGCACAGTGCTGCATACCTTTGGTGCTCCACAAATACTGCTATCATCATACCTTTTGAAAAAGTGCCCAAAGTGGTATTTGGAGTAAATTCAATTCTTTTATTTTGCTTCTCTGCATTTTTGTAATTCTTCAACCGTGAATCTGCTTTAGTCAAATAATTAAAAGATAGTTGAGGGAGGAGGAATGAAACTAAGTAGAAAAGCCATCCTGACATTGGGCTCCAACATGGGCTTTAGAGCTGGAAGCAGGTAAGGGATCTTTAGTAACAAATTTTACACACCCATTTAATAGCTTAATAAATGGAGGACCCAAGAGGAAAAGTCATACAGCTGGTAAATGGCAGAGCCAGAACTGGGATGGCAGGGTACAAGAATTGGAAGGACCTTCAAGATTGGTTGACCAGCCTTTCCCAAAGTGAGGCCATTCAGAAAAAAAAAAAAAGAGTTCTGTCTTAAGATGTTTGAAAAATGCTGAATTAAAGAAAGATGGACAAATTTCATCACTGGAGAACTTCTCAGAGCCCTTAACACATCACTTGTGTTGGGCGTTCCCAGAGGGGCTTATAGGTGCAGGTTTCCCAATTACTAATCACAAAGCCCCTTTGCAAACACAAACCCCATTAAAGCACTCCTGGGCCCCAAACGACGCTGAGAAATGGTATTATATCTTATGTATGTTCCAAGATTTTTAAAAAATAGTTTCATTGACATTTTAAATTATACCTTTTTTAAAAATTACACTGCCAAATTGTTGTTGGTATATCGAAAGGTAGCTCATTTTTTTTATAGACTCTTTTCTCCCTCTCTTTTTTTTTTTAGTAAAAAATATTAGGAACAAGCAGAAAAATGTAGAGAATAATATTGGGAACCCTGATGTACTCACCACAGGGTTTTGTCAAGTCCTACCACATGGCTGTATTTTCTTTGGATTTGTTCTTTGTTTTAATGAGAAATGAAACATGTACCCTTCCCCAATCCCATCACCCTGTCACCCTTTTCAGAGGTATTCCTGTCCCCAACATTCAGTGTTTATCATTACTGGGCATGTTTTTATACTTTTACTGCTTATGTCTATATAAACAATATGCAGTATTATTTAAGGAGCCTAGTGGTGCAACAGTTAAGCACTTGGCTACTAACCTAAGTTTAGCAATTCAAACCTACCAACCGGCTGCCTGGGAGAAAGACCCGGCAATCTGCTCCCACAAAGATTATAGCCTAGAAAACCCTATGGGGCAGTTCTACTCCATCACATGAGGTCACTATGAGCTGAAATCAACTCAATGGCACCTAACACCAACAATATTATTTTGCATATCTGATCATTTTTTTTTTATGTATATATCCTTTATCACCTTCCTTTTATTCACTCCGCTTCACACCTTTTGGATCTTTCCATTCTGATTGATGTAAGCAGTTGCTAGATCATTCACTTAAAATGCTCTGTGAATATCCCAAGTATATTTATTTTATTTCTAGCAATTGAGTTGTTTCCCAGTTTTTCACTGTTTCAAACAACGTTACTAAGGACATTTTTGCACCTGGGCTTGGGCGTCTCTCTATGGTCTCAAGTAGGAGAATTTCTGGAAGGTAGGGAACAGGCACTCAGCCTTTCTTGAGGTATCAGCAAACTGTTCTCTCTCCTACAACTAGGGCTTCAGTGAGTCCTGTGGCGGGGTCGCAGTTGCTCCACTTTCTCGCTGCCCCGTCCTAGTTTCTGTAAGATGAAGAATGTAAAATGATACTTCATTGTTGTAATTTGCATTTCCCCTGACCTGGAGAGGGAGGAGCTCTTTCATGTTTATTGTCATTTGGGTTTCCTGCTCTGTGAGTGTGCTTGTCCATAGCCTTTCCTCCTTTTTTCACTGTGTTGCTTATTATTTCTTCTTGAGATGATTCCTTTTCCAGTTGTAGCAATGGAAAATATCTTAGATCAGTCTGCAGCTTATCTTTTCACTGTCTTTACAGCGTCTTGTACAGAAGTTTGCGATTTTAATGCAGTTAAATTTTAGTTAAATTATAAATAAGGTTGTTAAATTTAACACTTTTCCTTTAGGGTTTGTGCTTTTTGGATCTTAGCTATGAAATCTTTCCATGCCCTGAGATCATAAAGATATTATCCTAAATGTTTTCTGTAAGTTTTTAAGTGTTATTTTTCATATTTGGGTCTTTATTCCATAGAAATTGATTCTTTGTGTGTCGTGTGAGGTAGGGAATGCCGTTATTCTTCCTCACATGGATAACCAATTGGCACCATTTATTGAATAGAACATCTTTTCTCTGTTGCTGTTAGGTGCCCTGGAGTCTCAACCCCGCCTGACAGAGTAGAGTTTCCTACTCTGTAGTCTTTACAGAAGCAAGTCGCAAAGTCTTTTCTCCTGCGGAGCTTCTTGGTGGGTTCAAACCACCAACATTTCGGTTAGCAGCTGAGCGCTTAACAGTTTCACCACCAGGACACCTCATTTTTTCTCTAAACCAAAACCAAAAACCCACTGCCGCCGAGTTGATTCTGACTCACAGAGACCCTATAGAACAGAGTAGAACTGCCCCATAGAGTTTCCAAGGAGCACCTGGCAGATTTGAACTGCCACCCTCTTGGTTAGCAGCCGTAGCACTTAACCACCACGCCACCAGGGCTTCCATCTTTTCTCTACCGAAATACAAATGCCATCTCTGTTGTTTCCCACTTTTAAATACCGGTCGTTCTGCTTCTAGACCCTTTACACTGTTCTACTTGTCTGTTTGTTCCTGCAAATAGCTCAGCACTGTCCAGTAGATATGTAACATAAGCCACGTGTATCATTTTAAGTTTTCTAGTAGCCATGATTTAAAAAATATATATATAAAACAAGTGAGTACATCTCTAAAAAACCAAACAAAACAAACCCACTACCGTTGAGTCAATTCCAACTCATAGCGATCTTATAAGACAGAGTAGAACTGCGCCACAGTCTCCAAAGAGCTGCTGGTGGATTTGAACTGCCAACCTTTTGGTTAGCTGCCAAATACTTAACCACTGAGTTATTAGGGCTCCAACTGCATCTATAATTCTATCAAAATAAAAATGTTAATTTTTTTCAAAATTTCATTGTGGCGAAATATATATAACAAAACATTTGCCATTTCAACCACTTTTCCTTTTTGTTTAATTGTGCTTGAGGTGAAAGTTTACAGTTCAAGTTAATTTCTCATTGAGTAATTTATACACATGTTGTTTTGTGACATTGGATGCAATCCCCATAATATGACAGTACGCTTTCCACCCCAGGTTCCCTATGTCCATTCATGCAGTTCCTGTCCCTTCCTGCTTTCTCGTCTTGCTTTTGGACCGGAGTTGCCCATTTGGTCTCATATATTTGATTGAATGCAGAAGTGCGTTCCTCACATGTGTCATTTTTCATTTATAGGCCTGTCTGATCCTTGTCTAAAAAGTGGGCTTCAGAAACGGTTTCATTTCTGAGTTAGCAGAGCACCCGGGGGCCGTAGTTTCGGGGTTCCTCCAGTCTCTGTCAAACCAGTAAGTCTGATTTTTTTTATGTGAATTTGAATTAGGTTCTGCATAATTCTCCTGCTGTGTCCGGAACTCTCTGTTGTGATTCCTGTCAGGGCAGTTGTTGGTGGTACCTAGGCACCATTTAGTTCTTCTGGTCTCAGGCTGGTGGAGTCTCTGTTTCATCTGGTCCTTTAGTCCTTTGGGCTGATATTTTCCTTGTGTCTTTGGTTTTCTTCATTCTCCTTTGCTCTGCATGGGATGGGACCAGTAGATGTATCTTAGATGGCTGCTTACAAGCTTTTAAGATCCCAGAGGCTACTCATCAAAGTGAGATGTAAAACATTTTCTTTATGAACTATGTTATGCCAATTTACTTAGAAGTCCTGCGAGACTATGGTCTTCAGGCCCCAGCCCCAGCTACTCGGTCCCTCAAAGTGCTTGAATGTGTCTAGAAAACTTCTATGCTTTTGTTTTGGCCCAGTTGTGCTGACTTCCCCTGTACTGTGTGTTGTCCTTCCCTTCACTGAAGTTAACGCGTGTCTACTCTCCAGTTAGTGATTTTTCCTCCCCTCCCTCCCCACACTCATAACCATCAAAGAATGTTTTTTTCTATATGTAAACCTTTTCTCTGGAAAAACTCGTGGCATAGTGGTTAAGTGCTATGGCTGCTAACCAAAGGGTCAGCGGTTCGAATCCACCAGGCGCTCCTTGGAAACTCTATGGGACAGTTCTACTCTGTCCTATAGGGTCGCTATGAGTCGGAATCGACTCGACTGCACTGGGTTTGGTTTTTTTTGTGTGTGTGTGTGTAAACCTTTTCTTGAGTTCTTATAATAGCGATCTCGTACAATATATGCCCTTTGGTGACTGACTTATTTTACTCAGCATAATGCCCTCCAGGTTCATCCATGTTGAGAGATATTCCTCGAACTCATCATTTGTTTTTATCGTTGCATAGTATTCCATTGTACTGTAATTTGTTTATCCATTCCTCTGTCGATGTGCATTTATGTTGTTACCATCTTTTTGCTATTGTGAATAGTGCTGTAGTGAATATGTCTATTCGTGTGTCGGCTCTTACTTCTCTAGGGTATATTCCTAGGAGTGGGATTGCTGGATCATATTGTATTTCTATTTCTAGCTTTTTACAGAAGTGCCATACTGTTTTCCAAAGTGACTGTAGCGCTTTACATTCTCACCAGCAGTGCGTAGGAGTTCCAATCGCCCCACAACCTCTCTAACGTTTGTTATTTTGTGTTTTTTGGATTAGTGCCAGTATTGTCAGGTGAGATGGTTTTAGTTTGTATGTCTCTAATGGCTTAAGATCGTGAGCGTTTCCTCATATGTCTGTTAGCCACCTGAATGTCTTCTTTTTTTTTAAAATTGTATTTTAGATGAAGGTTTACAGAGCAAATTAGTTTCTCATTAAATAATACACATTTTATTTTGTGACATTGGTTGCCAACCCCACAACATGTCAGCACTCTCCCCTTCTGGACCTTGGGTTCCCTGCTACCGGCTTTCCTGTCTCCTCCTGCTCTCTCATCCTTGCCCCTGACCTGGTGTGCCCAATTAGTCTCGTTTTCATCTCAACCATTCTTATGTGTACAATTAAAAAGTTTTGTTTTTAATTAAAGAGAAAAAATGACATTAATTTTAACAATATATTTTATTTAACCCTATATATCTAAAACATCATTTCAACATATAATCAATATAAAAGTAATTGAGGAGATATTTTGTATTCTTTTTTCCCCTAAATTTTATTTATTTTGTTGTTGTTGAGAGTATGGAAACCCTGGTGGCGTAGTGGTTAAGTGCTATGGCTGCTAACCAAAAAGTCTGTAGTTCAAATCCATGAGGCCCTCCTTGGAAAATCTGGGGCAGTTCTACTCTGTCTTATAGGGTTGCTATGAGTTGGAATTAACTTGATGGCAATGAGTTTTTTGTTACATAGCAAAAATATGCACCAGTTCAACAGTTTTCACATGTACAATTTAGTGACGTTGATTACATTCTTCAAGTTGTACTACCATTCTCACCCTTCTTTTGTGAGCTGTTCCTCCCCCATTAACAAAAACTCACTGCCCCATAAGGTTCCTATCTAATCTTTGGAGTTGCTGTTCTCACTATAATCCCATCTAAGCAGTTATTAAAAAAGCATAATGCTCAAGGCAGACCTTTATTTACTAGTTAAGCTAAACTATTACTTGGTTTTAAGAAGACTTCAGGGAATATTTTTGGTATAGTCTTCTTAAAATAAATTTTCGATATATTAAATCAATTGGTTCATATACACTAACATTGACAAATGAGAAAATGCAATTTAAAACTATTTATGATGGCAAATAGGTTTTTTTTTAATTTTCATACTAAAACAACCTGGTGCCACTGAGTCGATTCCAAATCACAGCAACCCTATAGGACAGAGTAGAACTGCCCATAGGGTTTCCAAGGAGCAGCTAGGGGAT
The DNA here is from genome assembly GCF_024166365.1 of Elephas maximus indicus. Lineage (NCBI taxonomy): Eukaryota > Metazoa > Chordata > Mammalia > Proboscidea > Elephantidae > Elephas > Elephas maximus. The sequence goes on along the minus strand of NC_064843.1, from coordinate 25,008,654 downwards.
TCAAACTGCTGACCTTTTGATTAGCAGCTGAACTCTTAACCACTTCACCACCAGGACTCAAAATATGGCATGTATTTTATACTTACTGGTCATCTCAGTTTGAAGTAGCCACATTTCAAGAGTTCAATAGCCACGTATGGCTACCATATTGGACAGAGTGTCTGTAGCTTTACATGCTGCGGAACGTGTCCCCCAAGGTTATTGTTGTTCTTTAAACTCATTTTGGCTATTTTATTCCCTTTGCTGACTTATAAAAAGTTTAGGGCAAGGTTGAGAAGGACAGAACAAAGGTTAGATACCCTTAGTATATTTGTCTCATCCACTAGATCACATAAATAACAACTACCATATTTTTGAGTACTTGCAATTTGCCGAGCACTATACTGACTGCTTTGTCCTGTTGGGCGTTTAACTGAAATTCATTGAATTTATTGATTAATTTGGGAAGGATTGAATCCTTCTACCATGAATATGATATATCTCTACATTTATATAGGTCTTCTTTTATATTTTCCAATGAAGTTTTATATTTTACACATAAAAATCTTTTGATAGATTAGTTTCTAGCTAACTTGTAATTGCTATTGTTATTGTTGATCCTAGTGTATATGAACTAGCTGATTTCAATATCTTAAAACTGTACCCAGCAATCTTGCTTAATTCTCTTATTAGACCCAAAGTTTGTACATAGATACTTTTGGAATATCTATGTCTTAGTTATCTAGTGGTGCTATAGTAGGAATACCACAAGTAGATGGCTTTAACAAACAGAAATTTATTCTTTTACAGTCTGGAAGGCCAGAAGTCCAAATTCAGAGCACCAGCTCCAGGGGAAGCCTTTCTGTCTCTGTTGGCTCTAGGGGAAGGTCCTCGTCATGGTCTAGGAGCTTCTCAGTGCAGAGACCCCTGGGTCCAAAGGACATGGTTCACTCCTGATGCTTTTCTTGGTGGTATGAGGTCCCTTTCCTCTCTGCTCAATTCTCTCTTTTACTTTTCAAAAGACATTGATTCAAGATACAACCTAATCCTGTAGATTAAGTCCTGCCTCATTAGCATAACTGCCTCTAACCCTGCCTCATTAACATCATAGAGGTTAGGATTTACAACTCAGAGGATAATCACATCAGATCACAAAATGGTGGATAACCACACAATACTGGAAATCATGGCCTAGCCAAGGTGATACACATTTTGAAGGGACACAATTCAACCCATAAAAAATACGTAACACATAAATGTATAATATATGAATATCTGTATCTATATATCCTCAGGAAGAGCCCCGGTGGCAGAGTAGATAAGTGTTCGGCTGCTAACTGAAAGGTAGGTGGTTCGAACCCACCAGCCACTCCACAGGAGAAAGATGTGGCAGTCTGCTTCCGTAAAGATCTGCAGCCTTGGAAACCCTATGGGGCAATTCTACTCTGTCCTATAGGATCGCTATGAGTTGGAATCGAATCGGTGGCAACGGGTTCGGTTTTTTGATTTATAAATCATTATATTGTTAATGAATAATGACAGTTTTCTTTCTTCCTAGAATTTCTTTCTTTCTTGTCTTACCACATTACTAGGGTTGCCAGTAAAATACCAAATAGAAGAAGCAGTAATAGGTATATCAGATAGAATTGAGTTTGCCCATGCGTAACAGAGACACAAAACAAGATAGAAGATTAGTTCTTACTTCTGGAAAAATCCAGAGGTAGGCAGTTTAAGGCTAGTATGGTAGCTGTGCCCCCACAGCAGTCCTCAGGAACCCAAGCTCCTCCCTGCTACTGCTCTCCCATCCACTTGAGGTCTTCATCCTCATGGCCCAAGATGGCCACCAGAGCCCCAGCCATGCATATGTGTTCCAGGCAGCAGGATGGAGAAAAGGGACAAAGAAGAAGAAGTAAAGTTCATCCTCCATTTGTCTTTTAAGAAAAATTCCTGGAAGCTGCCCCATTACATTTCTGATTATATTTCACTGGCCAGGCATATTCGCCATGGCTACACTTAGTATTAAGGGAAGCATGAGATAAATCGTTTTGCGGGGGGGCGGGGGGTGAGGGGGTGGAGGCGGACATTCATTGCCCAACTGAAAATTGGAAGCTTTATTACAAGGGACGAAGGGGAGACTAGATAATATAGGCCAACTCAGACCCTCTGCCCCAATGGACATTCTTGTCTTATTTCTGACTTTAAGGGGAAGTTTTGCCCCTTTAAGTATGATGTCTGCTTTAGGTTTTCGGTAGGTAACTTCTACTGGGTTATTAAAAGTCTCTTCTAGGTAAGCTAAGAGTTTTGTTTGTGTTTTAATCACAATGTTGAGTTGTCTTAATTGCTTTTTGTGCATCTACTGAGATAATCGCCCTTTTGTTTTTCCTTTAGTCTTCTAATGTATTAAGACATTTTCTAATATTAAACTATTTTTTGCATTCCTGGAATAAATCTAATTGGTTATGATGAAGTATGTATATTTTATTGCTGAATTTGATTTTGATAACCCTTGACTGAAGATTTTTACACCTGGGAGATGCTGCTTTGATTTGACCTTTGATCCATCGCTAAAATCCTCTCACCATCATCCCTGACACTGTTGTGATCCAAAGAGTTTTCATTGGCTAGTTTTTGGAAATAAATCACCAGGCCTTTCTTCCTTGTCTTAGTCTAGAAACTTTCCTGAAACCTGCCCACCATGGGTGACCCTGCTAGTATTTGAAATACCAGTGGCATAGCTTCTATCAGCATAGCAGCATACGAGCCACCACAGTAGGCAAACTGACAGAGAGCTGGTGGTCCATTTGGTTGGGGGTACTGTTATTTCGTAAGCAGTTTTCATTTGAACTCTGTGATCAGATTTTGTTTGTTCCTTGAAGGCGGATGAAGCAGTTTTGGTTTTCGCTGAGGTAGAATTTTGTTCTGCCATTAATTTGAAAAGATACCTAGGGAAGGGCAACTGTTGTTGTTGTTAGGTGCCATCGAGTCAGTTCTGACTCATAGTGAACCTCTGTACAACAGAACAAAATGCTGCCCAGTCCTGCGCCATCCTCACAATTGTTGCTATGTTTAAGCCCATTGTTGCGGCCACTGTGTCTATTCATCTTGTTGAGGGTTTCCTCTTTTTCGCTGACCCTCCACTTTACCAAACACAATGTCCTTCTCCAGGCACTGGTCCCTCCTGATAACATGTTCAAAATATGTGAAATGAAGTCTCACCATTTTTGCTTGTAAGGAGCATTTTGACTGTACTTCTTTCAAGACAGATTTGTTCCTTCTTCTGGCAGTCCGTGGTATATTTAATATTCTTCACCAACACCATAATTCAAATACATCAATTCTTCTTTGGTCTTCCTTATTCATTCTCCAGCTTTCACATACATATGAGGTGATTAAAGATACCATGGTTTGGGTCAGGTGCACCTTAGTCCTCGAAGTCACATCTTTGCTTTTTAACCCTTGAAAGATCTTTTGCAGCAGATATGCCCAAAGAAATACGTCATTTGATTTCTTGACTGCCGCTTCCATGAGCATTGATTGTAGGTCCAAGTAAAATGAAATCCTTGACAACTTCAGTATTTTCTCTTTTTAGCATGATGTTGCTTATTGGTCCACTTGTGGGGATTTTTGAGGGAAGTGTAAAGAAGAGGAATTCAAGAATAGGGGTCCAAGCAGGTAGGGAGCCTCGTACAGTCCTTGGTAATCAGGGAGGCTCCTAAAGGAGTTTTCAAAGGTGGGTCTGAGGACTCCCTGCATCAGAAGCACCTGGAAGCTCGTTAAGCAGTGATGCTCGGATTGGCTGTTGACTCTGGAGCCTGAAGGTGGGACCCAGGCACTGCATTTTTAATAATGCCCCAGGTGATTCTTATGGACACTGAAATTTGAGAAGGACTGAATTACAGGGAGGAAATCTATAAGGCTGAAGGTCTGACATAGCACTTCTCAGTCCGGAGCAATTTTGACACCAAAGGGACATTTGGCAAGCAAGGCCTGGAGACGTTTTTGGTTGTCACAGCTAGGGAAGAGGTGCTTTTGGCATCTAGTGGGTAGAGCCTAGAGATGCTGCTAAACATTCCATAACGCTCAGGATAGTGACACAACAGAAGATTATCCAGCCAAAACGTTATAGAGCTGAGGTCAAAAACCCTGGTCAACAATGACGAGTCTGGATCCTTCTAAGTGTGGGTGCACATGAATTTTATCTCCTCTTTTTCCTTTACTTGCCACATTGTCCAGAGACATTTTCATTGAATATCTACCACGTAGCAAGCACTTCATGCGCTTTATAACGTTTCCCCTCAGAAACCTTCTCAGTCATTCATCCAACAAATATCTATGAAGTATCTATTATGTGTTTAATTTTAAATGGTTCGAGGTGTGGGATATACCCTGGGGAGGGGGTACAATAGACAAAAAATCATCTTAATGGAAGTGGAAGGATAGAAATAGATAATATGTGTAATTCCAAATTGCGATAAGTATTAAGAAAAACCAGGTGCAAGGGCAGAGGATGAAGAGGTGAAGGTGAGACAAACCTACATAAACACATAGGGCAGTCCTTCCAGAGAAGACAATTAAGCCAGAATCTGAAGGATCTTTCTTTGTGAGCCATGCAAAGCAACGAGGAACCATTTTCCAGGAAAAGGGGAAAAGACGAGTGCGGCTGCAGCCACTTGGAGTGGGGACAACCGGGATGCCATGAGGCTGAAGAGGTTGAAGCAGTCAGGCGCAGCCTCACAACCCACGCTAGCCATTTGCCACCACAACCCCGTGTGTTTCAGAATAGAGCTGTGCCTCATGGAATTTTCAATGGCTGTGACCTTTCAGGAAACCCTGGTGGCGTAGTGGTTAAGTACCACGGCTGCTAACCAAAAGGTCAGCAGTTCGAATCCGCCAGGCGCTCCTTGGAAACTCTACGGGGCAGTTCTACTCTGTCCTCTGGGATCACTATGAGTCGGAATCGACTCGACGGCAGTGGGTTTGGTTTTCCGGTTTGGTGACCTTTCAGAAGCAGATTGCCAGGCCTTTCTTCTGAGGCACCTCTGAGTGGATTCCAACCATCAACCCTCTGGTTAATAGCCCAGTGCTTAACTGTCTGCGCCACCCCATGGTAGGATGTTTGAATGTGACAAATTTTATAAGTGCATGGGAAGCCATGAAAGGTTGTAGGGGAGGGACCTGATCCAATTTATATTTGTACGAGATCGCCCCCGCCCCCGAAGTGGAGAGTGGATAGTACGTGAGAGGGAGCGGAAGCAGAAGAGAAGTGAAAAGACTTGCAGATACCAAGAGATGATGGTGTACCGGACAAGGTTGGCTGTGGTGGAGATGGGAAGATGAGGAAAATTCGAGATACCTGGAGGTGGCAAGAACGGAATTTGCTGGTTATTTGGGCGGGGGGGCGGGGATAGGAGGGCTGGGAGGGAGGATACAAAGATAGTGACCCCCAGGTCCTGGGCTTGAATAACAAGAGATGAGGATGGGGTGATGGAATATAACAAGTAATATAGATATTATTTTCATTCTCTCTTAATGGCTGGGGGGGGGGAATTGCCCTACTTCGCCTAGTAAGTGGACTCCAATTCCGGTGTGTCTGACTCCAAAAACGAAAACTAAACCAAACCCGTTGCCGTCGACTCATAGCAAACGTCATACTTTTTTCACTCTCCAGACCCCCACATTAATTTCTATAATCGGAGGTGACAGAGTAAATATTAAGATTTATAAATGCCCCTGAATAGAAATGTTGGTTTCCACATGGAGCCAGCACAAAGCCTGGGATCTCCCACAAACGCGACTGCATACTGGGGCAGGGTGTTGGAAAACGAAGTTTTGTAAATGGTGGAATGACAGCGCGGTACCCGCCTCGGGGAGCCAGTTTTTAAATCTTGCATTCTGATTGGTGCAGTCATCCATATGCTGGCATTTGATTGGAGGGAAGTTAGCCTGCGCCGCGTAACTAAAGTAAGAGAGCTGTGATTGGTGATCGTATTAAAATGTCTTCCGCTGTGTCGGAGAGACGTAGTCTGCGTCTGTTGATTGATGGGATTGTCGCGCAGTATCCACTGTGATTGGAGAAGCCGGGGTGGTCATTTCAAAGTTTCTGAGCGTCAGGTCCTGCATTGGCCACTAGGAGGAGCCCGGGAAGCGCAAAACGCGGCACTGCTGTGCGTCGGGGCTGCCTCCTCCCTGACGCCCTCCTGCTCTGCGCTGTACTGGTTCTGCCCTGCGCCCTTGGGCATCCGGGGGAGAGCGGTGGGGCGGGAGAAGGTGTCAGGGTCCCAGCCCCGGCCCGGTGGCCACGCTCGTTTGCACAGCCCCCTGGCCCCTTCCTCTGGCTCCCTGCCCTGCTGAGCACATTGGCTGACCCGAGGGGTGGGGCTGCGGGTTCGCGAAGGTTTGTGAAGGCTCCGATCCAGGTTGCAAAATTGTGGAGTCTGTCAAGCGAGACTCAACCCCCTCACCTGTCTGCGTCCTCTGCCCGCTCCTGCGTCCCTCTCTCTGGGGTAACAACCCTCCACCGAGTCCTTTAAGATCCTGAAGAGCTTTCCAAAGTAGCATCTTACTGAAGATTAGCAATGTGCCATCCAGGTAAAAGCCACCTTCCCAGAAACCACCACATCCAAAGATGCCCTCTGCCCACCCCCGAGCACCATCCCCTCAGCTGTTTGATTCACTGTACTTAACTATTATTTGAAATTCATTTCTTGTTTTTTGTTTATTTATCTTCTGTCTGCACCCTGCCTCCCCACCAAAATGAAAGCTTTGTGAAGGAGGGAGTAGGGTTGCCAAATACAATACAGGACACTCAGTTAAATTTTATGAGTCGGAATCGACTCGAGGGCACCGGGATGGTTTTGATTTAGTTAAATTTTAATTTCAGAGAACCAACTTTTTTTTTTTTTTTTTAAATATTAGTATGTCCCTTGTAATATTTGGGATATACTCATACTAAAAAAAGAATTGTGGTCTATCTGAAATTCAAGTTTAACTGGGCATCCTGTGTTTTTATGTGATCAAACTGAAATGTAAAGGAGGGAATTTGTCTAACTGGGTTCACGATTTCTCCCCCAGCACCTACAACAGTGCTTGTGGAAGGTGTTGAATGAATGTTGAATGATTGGATGGATGAATTCCATCATTCATTCACTGATTTATCCATTCAACCGAGTCCTGGACATACAATGATAAACAGGGCACAGTCCAATAGGGGAGGCAGACAAGTGACCAGTACCCACCATCTGATTAAACTCTGATGGATGGGAAGGACTGGGGGCTGTGGGAGCACAGAGGTAGAGACCCTGACCCTGCCTGACTTCCCGGAGGAAGATGATTTAGATGGGACTTGAAGAATGAGGAGGCCAAGAGAGAGGTGTGACAACTGTTTGGGCAGAAGGCCTGGCATGGCCAAGGGCCAGAGACAAGAGAAAGGCTGTCGGATTCTGAGAGCGGCAATTGGTTGCAAAGGGCAGAAATGTGGTGTGGATGGGACAGTTAAAGAGACTAAGAAGGAAATTTCACGTTTGCTGAGCATCACTACCTAGTATTCAGGCACAATAGTGATGCCAGGTTGGGATTATTGTGCCCATTGTACAGATAAGGGAACTGAGATTCAGAGGAATTAAATGCCAGGGCCTAGGTGGTCACAGTCTGGGAGGGCAAAGCCAGGCTTCAAACTCAGGTCCCACAGACTTGAAAGCCTACATTCTTCTTAAAAACCCATGCATTAAGGATTATAATCCCATTTTGAAAATGAAGAAACTAAGGCTCAGAAAGGTGACAGGGCTCCCTGGAATACTCAGTCCAGTTTAACAGGAGAGAACCAAGGCCTTGCAAGGGGTCTGGTTTGTCTCAAGTCCTCCACAGAGACAACAGGAGGGCCAGAGCAGAACCCAGGAGTCCATGTCACTGTGTCTCCCACTCCTGTTTTGGTTGGGTCTCTGGGAGCCCCTTGCCAAACCCTGTGGCTAATTCCTTGCATGGGTCCTGAACAGGTCTGCAGTGTCCATGGAGACTGCCTCCCACCACCCCTGAAATCTCATTGTGACCAGTATTAAGAGATTAGCTCTGCCCGGCAGCCTTCACAGGGTCCTGGGTGCCAGGGTGGCAGTGGGAACTCCCTCGAGGATGAAGTCCTTCCTCTCTGTGTGGGACCCGGTAGCACCAGGAAGAGGATGTCAGACTGGGGCCATGGTATCCCCGGGGACCCACCAGGTATGGTCCTGACTGCACACCTGTCTGGAAAGGAAGACAGGGTGGGAGAGAGGCACAGATCCAAGGGGAGGTGCGTAGATTTGGGGGCAGTGTGGATAGCCTGTGTCCCAGCCCCCACTCATGAAGGCCCAGGGCCTCCATGGGCAGATGACATTCTGGATCAAGACAGGATCCAGATTCCCCCGACAAGGTGAGGGGAGCCCCGTGGAGCCTTTCTTGAGTGCTCTGAGCTTCCTGAAAGGCTGCCTAAAGATCTGCCATCTAATCGCCTTCATTTTGTAGTCTGTGGAAACCGAGGCACAGAGTGAGAGAGTGACTTGCCCAACGTCAGTGGGTCAGTGAGCTGAAGCTGGTGGAGAATCCCATGAGGCTGCCTCAACAGAGAACGTTTGGCTGAAGTTTCACTGCCTCCTCTGCCTTGAATCCCAAATCCTCCTCCCTGACTTCCGGAAATGGGATCCCCTTTGTCTCATGCTTGCCTGGGCCCTGCTTCCCTTGCTTCTCCTCCTCCCCCACACCTCCCCTGCCGCCACACAGTCCAAGGGAGACAGAGAGTTCTGGGTAGGCTCCCCTGGAGGGCACAGCCATAGGGTCCCACTGTCCCATCCAGGGGACATCCCCTTGCTGGGTCACCATCTGGATGACTTTGGACATTTTCTTATTCCACTCTTCAGCCCCTCTGTGACTTTGTGACTCTAAGACAGTGGGGGCCCTAACAGCCCACCCCCACCCCACTCTCTGCCAGAGAGGTTTAGTCTCCAAAGCTTGGCTGGGCCGGGCTTCCCGGAAAGCCACACGGGGTCAGTAGGACAAACACCAGCTCTAGAGTCAGGCAGAGTTCGTTCCATCGCATTGACTTGGCTTTCTGAGAAAATGACAGTCCCTTTCTGAGCCCCTTCTTTCCTCAAAGCCTGCTTTCAACTACTGTGGCAAAAGCTCCCAGCTATGACATGAATGGACAAAGTGAGTTGCAGGGCCGTGTAAAGGGAGTGGGGAGATGCTAAAACACGTCTTCTGTGCTGCCTGTCTGCAGGAAGAAGCCTGGGAAGCTTCATAAGGAAGCAAGAGAAGTGGTTACCTATGGTGGGGAGGAGGGAAGAGAGTTGAACAGAAGGGGGTCGAAGCAAGACTCCTCAATGTGCACCATCTTACATGGTTTTGACTTTTGAATCATGTGTGTATAGAACCGATTCAAAAATCAACTAAAAATCTTTAAACAAATTAGATGAAATATCCAACAATATTAATAATCACACATATCTCAATAATATGCCAGGTGTACAGCCGAGATTGAGGCCCAAGCACTAGGACTTGACTCCAAGGAAAAGGGAAAGCCTGTCTCCAAGTTGCTGAATCCTTGGCCTGAAAGACCCTTTATTTTAAGGCAATCTCATTTTGCCGACAACAACAATAGCCATTGATACCAGAAATCAGAAATTCCCTATGTGCTGGACACAGTGCCAAGTACAGTCTGATTTAAATCATCTCATTTAAATCGGCATGCTGACTTTATGGGGAGGCCATCATCGTTCCTAGGAGCCTGGTGGCACAGTGGTTCATTGCTCAGCTGCTAACTGGAAGGTGTACAGTTTGAAGCCACTCCGAGGGAGAGAAGACCTGGTGATCTGCTCCCGTAAAGATTACAGCCTAGGAAACCCAGGGGTCAGTTCTGCTCTCTTATACAGAGTCTCTGTGAATTGAAATAGACTCGACAGCAATGGGTTTTTGATAGCATCGTTCCTACCTTACAGATGGGGAAACTGAGACTCTCTAAAGTTGCAACCAGTAAGTTGCAGAACTGGTATGTGCTTCAAGGTCTTTCCAGCTCTAACTGCAAGCCCTGCAACAGTGGGTCTCAACCTTGGCTGCACATCAGATCGCCTATCTGGGGGTGTTAAAAAATACTGATGCCCTGTACGAACCCACCCCAACCATCTGTGATGGGGCCGATAGGTATTTTTTAAAGGTTCCCAGAAGATTCTAATTCACCACCAGTGTTGAATCTCTGCTCTATACTAGACAATTCCTCATATGGGGAAACCAAGGCCGAGGAGGGGAAATGTCCTTGCCCAAGGTCATCCAGTGGCTGAAACCAGAGCTGAGGCTGGGATCCCAGTAGCTCACATAATGACTTTGTGCAAATAAGAAAATGGCATCCCCTCTGGGTATGCAAAGTTCCATGGGCACTTGGCTTAGGAAATGGACCAAGGGCTGGATTTCCACCCTATTTACTCCTTTTGTGCAGTGAGCAACCTGTACAACTGTACACAGCAACCAAGGCCTGAGTCTAAGGACTCCCAAACATTGCCCCTCAGTGACCTCCAGGCAAATTCCCAGGATGCCTCAGAATAAGGGTGTTGGGAGACTAAGGGTGGCTTTTGGGATATGAGTTCATCCCATACCCCTAGACCAGGGCCTGGGCCAGGCAGAGGTTCCCCATCCCTCAGGCCCCATGGAGGCTGGGCAGGCCCCATCTGACTCCCAAGGTCACCCCTGCAGATAAAGCCAGGAACATAAACAGAAGGGAAGAACATAAACAGGAGAGCAGCAACAGCCTCAGCCCAGAAGTCACAAGTCACCAGCTGGTGGGAGGCAGCTGGCAGGAAGGCCCCGCCTACACAGACCCAAGTCCTCCTGGCTTCCTTCCTGATCATTCTTCAGACCATATTCCCTATCCTACCTCCTGAGTCCTCAGTCAGTGTCACCCACAGCCCGGTGCTCTCTGGCCAGTGTGGCTTCCATCCCCTTCCACCATCACCCACCATGTTCTCCACCTCTGGACATTCCCGCTGCCCAGAAACCCATGGCCACTCCAGCCCAGAGAGAAATCCTTCTCCCACCTCCTCCAGCCCTCATGCCGCATGCTGCTCACAAGGCCCAGATATTTCATAACCATACTGGTCCACTTTCCTGGAACACTTACTATGTTTCAGGCCCTGGAAAGGCAGAGTAGCTGGTAATTAGGAGCATGGACCCTGGAGCCAGTCTGCTCAGGTTTGAATCCCAGCTCTCGTGTCTTATAAGCTGTGTGAGCATACAACACGACCTCTCTGTGCCTCAGTGTGTTGACCTGTAAAACGGAGATAAAGCACATTGTCTGCCTCACAGGGTTGTCAGAATTAAATGAGTTAAGGTGTAAAGCCCTTTAAAACAACTTTCTCACTGTCAGCCAGGGCTATTATCGCACGTACAGTGAAACCTGTGAAAGCCGGAACTCTATGGACCTGCCTTGTTTTTCCTGGTCTCTCAACTTTTCTGCCTTTGACAGGATGTAGACTTACCACTTTCGTATTTCTCCTTTTAGTGGAAAATATTTGAGATTCCCTTCTCTGACATGTTCTGGCTTTCACAGGTTTTACTGTATTTCAACTCATTTCATTCTCTCAAACAACCTTGGGCATTAGGTATTGTTGTTCCCAATCTATAGGTGAGGAAACTGAGGCTCGGGGAGCTTGAGAGAGGCTGGGCAGAGCTGGGAGCAAAGCTGAGGGCTCTGCATCTATCTACGTGGCCTGGAGGATCCGAGAGCAGATGTGGCTGAGACAGGTTGTAACTTGGAGCCCCTGGTTCACAGTTTGTGCTGTGGGTCACAGGCCCTTGTCTGCCTCATTCTCTTCACCGGGCCCCCAGGACACAGGCCAGGCTGGATTCCCCTGACTTGGGGTTCCCAGTTGTTCTCGGCACCTTTCTGCTTCCAGCCATTCTGGGAGGGAGGGGAGAACGGTGGGGGAGGGTCCTCAGAGCTGTCTTATTCACTGACATCCTTCAGAACATGTTACTTCATCCCAGAGAGAGTGCCTGCTGTCCCCCTCCTAGCTGGAGACCCAGGTTACCTGGGGTGACCTTCCATCCTTGGATGTGTCACCTCCCTGCTCCTGCCTCCTCCCACATCTGTGCAATGGTGGCATGAGGCTGGACCAATGGTTTACAACTCTCCTTAGGAGCAGCTGGCTCCATTTTTCGAATGAAATACTAAGGCAAATCAAAGTCTATGAGCCAGCGAAGAGGGAGCTGCTGGTTGAAGCAGAGGCCTATGGCCTCACTCCTTTGGCTCCTGAGAAGCTCAGAATCCAGACTGAAAACGCCCAGGCCTGATCACCCTAAGGCACTCGGCTCTGGCACTGCAGGATTCTAGAATCCTGAGCTCAAAGCTGCCACTTCGCATCCCTGTTTGGAAAGCTCTTCCCCCAGCTGCCTTTATCTCTCTTTGGTAACAGAGCAAATTTGCTCAGGACCCAGAGCAGGGGGAACAAGCAGACTGTTGACTCTTGAGCAAAACCTACCCTTTGGAGAGCAGCAAGAAGGCCGAGGGATGTGCGTGGAGAGGCCGGAGGCCTCTTGCATAACCCAGGAGGCCTCCTGCCCACAGAGACCTTTGCAGGGTTAGGGGTGAGGCAAACCGCAAACTCATGCCCAGTTAATTTTTTAAGGCAAAATCAACAGGCTCAGCAATGATTAGCAGGGAGGTAAGTTCGTCTTAATCGTGCTGAGGAGAGAGGAAGGAGGCCTGGAGGGGCCCAGGGATGGGGGTCAGTTATCAGTTAACCACATGGATGTTGTTTCCTTCCAAACCTACTGGCCTTCAGCCCCAAGCTCCCTCATCTTCCTCTCGGAAATGCCTCCATGGCAACCCAGTGGCCACCAGTCAATGAATGAGCAGACAAGCCACCATTTGTAGCCCACAGGAGGCACTGCCTTGGTGCAAAGGGGCTGCCATGACTCAAAGGGGCTCTCACGGAGCTTTTGGTCTCCTTGTCAAGGTGAGGCTCACCCACCACCTCTGTGTGGCCATGAGCAAATCCCTCTACGCTCTGGGGCTCAGTGAGGAGCCCCAGGTCTATGGTTCAACCTTCAGCCAGCTGCCATTTCTCTGGGGCCTCAGTGTCTCCATCTATCACATGGGTGGGTTGGCAGAGCCATTCCTTCTAGTCCTGGAGTTCCACGAGGCCATGATATGATGAAGCCAAAGTGTCCCGTATCCAGAGTGCAGAGAGTGGCATGAACAGTGCTTTGCGAGTTCAGGGAAGAGAAAAGATACCCAGGAATGGGGAAGGGGCCTACCTGGTGTCTGCCGTTCGTACAAGCAAGCGTCAGATCCCAGCTCCAGAAGCGAGGCTGTCCTCGTGGGTGGGAGGTCCCTGTGGCGTGCAATGGGGCTGCAGAGATGGCCTGGCAGACCGCAGTTGGCCCAGGACTTCCACCCTGGGACTTAGAAAGGAGCCTGAAGGTAGCGGCAAGGTCAGGCCAGCCTCAGGCCAGGTGGCTGCCTGAACTGGAGTTTGGTCAGTGGTTGGGGACCTATATTGTGAGATAGTTAGGACTTTGTCCACAAACTGGAATTTGAAATTTCAAAGGGGCGAAAGCTGAAGGGCCCTACCCCAGAGTGGAGATGGCTCTTGGCTTCTTTCCCTCACGACTTTTGTTCTTTTTCTTGATAAGTCCCCATTGTCGCTACACTGCTCCGGGGTGGAGGGGACAGAGGGGAAAGGAAAGATAGGAGACAGCGGAGTGGTGAACCCCAAGGGGAAGTGGAGAAGCCAGGTGGCCCCTGGGTGGGTAGCCCAGTGTCTGGAGGATGGCTCTGAGCTCACTGTGTGCCTAGGGATAGGGTTCTTTGCTTCTCAGATCCTTGAGCTCCCCAACAGTAAAACAACGGTAACACCACCAACCCCAATGCTCCAGAATTCTGAAGGGGATTCCAGGAGAGAGACAGCACATGGGAGTGAAGCCCTCGAGCTCTGAAGTCAGACTCAAGTTCAAATGCCAGCGCCTCCAGTTACTATCTGTGTGGCCTTGGGCAAGTCACATCACCTCTCTGAACTTCAGTTTTGTCATCAGAAAAGGGAGGATGGAATCCCTGGGTGGCACAGCTGGTGAAACGATTGACCACTAGCCGAATGGTTGGTTGTTCAAACTCACCCAGAAGTGCCTCAGAAGATAGGCCTAGCGATCTGCTTCCAAAAGGTCACAGCCACAAAAACGCTATGGAGCACAGTTCTACTGTGCACCCAGGGGGTCACCATGAGTTGGAATCAACTTGATGGCAACTAACAACAACAAAGTAAGGATGACAATAATCCCTACCTCAACAGGCACGTAAAATGAGAAGAGGGAAGGTTCTTGGCAGTGGTCCTAGCCCTGAATTGTCCCTTTATAAACATTAGCCATTATCGTAATTTAAAAGGAAAATGACGTGGTCCATATGTACACTCCCTCACTCACTGTCCACACCAAAGACTTGAGCTCCCTGCTCTCAGCCGGGTCTCTGGCAACCCCTCGTCAATCTCTGGCTGCCCAGGGCAGAGCCATTAAAAAAATCCCTCCTTCCCTTCTGGATACTTCCATTCCTCCATATCTAACATGAAGGAGTTGTGCCTCTAGGTGAGTTCTGAAGTCCCCTGTTGTCCTCTGGGGATGTTTGCCCTTTGAACTGGGGTCTGAAAACCCGAGGAGGAGGGGCAAAGATAAAGAATGGCTCCTGAACTGGTGCCATCGAGGCTGCTGTTTGCTCATCGCTGGGCAGGACGTACCTAGGAGTGCTCCTAAGCAGGGGTCCTGATTCCACCAGATTATGTGGCCAGTGGGTCAAGGAGTCAACAACCAACGGCAATAATCATTACTGTTCTCTATACACCTCCACTTGGTCGTTTGATGTCCACACCATTTCTGCAAAGAAGGCACCAAACCCACTTTTCCAACACTAAAACTAAGGTCGAGGAAGGTCACAGAGCTTGGGAAGTTGACAGTACCTGGATTTTGACCCAAGTCTGTCTGACTCCAAGGTCTGTGCTTTATGCTTCGAAGAAAAAATAAATGAAAGAGGGCTAAGAACCTTATGGAGTCCCTAGGTGATACAAACTGTTAAGCACTCAACTACTACCCAAAAGGTTAACTGTTCGAACCCACCCAGAGGCACTCCGGAACACAGGCTTGGCAACCTGCTTCTGAAAGGTCACAACTTTGAAAACCCTGTGGAGCACAGTTCTGCTCTGACACACATGGGGTTGCCATGAGCTAGGATCAACTCGACAGCAACTAATAACAAGAAACTTAGAGGAGTTCCTAGGTGGTGTAAACGTTTAATGTGCTTGGCTGCTAACCAAAAGGAACCCAGAGCCACTGTGGAAGAAAGTCTTGGTGACCTACCTATTTCCAAAGAATCAGCCATGAAAACCGTATGGAGCACAGTTCTCCTCTGACACGCATGGAGTCCGCATGAGTTGGAATTGACTTGGCAACTGTTTTGGCTTTTGTTTGTTTTTAAGAAACTTATAATATCATCTCATTCAACTCTCCCAACAAACTGAAAGCTAGACCCATTTTACAGAAGAAGAAATCAAGGCTCCAAAATAATATGTAACTTAAATAATATGTAACGTGCTTGAGGTCCCGGAGTCAGTAGATCTTACATTTGGAAGGTTGTGTGAAGAACATGTATCTAGATAGTATTGTTTGGGGTCAGCTAAGGATGGAGTAAATCGTGTATGTAATAGATTATGCTGTTTATAATTGATGAGTGGATAGATTTATTTATGGGGTAGGTTGTCATGTGGTGGGATGTGGATGGGGTGAGCCAGGTAAGAGATGGGCTTCTGGAATGCATCTCCTATGCAGTGGATCATGCACAGTGTGTTCGGTAAATCATGCGTGTCGTGGATCATGTACTTAGTAGCTCATTGGTGCAGGCCGTTCACCTGGTAGTTCTTGTATGTAATGGGCCATGTAGGCAGCATGGCAGGGCTGACCCTAGTTGATTATATTGTTGCTGTCTGACTCATGGCACCTTATGTATAACAGAATGAAACATTGCCCTGTCTTCTGCCATCCTCACAATTCTTGGTATGTTGGAGACCATTGTTCCAGCTACGTGTCAATCCATCTCACGGTTTCCCTGGTTTCCCTGACCCTCAGGCATGATGTCCTTTCCTAGCGATTGAGAGTAGACCTGACCTAACTGACTCTAAGATGCATCTTTATTTTTATACCAGTTAAACTCTGGCATGCCAATGGTTACATCCCGCTTTCAGAAATGTGAAGTGAGAATGGCTGGTCCCTGGACACACAGACCATGCACTCACTGTGGATTGTGCAGAGAGTAGCTGTGTGTGGCCTGTCATAGGTGCCAGACAGGTGGCAGGGACCTGGGCCCTGCCCTTGAGGCCCCTCCCCAGCCGCCCCCCCCACCTGTGTTTATCCCTTAGGTATTTGATTTTCCTTCCCACCCAGCTCAGCACTGCCCCCAAGGCCGCTGGAGTCAGGATTAGGTGGCCCCCAGGGCGGGGCGCACAGGAGCCTGCCAGTATTTGAAGTCTTCAGCTCAGAATCCTATCTAATCTCAAAGTGTGGGTGAGGGGGTTTTGCTCTTCTTCCCTTCCTGGGGGGTCTCGACTTGACCAACAAACACCTGGGCCAGGATGGACTTCCCATTTTACAGATGGGGAAATTAAGGCCTGAAGAAGAGATGTAATTTAAACAGTTTGGATAGTGAATGAGCTTGTTCCTAAACCAGGTCTCCTGACTCCAAACCCAACCTCTCTTCTCCAGAACAATTGCTGTCCCCACTCACCCACCAGGAAACAGGATGCCCTGGTTATCTCAGCTTCAGAGAAGAGGCTGGGGGAGGGGGGAGAATAGAGTGGGGCTGAGAAAGGGCTTGTAATAACTGGAAGAGTACAGAGAGGATGATGCCACCTCATACAAGCACACACCCCTCTCCCATTGATTTGACCATTCATTAATTCACACACCCCCTCACTCATTAATTTGCCCTTTCACTAATTTACCCACTCTTGCTCATGAATGTTATCAAGTTTCTCCAACCTGCCCACTTACTCACTTACTCATTAATTCACCCATTCATTAATTCATCTACCCACTGACTCATTCACCCACTCATTAATTCACTCACCCACTCACTCATTCACCCACTCATTCATTAATTTGTTCTTTCATTAATTTATCCATTCTTGCTCGTAGGTGTTAGCAAGTCTTTCCAGCCTGCCCACTCATTAATTCACTCTCACTAATTTGCCCACTCATTAATTCACCCACCCTCTCATTCACTTGCTCAGCCATTAATTCGCCCTTTCACTAATTTACCCACTCTCACTCATGGATGTTACCAAGTTAATCTGACTTGCCCTTCCAGGCTCCAAAGTCACTGTCTAACTTCTACATGGCAATTTTCCCTCCCCATCTACATGGGGAGTCCTGGAAAGCATCTTTACGAAAGTCAGTAAGGACTGGAGGGCGTGAGAGGAGAAGGCATGAACCGTGAGCCGGAGGGAGGCAGACCAACCTATGCAATTTGTGGGCCCAGACCGAAACAAGACTGCTGACCCCTTGTTCAAAAATCATTAAGCATTTCAAGATGGCGACAGCAGGGCGTTAAAGCAAGCGAGAAGCCCTTCAGAGCTGAGGTTCTGTGCTGCCGCCAATGAAGCCAGCTCTGAAGTGAAGAAGATGGCAGAGAGAAGCAATGAGGACAGAGAGAGGATGCACAGAGGAGGGCATGGAGGAGGAGGAGGGAAGGGGTGTTAGCTAGGCACCCCTTGATATTTGTTTTACTTATGGCACCTCATTTAATACTCAAACCACCCTCTGAGGTTGCACATTTTACAGAAGAGGAAACTGAGGCTCAGAGAGGCAAATGATTTACCCAAAGCCACGTGATCAGTAGGTGGTAGGCGCCTGAATGCAAATCCAGGTCTGTGGAGCCTAAGCCCTGTCTCCTCCTGTCCTGGGGAGTGGGGGATGGTGGAGGCAAGGATGAGAATAGAACAGGGGAAGGGGAGGTGGTGCCTGTTCCACAGAGCAGCTCCTGTCCTGGGAGCTGTGGGGGCTGGTGGGGGCCTTGATGGGGTCATGGGGAACAGGAGAGGGGAGAGTCTGGCCCTCCCAGACCTCCAGTCCATTCTGCCCCTTGAGAAGTGCAGAGAAGAAAAGGGAGCTGAGAGAAATGGGAAATAGGAAATGGGAAGGGAAGGTCCCAGAAAAAAGAGCAAAGTGACTGGTGTCTGAGGCCTGGGATTCGGGTTTCTAATTTAAGGACCACGAGGGAACATGGTCTGTACAAGAGCATCGAGGGTAGATGTCCATGATTTGGAAAGCTATGAATTAGGGCATCTTGGAGGTGAGCTTAGTGTCTGAGTGCATCTGTTAGAAACCAGACTTAGGGTGACAACGACTTGGCGTGGCTATGTTAGGGTCAGGCAAGGGTATCAGTGACTTTTAGTGCCTGTCTTGAAGATTCAGTAGTTGAATTTTGGTGAACTGAGGCCCCAATAGTTGTAATTAGCACCCCGAGTGTCAGCCAGAAACCAACAAATAGCTAAATCCCTGCAGCCCCGCCCAGCGTATCCACCAGTGGGGGACCAGATTAACCATTAACCCCCACCCCTCCCCGGCAGAACCTCCACCCCTGGCAGAGGCTAGGCCAGACTCTCGGCAGATCCTCCCAGAGGACAAGTTGAAACGCAGGAAGGCAGAGAGGGTGCCTGGGAGGAGGCAGTGGGAGGGCAGAGGGTGGGGGCCAAGGCTCGGCCTAGAGCCTGCGGGGTGGGCATTCTGGGCTGGGCAGGTGGCCGAGGTGTGGTGGCAGGGGAGAATGCGCCTCTCCAAAACCCTTGTCGACATGGACATGGCTGACTACAGTGCTGCGCTGGACCCAGCCTACACCACCCTGGAGTTTGAGAATGTGCAGGTGCTGACGATGGGCAATGGTAGGTGTGGGCAGGCGTGCCCAGGTGTGCCAGTTGGGGGCAGGTGTGCTCACGTATGGAGTGGGTCTTTAGCACTTAAGATTGGGAGGGAAGTGATGGAAAATGGTAGATTGGTCCTGTAGGAGCCCTCGTGGCACAGTGGTTAAGCATTTGGCTGCTAAACAAAATGGTCAGCAGTATGAATCCACCAGCTGCTGTTTGGAAAAGCTATGGGGCAGTTCCACTCTGTCCTATAGGGTTGCTATGAGTCAGAATTGACTCAATGGCAACACTTTTTTTTGGTTTGGTCCTGTGGGGCTAGCACAGATGTTGTCAGGTGAAGCCAATGTGCCTGGGTACAGTGACCAGGGGCATTCTGGGTGAGGCCTGCAGGGGCAAATTTCCAGCAAAAGCCTATCCCAGGTATTTCTGCCAGGCCCTCCCAGTCTCCAGTACCTCAAAGCTGTTCCTGCTTGGTGTGTCACTGAGAGCAGAGACATGATGGTGAGCTCCCTTTTGGCATCCAGCTCCAGTAATACAGCCCTACGTGGTCCCTTCTTGAACCCCTTGGGTCTAAGCCCAGAGAGATGGAAAGGTATGTCCTGTCCCTGGACATGGTGGCGCAACTGCATTTCAGGTTGTCTTTGGGGCTCTTTTAGGGGTGAACATGCCACTTAGAAAAAATGAAGTTTGAAGGGGAAATTTGGCTAAGATTCCAACTCAGCTGTGTGTGTTGTGTATGTGATTGTGACCCTCCTCCTGGTGTGCACATATGAGTTTCTGTGTAAGTGTGTGGTTGGGGTATGTGTGCCGTGTAGGTATGCGAGTGTCTCTGGGTAGACCAGTGTCTGGGGGTAGACATTCACATACTTGCGTTCCTGTGTCCTGTGTTCATTGAGTGGATCTGTGTTCGTGTGCGTCTCTAGGGCTGACTATGTTTGTCTGGCTTGTGAATGTAAGCGACTGTAACTGTGTGTCCCCGTTTCTGTGGGTATCGGTATGCGTGTGCCGTCTCTGTGGGTCTGTGACCGCATTTACTGCGGGTGTGGATGTTTGTGTGCCCTGTGATTTCTGGATGTATGTCCTGTATGGAGTTTTGTCATGTGCCCCTGTCTGTCAGAGGTGTAGTGAGCAGGTTGTGGGGGGGCATTTGCAAGTCCAAGGGGGAGCCAGACAAGGCCAGCCAGTGAATCGCCAGCCCCCACCTTGTCAGTGGGGGGAGGGGGAGCAAGCTTAGCGATTGCCCCGAGCACTCATTACCCTTGCTACACTCTGCTGTCTGTACATGCTTCAGATGCTGCATGTATACCCCCGTACGGGGGATAAGCATTCTCGTCTGCACGATTATGCGGACATGATGTGTGAGTTTTTGATTTTGCCGTTTGCCGGATGAGATTCACCTCAGCAATATGGCTGTTTGAGCAGATTTTTGTGGTCTGTGTATGTCTCTCCCCAGGTTTCTACATCCTCTCCAACATCACTAGGGGGTGGACTGTTCTCCTCCACAGGGAGCTGGGCAAGGGAGGAGGCCTGGAAGCCAGGAAGCTCCCCAGAGGGGAAGGGTCCTAACTGGTCCTGGGCCAGCCTCAGAGGAGAGCTGGCAGCTGGCCCAGGTCAGCCTGACACCTGCCTCCCTTCCATGGCTCAGACCTGCACAGCTGGAGTCCAGCTGCGTCTTCAGCCTAGGTCTGTACCGCTGTGGTCAGCTCAGCTAGAAAGAGGAGGCAGCGGCCGGGCAGGGGGTGGGGGTGGAGGACACGCACTGCTGTGATCAGCCTTAACTGGTATTTGCCCATCCCTGGCATCCGCTCACTGTGTGACCTTGGGCACGTCACCTGCCCTCTCCTGGCCTCTGCATAGTCTACAAAATGGGCTTAATCGTCCTAAGCCTGCCAGCCAGCAGCTTTTAGGAATGTCCAGGGTCACAGCCTGGAAGTGGTAAACAAGGAGTCTGCCGTGGGGTGCTGTGTGATCCTACAGGGACAGTGTGCGCTGTCACACTCCCAGCCACTGCCCGGTCCCAGGCCGATCCCTGGGGCCCGGCCCCACCACCTCTTCAAAGCCCATGTCCCCAGTTCCCAGGAATTGTGTGCTTCTGAGGTAGAGGCCAAGTCTGGACCCTTAGCTGGGTGTCCCCAAGCAGGACAGCCTCTGGCTCTGGAGCCAGAAAGATCTGGGCTCAAACTCTGGAATAGATCCTTCCTACCTATGTGAACTTGGCAAACCAAGGTGCCTCTCTAAGCCTCAGTTTCCTCATCTGTGAGTGGGGATAAATAATAGCATCTGCCTCCCAGAGCTGACCAAGGATTAAACAAGATGAGGCACTTGAGTCCTTTGTACTGGTAACTGGTGCCAGCCCCCACATGGGTGGTCTCAAGAACTGGAAGCATCTGTAAGAAGGGCTTACATTCCTGGAGTCTGAGGTGGTCTGAGAATTGGGAACATTGGAAGTTGCTCCAAAGTGTTTTGCATACATCCTGGGCTGGTGGCTCACAGGCTTTAAGGATAAGCTCCACCCACCCCTGCCCCCCATTCAGAAGCAGCAGTAGGAGGGGGTCCTTGCTCATCAGAGGTCCCAGCAGACACCTTACCATGTGCAGCACTGGTCAGAGGGGCCCAGCACACCTGAGC
Organism: Elephas maximus indicus; assembly: GCF_024166365.1. Taxonomy (NCBI): domain Eukaryota; kingdom Metazoa; phylum Chordata; class Mammalia; order Proboscidea; family Elephantidae; genus Elephas; species Elephas maximus. The sequence continues at coordinate 24,987,133 of NC_064843.1, read as the reverse complement.
TGTAGGTCTGGCTACTCTACTTCGCAGCAGTGTGATGACCCTGGGCAGGTCATTTGTCCCCTCTGAGCCTTGGTGTCCCCCTTGGAGAATGAGGGATGAAGTATGAGCTCTTGCCCTGCCGCCTGGGCCCAAATGGCTAGGAGTTGGGGGTCAGCTCACCTTGGGGGTTGGGGTGGGGGTGTTGTGGGGTCAGCTCTCACTGGGGGTCGGGAGGCAAGGCTGAGGGAGAAAGGGCACCACAGTGGCTTAACAATTACCCCCAACTCCGGGAATAATTCACCATGTGGAGGGGGCCACACTCCTGGGCACATTTGGAGTCTCCGGAGACATTCAGCGAGGTGATGGCTGAAATGAGATGCAATGGTGTCATACGTTCTGAGTTCTATTTTGCAGGAACGTTTTTATTTTACGAACACTGATATATATTGATTCATTGGGGACTATTATGCTCTCCATTTTATAAGTGAGCAAACTAAGGCTTGGGGATGTGAAATAACTCAGCCAATGTCACGCAACTAAGCAGTGGGGAAGCCAGGATTCGAACGTGGTCATGGGGCTCCAGAGTTTGTGCTCTTAAATATAACACTGTGCCTCCCTCCAGTTCTTAGCGGGTTGTCCCCTTGGAATCCAAGGACAGGTTCAGAGTTTCTGTGGAAATGTGTGTGTAACTGGGTGGTGTGTGCCATTTTCTGGGGAGACAGTCTACAGCATTCATCATATTTTCCAAGGTGTCTATCCTTGATGGAAGATTTGCTTACAAAAAAATAGAGGGTTCAGATGCTGAAATTAAAAAAAAAAAAAAAAAAACCCAGACCAATCAAACTGCCTCATTTTACAGAAAGGCTTCGAACCTGTTTGTTGCAGTTCGAACACCTGCTGAGAAATTGCATTTCCACCCCCAGAATCTACAGCTTAACAAGACCCTAGGTGATTCTTAGGTATAATAAAAAGTGAGAACCACTGCTCTACCAGTGGTTCTCAGAATTGGTCCCTAACCATCAGCATTAGCATCACCTGGAAACTTGTTAGAAATGCAAATTCTAACCATCAAAACCTTGTTTTACAGTTAGGGAAACTGAGGCCCAGGGGAAACTGAATTGAGGACAAAGAACTTGCCCAAGATCACAGGCAAATTAGTGGCAGCATCAGCGCTAGTGCGCAGGACCCCTGGTGCTCAATCCAAGACCTCCTTTGCCACCCTGACTCTTATCCCCCCTCCTCACATTTATGCAGACCCAGTACCTTTTGCCTCTGGGACGGGAGGTATTCGAGAGGTGCCCAGAACCTTGCCATGACCCTCCCAGGAAGGCAAATGAGCAAATGCTCTCAGTGCATTTCTTCCCTGCTCCCCCGGGAGAGTCCCGGGCACCAGGCTGAGACCCACCCAGCCCTGATCGCTCGGTGAGAAATGAGGGACATGACCTAGTTTGGGGGAGAAGCGGGAAGGGGGTATTTGTCCCTTCCACAGCCCTGCCCTGCCCTCCCACCCCATTAATCAGAAGTCTACAAGGGTCATATGCATGCTAGGAGGTGGCCAGGTTTTCTTTCATTCCTTCCCGGGGAAAGCCCCAGCTAGTGGCCTCCACCGTGGAGAGAAGCAGATACTCACCAACAATGCTGTAAAATCAGTGTCACAACCACCCCCAATTTATAGATGTGAAACTGAGGTTCCAAAGGGCCAAGTGCTTTGCCCACGGTCATGGATGAAGGAGCCAGGAATAGAAGCAGGCCTGGCTGAGGCCAAAGCCCTGGGAAGATCCCTGCAACACTTATGCTGGTTTCTGAATGCCCATCACCAAGAGGTGGCCCTCTGCCCTCCTGAGTCCATTCTCCCATCTCTTCTGGCACAGACACATCCCCATCAGAAAGCGCCAACCTCAACACACCCAACAGCCTGGGCGTCAGCGCCCTATGTGCCATCTGTGGGGACCGGGCCACAGGAAAACACTATGGGGCCTCGAGCTGTGATGGCTGCAAGGGCTTCTTCCGGAGAAGTGTGAGGAAGAACCACATGTACTCCTGCAGGTGAGGAGCCTCCCCGCTCAGGGACTTGATTTCTCCAGTTGAGAAATGAGTGCACTTGGGCTAATGTTCCCCAGGGTCTGTCTCTTTCCTGACTGGGTTCCAGAGGCGTCTGCCCTTCAAGGCCTTCAAGATGCCCCAGGTTTCTTAGGCCTGGAGGATCCAGATGGGAACATCTAATCTAGGAACTCCATTCACTGATCAGGAAGTTATTGGCTGCCCTTTATTAAGCACTTACTAAAAGTCTTTGCATGCACTACAGTGTAGAACCAGTCCCGCAAGCCCGTTGTTATTATTCTCATTTTAGCAAGTAAGGACCCAAGAGCATTAAGATCTAGCCTCCTCTGAAGCCTTAGAGCGTGGGGCCATCCTCCAACCTGGTGCTTTTCTGGGGCAAATGGGGGATTGACCCCAGGCCTTTCCACTTACCAGGCTCCCTACAGCCTTAGATATGTCTCCTTCAAAAGATCTCCCATTCTGGGTAACAGCAATAGTAAAATAATAAATAATAGCAGCCGTTAATTATGAGCACTTGCTGAGCTCTTTTGTATATTACCTCACTTTTACCTGCCAACACCTCTCTGAGGGAACCCTGGTGACACAGTGGTTAAGAGCTCAGCTGCTAAGCAAAAGGTCGGCAGTTCAAATCCACCAGCCACTCCTTGGAAACCCTATGGGGCAGTTCTACTCTGTCCTATTGGGTTGCTATGAGTCAGAATCGACTGGATAGCAATGGGCAGGGGGGCAGGCTACCTCTCTGAGGTGGTTACTAATGTTATTCCCATTTTATAGATAAGGAAGCTGTGGCTTGGCAAGGGCTACAAATTTACCCAAGGTCACCAGGTTCAAATGAATGGCAGAGCCAGAGTTGACACTCAGGGCCCCACCCCTGCCACTGGGCTGCACTGTTTCTACTTCATCTCTCTCTCCAAAGAGTGGTTTACGCAAGCCACCTGCTGTGGACACTGAGCTTTTAGAGATGTGATGGAAAGCAGTGTCCTGGTACTCAAAAGGCTAGGTTTCCCAACTCTGCACTGTCACTGATGTCCTGAGTGCCACAGGGCCACATGTTGCCTCTCTGACCCTCAGTTTCCCCATCTTTAGCAGGACAGAATTGGACTCTTAAAGAAGCCACAGGGCCTTTCCACCTCCTGTTCAGTCAGCATGGGAACTCTTGGGATGAAGGGTTCGAGTAAGGAAGCTGGGGGTCAATCAGATGGCCAGGGTCCTAGTTCCTTCCTGGGAGGGGGAAGACTGTCCCTTCTCCATCCAACCATCCAAAGCCCTCCCCAGATTTAGCCGGCAATGCGTGGTGGACAAAGACAAGAGGAACCAGTGCCGCTACTGCAGGCTCAAGAAGTGCTTCCGGGCTGGCATGAAGAAGGAAGGTGAGCCCGGCCCTCCCCCTATTACCCCTGCACCCCACCCACACCCACAGCTCCCTGAGAGAGTCATTTACAACTGCAGCCACGACTTTATGACTAGGTGACAGGCCCCAGGGTGACTGGATCAGAAGAGAAAGGACTTGCTAATGGCTGAGAGGAGGGAGGGCCTGGAAATCTGACCATAGGGAGGGGCTGGGCTTGGTCTTGAGAAAGATTCGAAGAGATAAGCTCCCACTCAGCTAGGAAGCTCCCAGCAGCAGCTGCTGCCATGACTGCCTTCACTACCACAAGGCAGCCACATTGGGTGATTTTTCTCAATACAATATTTCAAACTTCAGGAAAAGTGGCGCAAATGATGGTACAACACCCACCACCCAGACTTAATAAATTCGACCAGCTGGGAGCTCTATTCCTCAGCTTCCTGTCCCAGGGACACCTGCCCCAATTCCTTTACTCTTCATCCTTATGTACCAGGTGATTGCCCAAGTTTTCATGTTCTAGAAAATGGGGACGAGACACCAGACTCGTCCTGGGTGAAGGTCGATGGGAAGATGGGAGCGTGACATTAAGGGCTTGCCAGGCCTTCCGCTACCAGCTGCTGCCAATTGCTGGGCTGGGCATTTCTCACATTTGATAGCTCCTTTTATTCTCATGACGAGCCTGTGTGGCTGGCACTATTATTATTCCCCCCTTTTCATGGATGAGGGAACGGAGGCCCAGATTGGTTAAGCAAATTGCCCAAGGCCCCGTAGCTGGTCAACAGAAGACCTGAGGTATGAACCCCAAAAGCTTGGGAGTCAAATTCAATGCTGTTTGGACAATGCTTCATCTCTACCTCCTCATGCCCTCCAGACCCCAGAAATATTTAAAATTGTTTTCAGTCGAGCTCATGGGACAAATACCTTTTAACTGTTTCTCAAAGTAATTGGAGGTTGTTTTCTAATGTCTTTGTTTCCTTCTCCCCCAAACTCACTGCTCCCAGCTCTGGGACTAGCCCCAGACCTTCACTCCAGCCTACAGTTATGCCACCTGAGCCAAACCCTGAGTCTAGTCCTGTACAAACACACACACCCCACCACACCCCAGGAGCAAGAACCTGGGACCACCACACCCCAGGAGCAGGAACCTGGGACCCAGCCTGCCCCAGCATGACAGAGGAGGGGACGCCTGGCTTTGGCAGCCTCCTCCTCTCCTGTCAGCCTCTGAGCCCATTTTCTCTGCCTCACCTCTCGGAAATGCCGTCTCTATGGGGCTTTAGTCTGAGCGCATGAGTCCTGCTGGAAGATCTGGGTCTGCTGGCCCCAAGGAAGGAGTGAATGGTCTCCAAGGCCTCCTCCTGCTCCAAACGCCGCAATTCTAACCCCCAGATCTCAGTGATTTGCAAAGTGGGAGAAGGGCTTTTTCAAACTACCAATATGTTTTCCTCTCCCCCGCCCGCTTTTCAATAGGGCTGAGCTTCTCTCACCCACTCTTCCAAGCTGAGAATCACTCTGCGGAATGAGAAATGTTACGAATGGGAATGTGATGCACATATGAACAGTTGGAGACAAGAAATAGGTGGAGAACTACAGTCTAAGGGCCTAACATTCTATGATTTACAATCAGTGATTCTATTATCCCGATAGTCGAAGACTTTAGAATTCTGTGATTGTCCAGAGGTGTTATTCAGACGGTTTGTGTTCAAGAGAATGAATCTTTCATGTTGAAATTTCAGGCCTTGAGACAGGCAGGTGAGGAGAGCTGTTGGCAGCCAACCTGAGCAGATGGCTCCCTACCTAGGCTGGATATAGGCTGGTCCTGCAGGTGGTCAGTCTTTGTATCTGTCTCTCGTTAAACATACAGAGTCATTTTCACATGGGTAACGTCAGGGAAGCTTCTGCCCCTTCTGGGCTCAAATTTTCCCATCTGTAAGACGAGAGGATCAGATTGATGGGTCCAACTCTGTGGGTCTAACCACACATTCAGCGACATACCTGTACAGGTAACATGACCTGCCAGGACATGTTCCCTGGCCCCCTCTTGCTGAGCTGTTGCTGAGCTAGCAGATTCCATGCCCAGCCTCCCTGAGGGGTTGAAACCCCAGCCCATTCAGCCTTAGCTTGGCCTTGAAAATAGCCATTTGCTTCTTGGCCCAGAGGAAGCGACATCATACCAGGAGGCTAGGAAATTTGGCTGACAGTAAATGAGCATGGGCTAGTAAACATTGGTACTTATTTACATGCCTGGGTCAACCAGAAGATCATGACACACGCAATCACTTGGTTGCTTTGAGAATGGGCCAGGGTTGCAAAGTGTTCAGTTGCCACCATGGTCAAGCTCTGGGGAGTTAAGGTGATTACTAGTTCTACTTAAGTCTTATGGAGCCTCTGGATGGTACAAATGGTTAACACGCTCGGCTGCTAACTGAAAGGTTAGATGTTCAAGTCCCTTCACAGGCACATTGGAAGGAAGGCCTGACGATCTACTTCTGAAACATCATATTCTGCCCTCAACACAATTCTACTCTCACATACATGTGGTCGCCATCAGTCAGTCTTACAGCCTCAACCACCCCTTCTTGGCCTGGTGGGCAGTTCCCAAAGCCATAAGAAATTCTCACTGGAAGCTTCACTGATCAGGAGAATTGGGACAAGTTTTTATTTCTCTCCTAGATAGCTTTAGCAGGGTTTGGGGACTGAAACCCAAAAGTAGTCCTCGAGGACAAGAAAGTCTGAGCTGAAAACATAGGGATTATAAAACAGCCAGGTCTATAAGGAGGCCATCAAATCTATTTCCTCCCCACTTCACAGATGGGGAAACAGACCAGGGAGGTATTGTGATGGGTCAGGACTAGAACTCAGGCTCCCCAAAGCTAAGCAGACACCCAACTCCCTGGAATGAAACTGGGAGTGATCAGCTAGAAAGGCATCTTCTCTGGTCTAGATTCCCAAAACTTCCTCTCGAGCACAGGAAAGGGTTCCAAATCCCTCAGGCCTGTAAGTCTCGGCCTAAGAACCATTCCACAGGGGCTGGAAGCAGGTTCCCTGGAGGGACAAAGACTCTGGGCAGAAACCTGGGTTCAGTGGGCCCAACCACAGGCTATGATTTTTTTTTCTGCAACCAGAGACCAGGCAGACGGACACTTGCCTGGACCTTAGCCATCAGGCCTAGGGGACATACTCAGTTCCTGGCATCTGAAACCCAGCCCAGAAATCAGGCCCAGGGGTCTGGGGTGCGGGAGATGTGGGAATCCAGTTGGTAATGGACCAGGGCCTGTGTGACAAGGACCTTCTTTGGACCTGGGCCCTGCCCCCCTCCAGGCTCTCACTCAGGGGTTCTCTGGGAAGACAGGCTCATCCTCCTCTCTGCCTCTGCCCCATTGGTTAATATTCAATAGAAGTTACATTAGGTCCCCGACCCTGCTAATACTGAGCAAACATTTGGAAAACATCATTCCGTGACTGAGCTCGCGCTGGGGCGCTGATAACGCCCGCCTAACCTTGAGGAGCCTTCTCTGCAGCTGCTGACACCAGCCCTTTTATTCTGCCCGCCTCTGCCACTGGCGCCCCGGTGGGTGCGGGCGCCTGGCAGGCCCAGCAGCCACAGCAGGGTGTTGGCGGGTGGGGCTGAGCACCAAGCAGGGCAGAGGAGCTGGGCTGTGAGCTGGCGTGTCCAGGGTGGTGGGGCAGGAGACCAGTGAGGCCTCAGGAAGAGGTCTCCTCTTATCTCTATTAAGGAGAGGGTCCCTATTAAACCCCACTGAGTCCTGGACTCAGTTTGGAGTATTTGACTTTTGTCTGATTTCTTCCCAGCAGCTCTGCGTAAGATCAGGGAAAAGTTGAAGAATTGGAAAGTCAATGTCCCCTTGACAAAAAGGGTACTTGTAAGAATTAGAGTGTGTCTCATCCAACTCCTTCTTTCATTTACTCAGCAAGTATTTACTGAGCATCTACTGTGTGCCAGGCACTGTTCTAGACTCTGGGGCTACAGCTGTGAACAAGAGGGACATGGTTCCTGCTCTCTGGCACTTCCCTTCGCGTAGAGAGCCAGGCAGTAAACACGTGAACAAATCATTTTACATTAAGTGCAGGGAGAAAAATAGAGTAGGGTGAGGGGACCGAGTGTGAGGGAGGAAATGCCATATTAGACAGGGTGTCTTGGAGAAGGTGATGTCTGCTCAGAGCCATGAGCGAAGCAGAGACGCTAGGTCATATGGGAAAGAATTCTGAGCAGTGCAAAGGCCCTGAGGGGGAGTGTGCCAGAGATATCGGAGGAAGAGTTGTTAAGTTGTTAGGCACCATTGAATCAATTTCCGACTCATAGCAACCCCATGTGACAGAGTAGAACTGCTCCATAGGGTTTCCTAGGCTGTAATCATAATGGAAGCAGATTGACAGATCTTTCTCCCATGGAGCCGCGGGGTGTGTTCCAACCGCCAGATTTTCAGTTAGCAGCTGAGCGCTTAACTGTTGCATCACCAGGGCTCCTTGGAGGAAGAGCAAGGAAGCTGGTGTAGCTGGAGCAGAGGAAATGAGGGGAGGACGTAAAAGGTGAGATTGGAGAGGAAGTGGGGCAGGATCTTGGGGGCCTGGTGCTGTAATGAGGAGTTGTAATTTTACTCCATGTAAGGGACACCACCTGAGTTTTTAAGGGACACCACCTGAGTTATGTTTTAATAGGATGAGTCCTTACGTGGTGCAAATGGTTAACATGCTCAACTAGTAACTGAAAAGTTGGAGTTTTGAGTCCATTCGGAGGTACCTTGGAAGAAAGGCCTGGCAATCTACTTCCAAAAAATCAGCCATTGAAAACACCGTGGAGTACAGTTCTGCTCTGACACACATGGGTGACCATGAGTTGGAGTCAATTTGATGGCAACTGTTTGGTTTGGTTTTTCTGTCTTATGAGGCCAGAAGCAAGGAAACCAGTGAGGAGGGTCTGCCTTAATCCTGGAAAGGGGCCCAGGGCTCCACTTAGGGTGGGAGCAGAGGAGATGCCAGCAGCAGATCTATTTTGGTGGGATTACTGACAGCGTTTGCTGGTGGATCCAATGTGTGGTGTGAGAGAAAAAGGAGTCCAGGAAGACGCCAGGGTTTTTGGTCTGAATAAACTTGCCAGTTCCTGCGATGGCAAAGACTGCAGAGGACCAGGTTTAGGAGAGAAGCAGTAGTGTTTGAGATGGGAAAACTGAGGCCCAGCAAGAGGATGTGGTTCCCACGAGCACACAGAGAGTGAATTCCAAACAGGAACCCAGGTCTCCTGCTTCTGCCTCCCTCTTTCTAGTTTCAGCAAAGCTTCGTTGCACTGTGAGGCCTCTTGGATTGCCAGGGACAGGGTCTGGGCAGCAGACGGTCCATCTGACATCTTAGGCCAGGAGTGGCCTGAATGGAGGTGGCCAGTGGGGTGTGGGGCCCTGGTGGACAGAGGCCCAGGTCCCTGAGTTCCCGGAAGAGAGCCCAGGGGTGGGGAGGAGTGGAATAGCTTTGCCTTGCTGTCTCTAAGAAGGTTAGATTAGAGCACTAGCAGTTCCTGCTGGTGGATGGGACCTTTGGAGCAGGTGGAGACCTCCTGATCCCCTTGTCCAGGGCTCTGTCCCAGTGCTCCAAGCCATCTTGGTGTCACCCAGAGTAATCCCTTTTGCTTGTTTTATACACTTTCATCTGGAAAGAAAGGGACCCTTTTCTAAAACAGAGCTTGGAAACCTATGATCTTGTCAGATGCCCTCTTCAATGATCAAGACCTACCTTAAGCCCTCTGTGAAGCCATCACTATCTTGCATGCCTCCCACAACAGGTTGATCACTCCTCCAGCTGCCCTATTGTGTGAGGGGGAAGGGGGGTGAGGAGAGGGGAGGCAGGTTGCTGGTGTCTAGAAACTTCTTCAACAAGCTGAGTTGGAAGTAATCTTCGCTCATTCCCACATGTTGACTTGGGCTCTGCCCAATAGATACCATCCCCTTCCACCTCCAAATGCTTTTCTTTTACCTTAGGATAGGCTTGCAGTTATCTCTCTAGGTTGAATTCTCTCCCCTTATACCTCATCCACTCTTTGTGAGTCATGGGACCCCTGTCCCCTGGCCCCCTCCTCACTGCGCTCTCTGCCTCCTCACAGCCGTCCAGAATGAGCGGGACCGGATCAGCACTCGAAGGTCAAGCTACGAAGACAGCAGCCTGCCCTCCATCAACGCCCTCCTACAGGCTGAAGTCTTGTCTCAGC